>NC_088621.1:8979250-9281500 GCF_036013475.1 Columba livia
TTCAATTAATCTTGGTTTTCAGAATCACTGATCATATCTATCATTTTACACTTTTTCAGAATCTTCCCAAAGAAATTGATCCAGCCTTCCTACTGACAACCCAAGATAGACAGGATGCTGTTTTCACAAAGACTTTTGCAAATCACATCAATACTGGAATAAAATCAGAAAAAACAAGGCAGCTTTATTGATTTACACATTAAAATAACATCTGCTTTTCGTGCATGTGCAGTCTCCCATGAGTGATAATTGGACTTTTAAAGGGAATGTAATATTGAACCTAGAAGTATTATCCATCAGTTCTCCTCCCCTTTTTCATAATAGCCACAAAAGATTAGCGATAACATGCCTAATTAGTGTAGAATGATGTAAAAATCACTGCCTGGACTGAAACACGCAGTGCACACAGCAACTGAGCTGCTTGTTCACTACAAATCATTGCAGTCAGACCTGGGATCTTCCTGTGTCTGGATACACAACCGCAAGGTGGATATCTGTAAGACTTCCACAACGTAAAACTTCTCACTGAACCCTTGTTCTTACTAAAGACATTTGGATCAATTCTATTACTTCCATTAAAACATCTGATCATTTTCACTCAGTGCATGTCCTTGTAATTCAAGCCACCTCAGCTCAAAAGTATTTTATCTCAGCAGAGGCTAATATAAGTTTTGCATGAAATGGAACAGAAACAAAGCAATACTCATTCCCCATTTTCCAAGGAAACCTTCCAGCTTTATAAGGTAAAGCAGAAACACTTAAGGATCATATTTCAGCTACACCTACGTTTCTATGCAAAGTAAAACTGAGATAACTAAGTGTGTAGGTTTTACTTCACACATTGCTGTTAGCTCCAAAATTCACATACTCTGCAGGAAGTATTTGCTAGAAAGTACACCAGCCCATCAGCCATGAGTCTGGAGTAGATCCTGACGACTGGAATAAACTGTATGTGCTATATACATCACTCCAGCCAACACTCAGCAGACAACACAACTTCATGATAAAATAAGCCAAGGAGTTTCATATATATATATATATATATTTATTTATTTTTAAATACAGGACCAGTGCAGGGTGCTGAGCACTTTTGTTCAACGCAAACTCCTCGTCAGTGGTGTCCAGGCAGAGCCGAGCAGGACAGCGGCAGCGCCCAGGCCCGCACCAGCCACGGGTCACCAGCCGGGGCTCCCAGCCCTGGCTCAAAGGCTGCACAACCACCTTCCCCTGGGCAACCGTGCCCGTGCCAGAGCCACAAGCTCAAGCACGTCCCAGCTCATGGGGGGTAGGAAGGATGAAGTAGAACACATGAAGCGGCACCACTGTTTGTGGATGGGGGTGGGCAGCCCCACGCCAACAGGGTGAAGGCAGCGGCCGTCTGGTTCCTTAACTCCATGTATTTTATGGAGAGACAACACTTGACATACCGCAGGTCCTGTCCAATTTTAATTTATGCTTCCTTCATTTAGCAGGAGAACACAACTACTCCAACGCACAGCAGACTACTTAGATACATTAATCTTAATTATTAATTTTGACAGCAATCTTGTCAATCTCATGTCAGCCACTTTGCCAAATATCCTCCCACAGTAACTCCCAAAGCGCTGGCTGCTCTGCGAAGGGTCCATGTGTGCAGGCAGCTCCTTGCCCTGCTCTCCGGGCTCTGTCGCGGTTCATGACACATGAACACAGAGCAGCAGTTTGTTTCTCCTGCAGCCCTTGCGTTGTCGTCACACAACGGGGGCTCCCACACCACCGCACAGTGACGGAGCCACCACAAGGCCAGGAAAGCAGCTGCCATGGCAGGTGACTGTCATGTTTTGTAACGTACCTGCAAACGCGATTACAGTGGAACTGTGGTGTTTGCATTTCCTCGCAGGTTCACGAGCAGGCCTGTGAGCACAATTTAATGTAAAAAAAAACTTCCACAAGCTAAAGACTCTTGCCTGGGGAGTCCTGCCGTTCCCTGGGAGCTGTGGCCTATGGGAAGCAGTGCAGTGACAAACTCGCCCTCCTCACGGCCCCAGTGCCGCTCGCTCACATCAGGGACATTTTGCCACTGGCTCAAATGGTGGCAGAATCGGTGCCAGGGAAGTAACTTCTCCTTTGAAACCATACTGTTTAAGGACAGCTGGCACGATGCAATGTAAGTGGACAAAAGGAAACAGGCAGTTGGTTTTCTTTATTTACACATATGTGCATACATAGTTTTCCCAATACATGCTATGGATGTGTACCCTCCTTCCAGATCGGTTTAAGTATGACTCTAGTTTACATGAGATCTTCCCTGTTCAGGACAGTATTTAAACTTTATACTTGAGCAAGAGTCCCTGATGACTTAAAATAAAAATCCAACAACATGCAAACACCACAGCATCAGCCCCCAGAAAAATAAAATTAAGTTAGTTTTTAGCCAGCAAGAAGCAAATGAAGATACAACTGCTGAAACCTCCTCTCCAAAAATAAAAGGAAAGCAAGGAAACATGAACAAAGAATGAAAATATGTCAGTTTTATCTGTCCAGACTTCTAATTTCCCTGTGAATGTCAGCAGAGAGCACGGTGCCTCCCACGGAGCTGGGTACAGACACACCATCTCTGCTGGCTCTGAGGTCCCCAACAGCTTTTCTCACCGACTCAAGTCACTCAGAAGCAAGAAGGGTGCTGTCAAACGCAGGTTCACTCACTGCTAAACTCAGCCAACAAATTGCTTGTTTCTGACAGATGTTTCTGTTTAAAGTCACTAGGAACCGTATGGATCATTCCACCTCATCGGTCTCAAGAGCCAGCCCAGCAACTCCAAGAGCCAGAAATTTGCCAGGAACAAATGAAAAACTTAATTAGATCAACAGACAAAATTTGGATCAAGATTAGAGGATCTGACATGACAATGGGATTAGACTGTTAACAAGACATAACAAGGTTTGGCTATTTATCATTTCACAATCAGTTTTCACAGTACAAAAAGGAACCACTGGCAAATCAGCATGAAAAATGCAGACAGGAGAATATCCTTGTTTGAGTTTAGTGTGTGTTCCCTTTTGATGCCAAGCTCTATGGAATCAAACAGTTTATTCCTAAAGAAAAAACACTGCAGCACCAGAAGGAACTAAGAATTGGACACACAACAATGGAAATAAAAATAGCAGAATCCTTAGAGCCACATACTGGTAGTTGCAGGTGTACAAAAAGGCTAAAAAGTAAATAAATAATTGCAAACGCCACAGTTTGGGGCTATGCATGTGGAAAAGCTGGTGCAGACAAACACCTGGACAGACCTTGCAATGACATTGATATTTTTGTCTTTTCCACCTCTGTTGCAATGGAGTATAAAAATACTTAAACAATGAGGTCAAAAACCAAAACCACTCCATCGTGCTCCGCCGTCCTGCCAGGCTGCCTGTGGGACTGAGCGGGGTGTAAAGGGGTGGCCAAGACAAATGAATCTCAGCTTTACACCACACTAGAAAGCAGCAGTGACAGCAGAGCTCAACACCACACACCATGGTCAGACCCCAAAGCTCCATCTCCTACCAGTGGGTGCCTTCACACCGTGCCCAACGGATGCTCGGGATGCTTCGCTCTGATGACAGACAGGTCACTAGAGCTCTCGGTGGTTATTTAGGCCAACCAGAAACCGAGCCTGACCCTCAACAGCCTTTTTGTCCTGTTTTTGCTCAGACACTCTGCACTTCACCCTCTGCTCCCACATCTGGAAGCCAAGCGTGGAACCAAACGGAGCAATCGTCCTTCAGCACAAAGCTCACCTGGCTACCGCCTCCTGTGTCAGAAATGAAGCCGCTCGAGTCTGCCTGGAGGAAACTCGTTTCCTCCAAACGTTCTCTCCCTGCTCACCTGGGGAACAGAGATGCAGACATTGCACTGCATGTTTTACACACAAAGCAATTTAGTCCTGTCCCAGGGCAAACCCAAATTGGCTTTAGTAAAGAAGTTATCACCAACTTATTTCTATTTCTAGAATCAGTCGCAGGGGCCTGGTCAGATAGAAGAATATTATTTTTTAAAAGAAGGAAATTAAACCACAGAACACTACAGAAGAATTTTACAGATAGTGACACGTGGAGCTATATCCCTACAGCACCAGCAAGAAAAATAAATAAAATAAAATGCTCCACACACGTGGCTCTTCACTCTCTGCCTACTGGGTGCGTTTTGCTTTGGATTTGAATTGCAAACTGAAGTTTTGAGCAACTTTTTGATCTAAATGTGGGCAGCATCTAGTGCAGCAGAAGTCTCGGGTCCCATCTGGAGGGGCTGGTACCCACGGTGAGTTCCCAGCTGTTCCCAGCAGCGGGGACCCGGCTCAGCACCCCCCACTGCACAGCGTCCCCAAAGCCTCCGAGCAGCAATCCCAACCTACAGTTTAAGAGAGATTACAGGAGTATTTACAGTTTATGGCTAACCAAACTGCAACACCAAGCAAAGTAATTATGTTATGATACACTATAAAATACAAACATTTCTAGGACCTTGTATTATGTAGAAGCACTTGTAAGGGGGCGGAAAAAAACCAAACCACCACACAACCAAAAAAACCCCACACACATTCACAGCACAATAACTGCAACCTTGATTGCCTGGATTTAGAAGCTTATTTCAGGTCATAATTGATGTCAATTGAGTGTGTGTGTTCCAGCCCAAGGTGTGACTAACAGGGTGGCATTTACATAGTCACACAGCTGCCAGCTGAGGAAGGTTTGGGCTGGAGATGGTACATGAGGAACAGAAAGCAGGGAGAGACAAAAGATGAAGTTTTCCCCTCAGATTGCTTCATCACATCCTCAACTTTAAATACATTACCAGTTTCAATTAAACATCCGTGTCAGTGTTGACAGCAATAAAAGGATATACTGCAGCAGCAACATACATACACTTAAGTACACGGTTAATCCTTCAATACCATTTCAAAAAACAGTTTCTCTTTGTCAAGGTAAGGATGGCTTTTTGATACAACAGCTTTTTGCCTGGAGCTCCGGTGGTCCCGATATGAAAGGGATCTACATACACATCACTTGTGGTTGAAGTTCTGCGTTTAAAAAAAGCAACAGATAAAAAATAAATCCTTACTCTCAAGCTCATCTTCTCACAAATCCAATTAATGAGAGATATTCTGAGATAATTACAACAAGGCACCAGCATCTTTCCTTTCTTCGGTGACTCTTGATATTGTACATCATTCATGCCAGCGCTAGCACCTATAAATGCCGTTTTAATTTGTCTATTGCCTTTCAACCAAATATTGCCTTTTTTTAAGGAAGCATGCACATGAATGAACAAGAGTTAAGAGGGAAACTATGAGAAAGACACACCTGGGCCATTGACAGGGTTTGGTTCCACACAGACAGGAGCGAGTCCTTACACAGGAGCCACAGAAACCACCGCTGACACAGGCTCCAAATCAGACCCACAGTTCACACCTCCGCTTTCAGACAACGCCAGTACTTCAACCCACCTGACACCTACTGTAGTAGGGGGTAAGAGACCATTAGTAACTGTAAATCATTCCTCACGTTCAAGAATAAGCAGTTACAGCAGTAAACAAAACTAAACTCACATGTGACTAATAAAAATTACTAGGGAGCTAAAACATTCCAAGGACATCCCAAAGTTAGGAATTTCCAACTGTTGTTGAGAAGACTATGACAAGTGTTTTACACCAACGCGGTTTCGGGGTCACAGGTTTTTGTCTCTCGTGTACTTGCCCTCTGCACCGTGATAAATGCCACCAATTGACAGTTTCGCTACTTTCGATATGTAGCAGACAAATATCTTCATCAGAAAAAATAAAGCAGTCTTTTTATAATCATCGTAGCTCGTGACAGCCAAACCTGCTAAGAAAAGCTCCTGCAGTTAACAGCTTAAATGTGACAATTTTCACAGCCACATACGTACCCAGCGTGGTTCCGTTTCCCCTGTAGATGTGTTTCTGATCCTAGGTAGGCAAAGCAGCTCATTTGTCCTAATTCTGCACCAGTGCATGCGAGTCTCCTTCAATCTCAATTAGCTGGTAGGAAATTTATTTAGAAAGCTGACAGGAACTATTTGGGGGATTAATGATCACTGATTTATGAATATTGAGTAGCATTTCAATAATCCAAGCAGAGTAATCACTTGTAGCTGAAGCCAGTTCTCCCAACCATTATAGTCTGTAGCAATCACTCAAAGGCAGTTAAATGATTCTGATTTATGACCTTAACCTACAGGGCCCAGTACATTTGCTCTATCAGTGTGTAAATTCTAAAAACGCAATTCCCTGCACCTCTAGAGAGCCAATTTAAGTCAACATTATGCATGAGCCGAGCATGCTTGAATTCTCAGATCTCTTATTTCACTCATTAAATTTGCACTGAACATCTTGCAATTAAAATTTCATATAGATTTTTTCTTATGATTGACATTTGGCCTTGGCAAAATGAGTTTAAATTTTGTTTCTCTAAAGATTTAGAAGGAGATAGATTGATCTAGACATTGTTTTCTGCAAGATGATGATGATGGAGCACTAATGCTTTTATTAGCATTTTGAAAAGCCTCCCTTTTTGCTGGAAGACTGTCTATCAGTAATAAATGAAAGCAATTCAGTAACCAAAGCCAAAGCTCCAGCTAGAACAGCAGCAAAAGCGATGCTGCGCAAAGTCTTCATGTGAACCCTTCCTGGTTTTAGGCCAACATCTTTAACTGGGGTGGAACAAATTGGGCCTTCCAGTACAAACCAATATGTGCTCATCTGTCATGAATAAACTGCAGTCCTATTATATGATTTTGAAAATAAGCCGAGGACAACTAAAAAGAACAGAAAAGTACTAAAGCGCTTTCAAGTCCTGATCTGAAAAGGTGAAGTGTTTGGATTGATGCAAGCACTGGATCTGTTGTGCTAAAATCAGGCAAATCATTTATTTTATCTCATGCTTTGTCCCTCGGGCAACGAGTTGAAAGGAAGAACAGTTGTACCCTTCAGTGACCCCACATACTTGCTGTTTACACCACACCTCCTGTGCAGAAGAATCTGATCGGACACAGCCAGTCCACGCATCAAGGAGTTCACACCGGAGGGACAAACACAAGACTGAGCGAGGGAAAAGGGAGAACTGCTGCCTGAATTCACCAATGACTTAACAGGACCGCAGTGTTACGAAGCCACGGACAGAAAGTACTACACAGTACAGCTCAAGGAAATACAAGGTCTTCTTGTAGAAATGCAGCTGACACGATGGCACATCAACTTCATGTAGGACTTGGAGCATTAGGGTCATGTCAGTAATAAATAGCCATGTCCAGGCTGCAGCAGACACGCTAATATTAACTTTGTACCTTAAGAATCAAAGCGAGAAGAAAATGATTCAAAAAGATAAGGATCCGTCTAAAGAAAGCGTCCCCTGGGTTGGAGAAACATGAATACACGTTCACAATATCCACTTAGATCCACCAGCTGTAGTGATGATGGAAGTTGTACTGGAGAGAACATTTTAAATGCCGTTTCCCAACCTGATGGCCAAAAGATTCCCATGTCAGCGCAGACAGCTCCACACACACAGCTGAACAGAAGCCAAGCGCTCACATCACAGGAACATTTAACACACTGCAGATTGGCATCCGAGCACGAGGAAGAATGCTTAACACCTACATATATATCACTTCCAGTTTAAGCACTCTTCATCACATCCAGCTGAGCACAGCATTTGATCTTCAGCAAATTATAAGCAAAGGAAATCAGTAAAAATTTGTCTCGCTATGGGAAGAGATCAATAGTGTACTTAAAGGAAAAATCCAGTGTGCTAGCCCCACGGAATATCAATCTTGCATCAGTACCCAATGCATATTTTACTGCAGAATAGTAAAGTCTTTACAGTCACAGCATAATTACACTAACATTCCAGTATTTTAATATCAGCTCGCTGAAATGAAATTTTGTTTCCATGTCCAGTCAATAATTCTATCTCATCTCAATGATGAATAGAGCTTAGTGAGTAATTTGTTATGAATAATTTATTCACTGCATTTCACCTTTCATCTCTCTTTGAACATTTAGTGAACTTCCGGAATGTATTCGTTACACAAAACTGTTCACGAATAACTCACTCTTGCAGACCATGTGTCAATAGTTCACTAAAAATATTCCACGTATCTTGGCCACTTGGTTCCATTTCCGAGGCGCTGTACCCGCTCCCCGCTTGGCCCACCCAGTGAGTTTTGCTGAACCGCTGCCATGCTGCTCCGCCTTCCCCACGCAGCCCAGCAGCAACCCCAGCGCTGGAGAGCGGCTGCCAAACAAAGCCAGGCGCTGGCGGCCTGTTTGGGGTGCGGAAGGAGGGACCGCAGTTGAGTGCAGGCTCCTCCCACTCAGATCTGGATAGTTCTCAAAACTGCCAGACCGCTTTGCTGAGTTTCTGTCTGCTCATTTTTAATCTCCACTGTAATTTCAATCTTCTCCACCTACTGCGAACAATAAATTAAAAAGAGGAGCTATATAGTCAGGGGAAGACTTCATGAGTAGTTTTTTTTCTGATTTGAAATGTCCATAGCTTGCCATGCTGACTAATGTTCTTTGGTCAGTAAATAATGCCACCCGCTGAGCCAAGTATGTGCCCAGAATGAATGTGTGCTGCTAGGTGATTTCAAAAAGACCATTATTTTCCCTTTCTGCGCTTTTTCCTTAGAACAGAATTTACAGCAGCCTCGTCTCATTTCTAGGAACAGAGAACGCACAGACCACACATGGATTTGTATAACCAGTATTACACAAGCTAATTAATCCAGTCTTCAGCCCAGCATCCAGCATTGAAGGCACATACAAGCATGAAATGAGCTGCATTCCACTGCCTACAGATCAAAACCCAAAACTTGTTAGCATTTGCTCTCACTTCTCCAAACCTTCTCCTTCTGCTCCTCAACTACACCAAACTCCCTCTGGGGCTGAAAAGCCTGGAAGAAGAGCACAGTACTTAATCGGTACACTTCTCAAATGCCTGCTTGACCTTGTTATTAAAAAATAAAGGATGAGTCACAGTCACCTGGCTCATCATTTCACACCATCATTATTCCACAGAACCACAGGGACACTGGGACTGGAAGGCGCCTCTACAGACCCTGCTCAAAGCAGGGCCACCCGCAGCGGGTCGCTCAGGTGTCCTGTCGGTGTTTGAGTATCTCCAAGGATGGAGGCTCCATAATCCCTTCAGACAACCTGTCCTAGTGTTTGATCAACCTTACAATAAGACAGAGGTTTCATACAATTAAATAGAATTTCCCATATTTCAATTTGTGCCCACTGAAGACTCATTTTGTCTGCCTTGATCAAACCTCTCTTTAAGTGATTTTTCTTTAAACTGGGGTCATTATCTGTACGAAAGGGGATGGAAAAAATTTCCACTATGATTTATACACCCACAGCACACCAGCCTGCACACTTGAGCCATCAAACGTGTTGCACACCGTGAAAAGCTGCAACCCTGGAGAGTTTCTCTTGCCCCCTGCCCATCTCCAAGAGGCTTCTAAAGGACTTTGCCTCCTGAGCTGCTCTTGAGCAGTTTGGATCAATGTTGTTCCTTAGTCAGGTCAGGGTTGTTTATTATTTGCCCTGATGGCCAAAGAGATTATTAATTTCATAACCTCTGTATGAGTTGGTGCAGAGATAAGTGGATGGTAAGCGCTGCCTGTTTCCTGTGCAGTTTTAGAAACAGGTTAGAAGTCACAAGAAAATGGAGAATATTGAAATAGACCCTACAGATGTTGCTAAAGTCGGCATAAGGCGTTTCCATGAAGAAAAGCTTTGTAATGATTCAATTCTTCTATCACCAGGTGTAAGCAGTACTAGAATATTAACTCTACAGTTAATAAAAGTGAGTTACACAGCTCATAGGGTCTCTGACTAAGGGCCCTTGCAAAGCTTATACCGCGAGACACAGAGAGGTCAAAAATGCAAACTGAAATTATTATGACATATACCTAGACCTGTCTCTTATACACAGATACATTAGAGGAAAATCATCCACACTAGTTTCTATGGTTATATGAAACAAATAAAAACCCTCTAAGCATGGTATTTGTTTTTACCTTAGGAAAGGCAAGTCCGTCATTTTCTTCAACATTCCCACCATGTAAAATCTACTCTTGTTTTTACCTGTTCTATTTGTTTGTTTTTAACAGCTATAGATCGCACATGGCAAAACAGAAAAGAAGAAAGTAATTTTAACTGAACACTTGCATTTTGTTCGGAGCCTCCCTCCCTCAACAGCATCACAAAAGAAGAAAAGAGATCTGAGACTAGTCATAAATTCACATCCCCAAGTGAGAGCAGCAAAATTATTTCCTATTATCCATTAAATGTCATTGAGGTTCACCATGCTCATGAACTGCGCGGATTCAAGGGACAAAAGGAACAAGGCCACAGCCGTCCCCTCCAACACGCTGAACACGCTTCTCTGCAAGGGCTCAGATCTCCCCACTCCCTGCCAAGCTTTTCTTTATCACCATCTGCTTTTTCTCTATTAACTATATTTTTTGCCCTGAAGAAGATTCTAAGGCTGTTCTACTTTCAAATAATAAACCAGACATTTCACAGTGGTTTAAAACATAGCGCTGACCTAATAAGATTGATTTCTCCTTGTGGAAAAGGAAAAAACAAATGCACTTCAGCAACACGTTGCAAGAGGAGGCTATAGAAATAATAGCTTACATAGTTAAAGCTTTCTCTAGGCTGGGAAATTATTTTTAATTATTTTATTAACTTCTACTAGTGTCAAAACAGAAGAAATATAATTCCCATATAGTGCATTAAAAAAAAAAAAATCAGACTTATATAATGTGCACAGGTTAATTTGTAGCTGCATAACTCTCTGCTTCTTCCAAATCTACTTTTCATGTTTAAACACAAGGGACGGGAATATTGATCATTAAGTCCTTCAATCAAGTTTAGCACACTTAAGATGTAAACAAGACAGAAATCTGCTGGAATCAGAGCTCTAACATCTACTCTTTTTTCCCCATCGCTATTTTCCTTGTTGGCCGGTTCTGTTGAAAAAGGGACGTCCCACTCCCACAGCTCTACTGCCAAGGAGGTGAACACAGAAAGGAGGAGACAGGTTGTCCTGGGTTGGTACACAGGCATCTCAGCTCAAGTGTCCCAACACGCAATTATTTACAACTAATGGAAAATACTGCTTCTCAGCGTCACCAGGAGTCACTTAGAAATCCACCCTCACATTCACAACAGGACCAAGAGGCTGCGGAGGGAGGGTCAGAGCAGCTCCCTGTTTTCAGGAAGAATTCATCCCACACCAACTCATCCGTGATGTTGGTTTTGATTGTCAAATATCAAATTTGTTTGATATTCCATCTACTCAAAAGCCATCCATTCCATCCATTCCATCATTCCATCCACTGTCAAACAGCCCTTTGACAGCACTCGCCTGGCAGACACAGGACAGACTCCACTCCCACAACACCGACAGCTCCTGCACTCCCCGAACCAGCTGGCCAGTCCTCAGCAATCTGAGCTGGTCTGCACAACCAGAGCCAAAATTCCTGTTATTTGGAGGATCTACCTCAGCAGGGACATGAACAGTCAGTGAGGCATCCAAATGCCTGTTGTTCAGGTAACTATGATTTGTGAAGTGGGGGAGAGGGGCTACAGAGGCACAGAAGAATAAAGAATGTTGTTTTATCTCTCCCTGCCTTGGGTCAAAACAATTCCTTCTTAACCGCGATATACTTAGCAACTACAATGTCATTCTTCTTGAAGGGGAAAAATAGATACTCCCCACTGAGAATTAAATGATCTATTTAAATAATACTTTCAAAAGATACTGTAAGCTTTTAAATTATCAGCTCAAAAATGTGGCATAAATAAAATACCAACAATGGAAAACCATGTGTAAAATCATGCGATTATGCAGAGTGTTGTTCCAACTACACAAAGCAACTAGAGCAATACCTTCCATAGTTTCATCTTTTTTTGGTGTTCAACACAGTCACAAATAATAAACTTAGAATAAATGGCCTTACAAAGGTGTGTGTAAGAGCAAAGCAGTCTGGAAAAGTTCCCAAGGGTCTAATGACAATGGTAAATATTTTCCGGTATAGTTTTCTTAAGGTTTCTGCAGCGATTTCCTGGGTTCTCTGAAGTCAGCAAGAATTTTGCTCGTGATTTCAATGGGAACAGGGTGTCACCTCCGGACTTGCAGGGAGAAGCTGGATAAGGAAAGAGCACTGTTGTTAATACTCATCCATATGGACAGCAGGAAAACTCACATCTACAGTTCAGATGAACCCAGGCAATGATCATATTTTAAGACAGTATGATTCATACAGAAGTATCTGATTACTTTCCATCTCTACTATCACTTCCAGAATAAAAGGATTGCTCAATTATCCTATAGATGCAATTTTTCATTCCTCACGAATCCAAAGTCCCACTGAGCGCATGGAAGGCAAGATTTGGTCCTTTGAATATTGTGGCATTGAGGTTAATGGGAGATTTAAATGCACAAGAAATGCAGAATCTGGTCATAAGAGTATTTGAAAAAGAACTATAATAGTAATAAAAATGAAAGGATATTTATTCAAAAATGCTTCAGTATCTCATAAGTTATTTCTTCTCCATACTCCTTTCTCAGCTGGCTCACTGCTGCTTCTGCTCTCCTTAATCTTTCCTTTCTAATTCTTCTTTTAAATATTTATAAAAAATTTGCACAGATGGGGAAAAATCTGAAGATCTGAAAAAAAATTAATTTAATAAGGAAAGGACTAGAAGCCCATTATTGGTTTAGGCAGGCTCTTTTCATGCTGTATATTGTAACTAGGAATAATTAATTTGAAAGCCCTTGATCTTTGGGAGCTTTTTCATTAATATTATTATTATTAATAATAGCAATTCACATTCACTACCCTCTGGCTGGAGGTACTTGAGTGCCTCTGGGCACCCACATGCTGCCATGCCACAGAGGCTGGATTTAAAAGCCATTTGTTTTCTTTGGTGTCCAAGGAGGGACTGCAGCACCTCTGACTGCTCCTAATGACAGTCTGGCCATTGGGAACGACCTGTTCGAGAGCAGCGTAGGGGAAAGGGACCTGGGGGTCCTGGGGACAGCAGGGTGACCATGAGCCAGCACTGGGCCCTTGTGGCCAGGAAGGCCAGTGGTACCTGGGGTGGGTTAGAAGGGGGTGGTCAGTAGGTCAGAGAGGTTCTCCTGCCCCTCTGCTCTGCCCTGGGGAGACCACACCTGGAATATTGTGTCCAGTTGTGGCCCCTCAGTTCCAGCAGGACAGGGAACTGCTGCAGAGAGTCCAGCGCAGCCACCAAGATGCTGAAGGGAGTGGAGCATCTCCCGTGTGAGGAAAGGCTGAGGGAGCTGGGGCTCTGGAGTTTGGAGGAGAGGAGACTGAGGGGTGACCTCTTTCATGTTTACAGATATCTAAAGGGTGAGTGTCAGGAGGATGGAGCCAGGCTCTTCTCGGTGACAACCAGTGATAGGACAAGGGGTAATGGGTTCAAACTGGAACACAGGAGGTTCCACTTAAATTTGAGAAGAAACTTCTTCTCAGTGAGGGTGGCAGAGCCTGGCCCAGGCTGCCCAGGGGGGTTGTGGAGTCTCCTTCTCTGCAGACATTCCAACCCGCCTGGACACCTTCCTGTGTAACCTCATCTGGGTGTTCCTGCTCCATGGGGGGATTGCACTGGATGAGCTTTCCAGGGCCCTTCCAACCCCTGACATTCTGGGATTCTGTGACTCTGCAGCAGGGAACTGCCAGCTGTGCTGTGTGTGTCCATTAGCAGGTCCCGATTTGCACAGCAGGAAAGTGCTGAATCACGGGGCTACTTGCTTGTTTTGGGGGGGTAGGTGTGGCACAAGAGGAGGCGGGAAGCTCTGGAGCACAGACCCACACTGAGAGCTGGAGCGACGCTGCAACATCTTCCTCACTTCACACATCTGCGCAACAGGCACAGCTTGAAACACGAGAGAAAACACAGTGCTGAGCTGCAAACGCACAAAGTGCCAGCACCTCAACTGGCACACGCACCATCAACGCTGCCAGCAGCAGCCGCAACAGATGGGACCTGGAGTTCAGGATGGCAATTTGCCTTAGGGGGAAAAAAAACACAACAGATCTTGACTTCAGTCCCATCACCCAAACAAAACACTTTGCCACACTCTAGTAAGGTGCACAATCTGCATGGGTTTTTTGACTTCAGTATTTCCATTTGTTGTTTATGTTGTGATAGCAGTTATTGATGCCAGAAGGTACAGCCCTTCCATGCCATTATAGATGTACCCATTGTTGGTAGGAGCTGAGAAAGGGCTGTAGGCGGTGCAAATCCTTTCCAAAACCAGCTCAGAAGGACAGCTGGCAGGGCTGTTGACCACAGAGCACTGGAGCAAGCGGCCATGGTCAGCAGCAGCTCTGCAAATCAGTGCAGTGTCCCCTGCAAGCCCTGGGAGAACACACTCCACACTGGGCTGCTCCGCTTGCTTTGAAATACGAGATTGTAGAGTGTCAAGTGCACTGTCCCTCAATGTCTCATTCAATATTTTTTGCCACAGTGCTCTCTTCATGACTATGGCTTCTTGGTATTTGCTTTTGTAACACAAGCAGCTTTCTGCTATCTTCCCTTATGACAACCTTTCATATTGCACGTCCTATTCACGCACATTCTAACACTGGCAATGCTGCCTTCACATAAAACAAACTATTCTCCTTCCTATTTGCAGGGTCAAGGCTTTGGAATCTGTGCCTTCCTGCACGTCAACCTCAGCAAAGCAAAGCAAGAACCTAAAAGGCCCACAAAGCATCAGCAGCTGCTGTAACATGGAATGGAGATAAACCTAACAACCCACCTACAAAACTCCATGCAATTCAATTTATGTTGCATCCCACTCCCATATGGCAGTGTGAAAACAGAGAAAATGCAAGGTCTCTATTTCTCTTTGGGTCCCAGCCATACAAAAAGTGAGCAGTAACATCTGGCCCCTTTGGAAGATTGAGCACCAGTTGTATCGGCAGCTTGAAAGCAGCTCCTGGACGCGCCGCTCCATGGGGCTGCAGATTCACCATCTGGGGTGTCTCCTCCGCACCACACATGAGGGGGTTTAATCTCCCATTTCCTGTCAAGCATTATCCAATTCTGTCTGCTTGTGAACAACAGTTGATATAAATGCCTCATGAACACCTCTCCCCAAGTCCCTGTAGAATTGCTTTCTTCCTAACTTTAAAGACAGGAACAAAACATAATATACATTTAACTTCCAAACTGGATTCCTCAGAGGAAAGAATTCCAGCCCATCTGCCACACATGCCTTTCTTTATTTCAAATTCATGTGCAAAATAAGGCTTGTATGTACAAACTAAAAAGGACCCTACAGACAAATAATCGCCTCTGTTTCCTGTCTAAACTATTACAAGTGAGTGCTAATTATTGAGATTACAACCCTTTATTTTAAGTAAGGCTGGAATAAACATTAGTAGTGAGCAGTTACCTTGCTAAACTGATGCATCAGATCAGAGCAGCCCCTTTCAAGTTGAAAAGTAATTTGTCCAAAGCCTGAAATTTAAATGATATAGATTTATTTTGTACTAAATAATATGCTCTCAGATGTAACACACTCCAGTGAGTTAAAAACACAATGGCAGATACGCAAAACATCATGGTGAATCGAGACAACCCAACTGTAACTCTCCAAGTTTTGAAGACAGTATAAGCAGTGGTTGGTGGGGGTTTCTATGATTTCAGAATAGAAATATAAGTTGTTTGACTGTATTTTAATTCTTCAGATACTCGATTCCCAAGCAGATGAGACATCTGTAGCATTAGAGCCTCAACTGAACTAGGAAAGACATAAAATAAGACAACAACACCCGCACCCAACACCCCCCATAAGCAAAGGTACCCATGAGAAAGTTCACCAGAGGGAATTGCAAAAGGACTGGGAAGGATGGCGAGGCATTGTCCAGGACATTTTCCATCTCCTGAGCAAGCACACAAACCTCCCTGAACAACGTAATTTAGGTATTCACTCAATCTACCTTTTGGTGTCTGAATCAGTATGAAAGTCCTGGCTAATCCCTCTAGGCAGGCAATCAGCAGCAGTTAATTGCACAAGTCTAAGCAAGCTGTTTATGTTTTTCTTAAGCTTATGCATAGAAGTGGATACATCCAGAGGAAAATTCATCACCTCTTAAGCAAGGGGTCTAAAGCACTTTGGAGCATCTGAAGAGGACTCTGTGTCTCCTCCAGCTGCAGAGAAGCTCAATTTCCCTTTAGTGGAGCTAAAAGCACTTCAGCATCTCCAAGTGTTTTCAGGAAAAGCACAGTGAGAATTGCAGAGCATCCAGGTACTGCCCGCAGCAGAGAGCTGCGGTGTGCCCCGCATCGCTGACAGGAGCCAGCCTGGCAGGCCTGGTTTTGTTTCCCCTCCATCAGCTGCGGCAGATCTGTAACACCCATGCACTCCTCACGCTGCTCTGAGCCCACCGGCTAAGCTGATGATAAAGAACTGAAAAACTAAACAAGATCATAAAATACAGCTCTTGAGATGAACACTATGGTAGCTGAGTAGAAATTTGATGAAATTACACTCTAGCAGCCAACGTGGTTCCATCAGCCTGCTCTCTGAAATGAGGCCACGGTGCTGGGTTCTGTCTTCAGGATAAAGCAGGGAGGAAAAGTGCTCCCACTCCAAAGGAACTCAGGGTCATTCATGAAGAAAATTCCACTGGTTTTCAACCAGATAGGGCTCCTTGGCAGGTGAAAGCAAGACCTGAAGAAGCATCACCTCAATGTTTTTGAGAAAATGCACCTCCCAACAGGTCCCACTCAACCCAAATGCTCTACAGAGCAGCATGCTGATCGCTGAGAACCACAGGAGTACAACCACGAACAGTGATAAGCAGAACGCTACATAATATACTTAACAAATTAACCTTTATTCATCCCACAGAGTAAATTAGAAATTTTAATTACCACCAGAGCTGTGATATTGTTTTAAATTTAGATCCAACAGGACTCTAATTGTATTAGTCAGACAGTCCTAGCCTGTCCCAGGTTGAGAGAAACCAGAGAAATAATGATTTCTACAGGCATAGAAGGTGGCACCTTGTTTAATGCTGCTGTGTGCTACCAGGACATCAGAAGAGTTGGGTAGTAATGGCCTTTCTTCAGACTTCACAGGCATTAATGGGCCACGAGAGAGCTCCATCAGGTTTCAAACAGGAGCGACATTTTGTGTTCCCAACTGATAAATCATTGGGTAAGTTTTGCTGAGTAAAACCAAACTCCACAGAAGATCTGCTGTCCAGAGTGACTGCTTAGGAAACCCTATGCTTTTGAGCTCCTACTGGTATGAAACACGCCACATGAAAAATTACCATCACACTGATGACCAATAATCATCCTTAGGTGGAATCCTCCCTCTCTCTGGAAGTTGAAACGAACAACAGTTCCACTGCCTCACTTTGAATTACCTGTTTCACTAAAACACGCCATTTTAAACACCGACGTACTCTCCAGACAGGGAATCCATGTGCCAGTGTGATTACTGGACAGCCATACCCTGTTCCTCCAACAATCTTTATAACAGGTAAAGTCAGCTAAAAAAGAACAGTTGCTACAGATAAATCATACTTTTAACTCAGTGCAAATATTTTGGAATGTTTTTAATGCAATGACAACCTAAAAAAAATGATGGCAAAGCAAAACCACAATGTTAATGCTTGACTTCTATAAGCATTCAGAATTTTATCATTAGTTAATGTGGGTTGGTTGGGTTTTTTTTTTTTGCAGGCAGACAGTTTTACTTTGTACCTTGTTGCATAAAACTACCATTAACAAGATATATTACCTAATTATGCTGGTCTGTTCTACTTCTGAGTAGGATTGTGGCAATAAATTTCACACAGTCCATGCTCTGTGTGCAAAGGCTTCTGACAGAAGCCCATGACCATGAAGAACAGAATATGGAGAGATAGTGTCATTGCACTTGACAAACTGACTGGTATCACTGTCAGCATAATAGTCCCAAATCCGCAGCAGCAGAGAACAACATCGATTGTCAGCATCAAAAGGGTCAAGACAAATTAAATATTTACGGCTCCGGGCTGTGTTGACAGCTCTTGATGTGTTCTCAAAGCTGATCACTTCAAGCTGATCCATTTCTTCTGAAAGTTGCCCCACTACATCCACAGCAGTTTGACGTTTATGTATTTCTTTGCTATGCCACTGGCAGCCTCGCGTGGCAATAAAACGGAGGGCAGAGCTGAAAACTCCGCACTTTCCTGTTTTCCTCAGCCGTAACCAGGCATCTCCTTTCTGTAGCTCCAGGAAAAACACAGTAAACCAGCTACGGTTACATAGAACAAGAGAGATGACTTTTTATATAAGTTTTGTAAATCTACCTTTTCCAACGTAGATGAAATTCGTGAAAAAGCTCAGTATCCCAAAATTCAAGGTGGTTGGATTTCCTCCCTCTTAAGTGATAATTAATGTCAAGTGAGAGTAAACTCTCAGCTCCAGGCAAAGTCTGTGCATCTCCAAAGCCTGCAAGGATGGTGACATTATTCCAGTATTTAACAGAAGCAGGTGAATGGAATGATTAACGCAGCATTCAAGCAACAGAAAACAAAGCCAGGACCTATAATAACTGCCAGCAAAAAGTATTTAACAAACCTCATTTTGTCTTCCAGTTCATTACAAGTTAGGTCAACAGTGCAAATTTCCTAAATTCATATAAGACCTCTAAATTAGTACATGAGAATACAGCATGACTGAAGTGCATATTAAATGGATTTAAGATATTTACCTAGGTTGAAAACAGACATTAAAAGGGACTTGACATCTGAAGCGTCTTTACTAGCAGGTTCCCAGAAGGACTGGGATGAAGGAACGATTCAAAGAGAACTAAAACAAACTGAGCAGAGGGAATTGATGTTACAAATAATTGCAGACTGATAAATGAGGCAAATATGAGAGTATTGACAAAGCAAGCAGAGCTAGCTGGGAAAGAAGAACCATTTGAACAAAATATGTGCTAAATCAAAATTCACCAAAATGTTCACCTGGGAAAAATCCTGGAAATTCACCATGGAAAGGTCTATGAATCATCCAAGCCCATCTTCCTTCAGAGTTCTAAGCCATCCAGACAGATACTTGTCTAACTTCTTGAAAATCTCTAATGACTGAGATTGCACGGGTCTGGCGAGTAAAGCTTGTGTCCCATTTTCCTTCCTTACTTGACAAGTTTCCCTTCACATGCAGACCAAAAGATCCTCAAGTGCAGTTTCAGATTGTATGTACTTCTTAGCCAGTCCCCAGCGGCCATGAAGCACGAGGCTTTGTCCTCACAGCACTGTACAACACGTCGTCAGCCCGTCTCCCCTCAGCTGGCTTTTCATGAAAAGATAGTGGTACTTTCCTTCCCTGGTCCTGCTGTCAAGACTAAGGAGCAATACTCAGGAAAACAGTAATAGAAACAGAAAGAAGTGACAATGTGAGCTCCAAGCACAGTTCTGTGGCAAAGACTCCATCCATTTGTTGAAGACGTTAAAAGGAGAGTAGGCAAGACTGCCTTTCTGAATAGCCTTAGTTTCCACATTTCAAAGGAGGATAATGACAAATTTGGAAAGAGAAAATTCACCTCTTTCTTGGTAATCTGATACACTGTTGAAGACGCTTGCCTTATTTCTAATTAGAATGCACCTGGCTTCACTTGCCAGCAACTGCTTCTCATTCTTGCTCAGCTAGATTAAAACACCCTTTAGTACCCTGTGTTTTCTCCCTGTGAAGCTACTTTACTCATCTTAGTAACCCTTCCGTTATTGGAAAGGAACTGTTTCATGAGGACGTGGCAGGTTCCTGCGGCTCCTCTCCTGCACCCATAGCACCCGGGCTAACTTCTCTCCACCTGCAGAAACACCTGCAAGATTCCTGTTCACGTACCACAGGCCTCCAACTCAATGGCAAAAAACCCAGCAGGTCAAGAGTTTGACTGACAGTCAATAGACTGTTGACCTTTTTCTCCTTTTGTTCACCTTTTTCAGCCAGCTCTGCTTCCAGAGGCTCAAGATGCTTGCCCTGCTCTCATTCCTCTTGCAACTTAGCCCTCAACTCAATTCTCCTCCTCTTCATCTTTTTATATTTGATCATCCATTTTATCCCTTACCCTTGCTCTCCTTTTTCCTTCTCTTATCTTTTTCCACCACTGCTTTCTCTTTGCTCAATACCCTGTCTCAGTTCTGAACTCTGCATTTACCTCTCCTCTCTTGCACTGCTGTTATGTGAATACCTTCTGGCCAACACATTCCTTCCTTTCTCCCAGCACTGCTATTTATTTCGTTTCAGTTTGATCCAGATCACAGTAAAGAGAAAAGAAAAACCTTGCCTAGTTTCAAAGCATATTTTCAATCTTGAGAACTATTGTCACGCCTAGTTTTACAGTATGCATTTTATGTATGACTTAGACCAGTAGCAAAAAAGGAGCAAGGCAAAGAATCATAGAATAGCATCATTTCGGTTAGAAGAGACCTGCAAGATCATCAAGTCCATCCATCCATGACTATCTATGCACCACCTGTCCCCATGAGCACCCCCAGCCGGGTGCTGGGGGCATCCCAGGGACAAGCTGGAAGCCCAAACTCAAGTCCAGCTTCCAGTCTGGTCTCCATCACCTGCAGGGGGGTTTCTCTTCTCTCCTTCGGGAAACACTCTCGAGCTCGCTTGCCCACTCATGTTCCCTCCCCATCTCCTCACTGATATCTTAATTCACCCACACCAGCTTGTAGATGAAAGGACTGGCTTGACATTAACTGCATCTGCCAACTAAAACTGCTTAAGCAAAGTTTCCCCACCAGTTCCTCCAGTGGAAGAATTAATAACAGTGTTATGTTTCATTTTCTGATCTGCACACAGAAGGCAGCATTGTCTTTAGAAAACAAAATGCGAGATTACTAGGTAACAGTTAATTTCCTAATTAACCACACAATATCTTCTGTTTTCTCCTTCACATTACTGAAAATAAGGTTAGGGCGGAGAAATAGTATTCTGCATTAATGACATCTGGTACTAGCAATTTGCAGTTATTTTGACTGGTACAGTACTTAAATTACTAACAACACATAAAATTCAACGAGCTAATAGCATTTTGTGGCAGCAAGAAACACACTTTGTCAAGATTATATTTCCACAGGGCCAGATTAATTTAATTACAATTAATATTTTCTTAGAAAACGGCACCAACAGACATTGCACAGCAAATGATTTGTGCATAAATTATTCCCACTCCTGCTCTAAACGTTATCAGCTCCAAAAAGCCACTTACAACTCTGTGAATGTACTGTCACTCTCCATCATCGCATGCGAAAACGTGGGCAAAATTCTGTCGAAATAATAGACGTCTTTTGCAAATACCATGTGTCTGGTGCTTCCTCAAAGGCTGCAGACTGGGCAAAAAGAAAGCAGCATTTGCTGTAGCAAATGTTGAGGTTCATTCTTGGCGAGACATCCCTTCCTGAGATCCGCATTTTTGAGAAGCATCATGGAACTATGTTATCAGAGACAGCATCCGCCTCAAATTATTTTGTTAAGGGTTCATTGGAAAAAAATTAAAATATTCATGGGTTTCTTGTAGGAACACCTAGAGATGTGGGGTGAAAACAGGCAGCTGTGCTGGCAGCAGAGGGACGGGCACAGCAGGCTGGGGCTCCACCTAAGCTGAAGCCTTCAGAGCCAGCTGTGGCAGAGCTGTCCCTTCCCCATGTTCACATCTGGATTTCCAGGACTGACCTTAGACGTGGCTGCTGCCTTCACTGTCCAGCTCTGCTCAGCCCAGGAGCTGTGGGGCTCCGCTGCTGTCACCCAGTGCTGTCACCATCCTTGGCCACTGGCTTGTCCTGTTCTGCTGCTCCCTGACACAGGAACTCTTGTTTTCCACAGTGAAGACACACAAAAGGACACTGTCCCACAGGGTGTCCCATGTGGGAAGTCAGCTCACATCGCAGGCTTTTGCTGAAAGACTGTCTTAAGGAATTAACTTCATGCAGGTAACACAGTATATTTGAGTCTCTTCCTTCAAATCTGCTTAAATCTGGCTCGGAGTTGTTAAAGAAATGGTCTGAGAGGGGCAAAAAGAGCAAATAGACACACATACCACCTGACTGTACAAGTTGTCAAAACTCATGTAATTTGTGTGTCCTTCTCCTGTTCTGCATCTTCTTTCCATTGTGTTTTGAACACGAGAAATCCCTTTTCCTACCTCAGCCCTGCCTGAAGTGGCTAAGTTCAAATTTGCAAAGTATCTCTGGTCTAAGCTTGTTTTAGAAATCTAAATTAGCACTTTAAAGGCTCCAGCAGGTGAACTGACAATACCTCATGACAGGCCTTTCCTGCTATCGTGCCAAATTTTCATATTACTAACGCTGCAGACACCTCCACTTCAAAGAATTCTATGCTGCTTCAAGGAGCAGAGTCTCGTGTATACACCTGAAATACATTCATGATGCTTTATACGAAGTTCAGCAATACTGACTGGAAGGTGCTTCCTATCATTTGGGTCACAGTCATCTGGCATTCAGATTCCTGCAGAAAACAAAATTCATACCTGTCCTGATTTTGTTAAAAACCAAGTTTCTCTTTTAGTGAATTTCCCTGTCAGCTAAAGCTTCATATGAACTGCATTTTCCTGGAGAACCAGATACATGTTTTGGTAAACATAGCAATAACCTCACATTCCATTGCTAAGTATGGATGGCCATCTCGCAAGAGGAGCGACGAGAAACAGGTGACCAAGAAACTGACCAACTGTGTATAACATCCCATTCACGTGAATACTTCATATAGAAGTGGGAGATCACAAGGATCTTGTCCCTTTTTTCCCTTTTGCTTATGGCCGACATTAGGAGAGGACCTTGCGAGTCGTCCCTGCGAACTGAGGCCAGTGACAGACTGAATCCAGCTCCGGTTGGCTGCAGAGTCCAGCCCAGGACTTCGGGTGCCGGCTCTGCAGTTGCAGAGACTTCCAAGATTGGTTTTGTATATTTTGTATTATTTTCTCTATTCTTATCAGTAGCATTAGTAAAACATCTTTAATGTTTCCAACTCTCTTCTCTCTGTCCTTCTTGCCCTCCCGATCACCTGTGCTGAGTGGGAAGGGGGAGAGGGAGGGGCAAAAGGGGGAAGCGGGGGGAAGAGGGAGCTTGACAATACATCTGCCAGGGTTTGATTGTCACCCCGCAACCTAAACCCTCAACAACACCACACATAAAACTGCTAGATATATTCCATCATCAAGCCTGTTCTTTGAGGTAGCATGCAAAGCAGAATCAGGAAAAAAGCCTCAAGAGATAAAGTTGAAGAAATTAAAATTCCGCCAGGTAACAAGCGCACGACTTGTATTTTGCATTCATAGAAGCAGCAGAGGATACCAAAGAAACGTCACAGCCAACAGAACTGGAAGTTATCAGTATTACTGCCATGCATCAGGAATGAAAATTCAAGCCCAGCACAACCATGCAACCTATCTGGAAAAATAACAGAAAAGGGTGGGAGTGGGGGAGGTATTAGAGACTATTTGTTATTTCCTGGGAGCTCAAGTGCGTGCCCTCGCAGGGATCTTCAGCGTTTGAATATAGGATTTTAATGTGGGAAATAAGAGTTACATATGATAAAGTTGGATGAATTCCCATGATCCCTTATTCAACAGATATGCATAAGCACTTCTCATATCCTGCGTTCTACTCTTACGTAAAACAAAATTGAGAAGATAAATGCTTGGAGAACATAATCTCTTCTTGTAGAAGTAACTCAAAGGTTCACAGGAAGCCAAGTTGGAGATAAACACATGATGAACACAATTATATTCAACTTCTCCAGCATTTCTGTAATCTAAGATCATTCATTTAATACTCAATTGCCCAGCTGTTGTGATACCACATTATTAAGAATACTTTTCCAACAGCAAATAAAGAGAGGAAACCATAGTTCCTCTGAGGAACTCTTAACTTTAGGCATTTCTTCAAAGCTGAAGAAAGCAAAGGTTTCACTCACTTGGAAACACAGAATGCAATAAACAACAAACATTTCTAACCCTTAATGCTGTTTTAATAACATCCTCTTTAGAGGTGGAACAAAAAAAAACAAACCAACCAAACACACACAAAAACCTACAGAAGTGATGAGACTACCTCTTGAAAACCACTGGCCACATCAGAAATTCTAACAGCAAGCTGTTTCTGTACAAAGATTTTTACATGTAAGCAATTCGGTCACATTGTAAACACATCATTTTTCTTTTATAAATATGCACACAAATTATTCATATTCCTACGTAACAGTCAGCTCAATGCATTCCCATCCCGGCCTGCCAAGATGGCTCACTTTTCTAGAGATAGCGAACGGAAGAGAACAATAGCACATAATTGCTTTACACATGGCTTTATACAGTAATTATATCATTAGTCCTGAGTGGTTCCAGCTTCCAAGTGTTCTGTCACTAATCTTTTGAATACATTTTTGTTAGGAACTAAGTGGATATCACTGGAGAAAAAACAACTTCCATGGTGGAGGGCTATGACTTGACTCCAGGAGTGATTTCTGACCCTGAATACCCTGAGCCAGCCCCAGGAGAACACCAGGAACATCTGGCAGCTGCTTCCACGCACCAGCTTCAGAGTAACTGTGCTCCCAAAGCTTTACACCTTGAATTTACCTGCCTTGCTGCAGTCACGTGTGGGCACACAACTCCCCAACAGTCTGCCCACCAACCAAGACTGAGGTCAGTCTCCAAAGGTCATTAGGACACAGGGACCAAAATGTCTTTACATGCCCAACCCATTCTTCCTTGTTTCTAAGTGTGAGGCCCAGCAGAGCAGCCCCCCTTGTCAACTCCTTGACCATCTTTGTCAGGAATTTTTCAACAATGCACTCCAGAAACCACCCGGATTGTCTGTGTCTTGCTGGGTTGCCCTTCCAGCAGAAAATGGGGTGATTCAAGTTCCCCAAGAGGACCAGAGCCTGCGAACAGCAGTCTGCTTCCAGCTGTCTGAAGAAGGTCTGGCCTATTTCTTCTTCCTAACCAGGCAGCCCATGGCAGACTTGCACAACCGTACTGCCTGTGCTGGCTGCTCATCCTGATGCAAAACCCTCCCCGGCTCATCGCCTGCCCCATGCAGAGCTCAACGCGTTCCTGCTGCTGCTCTCACCCCCAGTCTGACCCTGTATCATCCACTCAGGGCATCTGTGATCCCAAGGAGGCTACAGACCTCACTCCCAGAAGTAAGAGTATCTCCCCATCATGCCATCCTCCCAGCAATTCTTTATTTGTCTGTTAAAGTCATTATTACAGCAATTAAGTAAGACCCCTGGGGTTTATCTCCTTCAATCACTTTGATCACAGGCTAAAAATGCCTCATGTGCTGCTTCATCCAGCTTGTACCTGGCAGGTATGAACTGAGCCATTATGTTGTCACGTTAAATCTCCTGAAGCCATTAATGCAGCATGACACAAGTGACAGTGTCAGAGGCTTAATAAGGTACAGGGGAGGAAGCACAGGAAGGTTAAGGTAAAAAAAAACACGAACATTTTGATGACAGATAAGCTGAATCGCTGTTTGCACAGGTCCAGACAGCAATCTCCAGAAATGCAGGTCAAACAACCACTCCACTTAGAGACCTAACTGAGATGTTATTGCAGCAAACTTGGCTGTTGTGCAGCCAATGAATTTTTAGCATGCTGTAATTAAAAGACACCTGAGCAATGGAAAATTTCTAGCATTGTAGTTGGTTCCCCCTCCTGCTGACAAAACAAGCACAAACTGCTTTATCTCCGCCTTCACTATGAGAACTGGAGTTATCCAGCTGCCCCGAAGGTGAACATCCCTTGGTGTTCATCCAGAGGGAACAGAACCATAGGAAAGCTAGGAAATAACCTACTTGGTAATTACAATTAACAGCATTTACCTCTTACTGAGAGCTTTACATTTATTAAATGTTTTCCAAACATTAATTAATTACTAAGGCGGGGGGGAAAGTGTCATTGCATCAAGTAGAAAAACAAGTATGCTGTGATATACTAATTAGTGTCTGTGTACCACTGCCTTATACATTTTTTTCTAATTTTTTTTTGTAGTCCACTTCCTTCCAGCCTAAATTGCCAAATACAGATTATTCTACAGTAGAAACAGTGAGCTAAGAGCCAAACATCTTCTGGTGAGTATTTACCTTTACATATCTTGCTCTACATTCTTGTAGGATGTGAGCATCTCCCTTTCCAGATGCACTTGTGAGGATGAAGTACAAAACAATCAGATCTTCGAGTGATGAGGAATATGACTGCCCAAGACAACATAAAAGCATATTTGCTCAGCAAAGCACCTAAAAATATATACATATATATATATATATATATATATATGGGCCGCTTCATGTGACAGTCCCAGACTGCCCTTACACCTGTCCTGATCTCAGCCTAACCTCAGCTGTCACAGGGGCTTTGCACTCGAGTTAGGTGACACAGCTGAACAAGGACATGCTGGGAGCTGTTTGCAGGTAGCAAAAGGACACTCCACTCCCATCCCATGCTACCTCCAGGTCAGCAGTGGCAAGAGATAAGATCTTGCTGCTTCCAGCAAATCAAATCATTGAGCAACAGCAATTCTTGAATGAGGGCAGCAATAGCATCTCTTTCTGTTTAACGTTATCCACCCACCTCAGCAAGGCTCCAGATCACTGACTGTTGAATCTGCCAGGGCACATCCAGCAAAGCCCCACTCTTATATCTGCCTTATTTTTATACTGTTTCCCTAAGCATCTGCTACTTATCACTCCTAAAAAGGTCCAGGGACATCTGTCTGACCTAACACAAATAGCTGCATGTTCTAAAGCAGATCTAAGGCAAGAGGGCTGTTCAGTTTTTCCACACGCTCTCAACCACAAAAATTAAGGGCAAATTAGACAAACTAAGCCCAATACTTCTGTTCTTCCTCGCACAACATCTCTTTACACATGATCCAACAACAGAAAATGGTACTTTAAGCTGTTTCACAAAGGAAACTCTCATAAAATCTCTCTTTCAATAGCTTGTCAAAATCAGCATGCTCTGTGACTAGACGACTGTCAGGGTGATCTATAGCCCCTAGCTAGCACTGTAATATAAGCTAAATCGCCTGAGTCACAAGCAATGATAGAGTCATTCTACAGGAAATTGGAAATCAATTCTTGTCATCACTGTACATAACTCCTTTATCAGAGTTCCAGTTCACCAGTGTAATGCAAGGGAAAGAAGCTGGGAACTGACAATCATGACAAGTCAAACAGTCGCACAGACACATCCACGTATAAGTGCAGAAGTTCTGTTTCTGGAATAGTGGTTTATATATGGTACATGACAGGTGTGAGCATCTTGATGGGTAAGATATTGAGGGTTAATGGTGGTCACACACCGGTAAGCAGAAAAATCTGTAGGTGTGTTGCATCATGTTACATCAGGAGGATGCACATACTTAAGTTTTGAGCCTGAAAATGGAGGCCACAGCCAGCAGAGAGTTCTTTGTGCAATGAGTCCTGGCAGAAAAGACGGGACCACCTTCTGCTCCACCTCATGCTGGAAGTGTTTCAGTCTGTACTGGGAGACTGCTTCATAACCATCACCAAGGTGATTCAGAAAGCAGGACCACAATATCAAGCTTATTCACAAGTTGGACTATCTTCAACGCTTTCTGTCAGGACTCCATTGCTGGAATCAAGTGGTTAAAAGCCAGCTTCTGCTACCAAGGAGATTTTAGAACTAAGAGAAGAAGCAATAGCTTGATTCTAAAAGCCAAGAGAAAAAAAAAGGAATCCAACATGATGTTATTCTTAGAGCATGCAATCGCCTTTCTGTCAATGATGTTGTTCTGCACACATGCCTTGCTGTGCCTCATTTTACCTCGCCTCACCACCTAATCTCATTAAAATTAAGTACTAAATTTCTTTCAAAACATATGAAATATAAGAAAATTCTCTGTAAAACAAACCAAAATAGTTTCTATATCTACTTCCTAAACTGTCCTGCACAAAAGCAAACTCATCAAGCTTCCAAAGCTACTTACCACTGAAAATCTGGGATGCAAGAATATCATCAGCACACACAGGGTCCAGATGTTTCTCATCTTAATGCAGAAGCCCTAGCCTAAAATAAGGACTCCTTCCAAATCACAAATTCCAATAAAATCTAATACAAACTGTTCTGCATAATTGTCAGAAAATTTTCACTCTATCACGTATTTGGGATAAAGTAGTTCCTTCACATAATGAACGTTTGCTACTAGACAATGAGGATTCCTCTCCAGGATGCTGAAGAGCAGCACTTTGCTGCTAAGCAAGCACAGAACATGAAGCAAACAACCCAACCACCATAACAAAGACCCTCCCATCGGCCACACCAGCCCCCCAAAGCCTGGAACAGCCCCCCAAGAGCTCTTCATGTCCCTAAAGCTCTGGTTCGACACCAGCCACAGCACCGTCTGGCATCAATCAGGCAAGCGGGCAGCCAAAGGGCTATCAGAAAACAACTGGGAAACTAAATGCCATCATCTTGTGTTAATTAGCTGAATTTAGTTTGCATTAGGCACTGATCTTTTTATTTTTACAGTCCTACAATTTTAAGTAGGATACAGTTTACATTCTTGTAACTCTGTCTGGACAAAAAAAAATGATTTGAAATCAACTTTTAAAGCATATCAATACTTTTTAGCTCTTCTGCTTCACTATTCTGAAACGCTCATTGCTGCATCCAATCCTGTCTCCTTTACCTCTCCAAACTGAGGCTCACTTTGCAATATCAGTTAAAGAACCCAGCAGTGAACTCTGCCCAGCAAAAGTTTTGCAAGTCATGAATCCTCTCCATTACTGCCATCATAACCATGGGAAAACATTTTATAGCTGCAATAATCCCCTTTAAAGGAGATTACCCAAGTTAACAGCCATGATTGAACAGTAACCGGTCCCAGCTTTGTTTTAGTCCTTACTCTAGACACTTTGTTAGCTGCTAGTTATTGCTGAAGTACAGTGAATTTTGCTTGGTAAATCATTTTAAAGGGTGTTTCTCCATATATTATAAGTCCTGAAATAGAGCTTTTGAAAACAAATAAGCTTACCAGTATGGAAAGCTACAGACACAGAGGAATCTTTTAACAATGCACAGCATTGTAGTGAGACACGACCCAACAGGAAAAAGTAATCTGCATATTTACTGATGCATTGTGGAGATTTGTTCAAAGCCTTTAACATAAGCTGTTAGTTACGCAGCACTGATAAATGAATCAGTTCTGTTGATTTCTCAAGTTCTGATGATTTCTCAAAGTTCTAATTAGTTCTGAGAGAACGTTTTATGCAGAAGTCCCAAGTCCCCATGAAGCAGACCTACCTCTGCCTTCTTCCTGGGACTCAAAACATCACGGGAAAAGTCTTGCATGTTAGACTGTGGTAGGAAACAGTAACACTCCTTGAACAGAAAGCTGCAGCATGGCCCAGGCTGCCAAGCAGCACCCTGCATTTTTTAGCACCCAAGTACTTCACAAAGACAGCACGTTTATCTACATTTTACAAATGAACCCGAGCTGCAGGGAACAATAGTCATTTCCTATGGACTGATAGCCATAGGAGTATTAAGAAAAAAAATATCTACAGCAAAGGTTTTCTGAATGTCAGAACAGCAGGGCTGTGGCAGTACAAGGCTAGTGAGATGAGCAGCTGGGTTTGCAATGGGTTTGCTCAAAACCCGCGCCCCATGTTTCCATCAGCACAGGGTCCCTGCTCGCAGAGGCCAAGCAGCGCCCGCCCATCCCCGCGGTTGGTACCAACGCCCCCAGTCCAGCTGGTTTGCTGCATCCCAATTCTGTGTTCAGTCCTGGCGGTGACTGAGAAAACCCCGTTCTATTGGAAGCGGACAGTTTCCTCTGAAGTTCTGCAGTACAGAATCATGGCTTTAGCCTTCTATTTTTTTGCCATCTCGGTGCCTTCATTACAGTGGATTTCTATGTTGAAAGCTGGCTTTGGCATGTGTGATTTGCTGAGAAGTGCCATCCTATCTATGTTTTCAGCAAGTCAAGCTATGAAAATAGTGAAAATCCTAAATCAAAGTGGAAGAAAGCAAAGGGATAGAGACCTCAGAAGTTGGAAAGAAACAAAAAACAAACAGAAAACTCCATGTAATACTACTTTGTTACCATAGAACACCCCAAAATTTCACACACCTACATGGCAACTGAGGAAAACCTACCTGAAAGAAGCATCTTTGGTCCATACCCTGAACTCATTAAGGATGACAACAAACACACTCTCAACAGCAAGATTATTTGGTGAAGTGATAAACCAAGAAGCTAAACATTCAATGCTCATCCTCTTGGCAGTTTTTCCCCCAAAGAAAACCCAATTGGACAACACCATTTGATGGCACACTTAACTGACTGTTGCACTGCTATTGGATCTCAAATAAGAGAATAAGCTTCATTCTGCAACAGTTAAACTATAACCTTAACAATGCCCCAGGTACTACTTGATTCTTTACAGTCAGCTTTGGTTGAGATGTTTTAAACAAGCACTGGCTGCTCAGGGATAAAGCCCTGAAGACAGTTAAAGGAATTCACCAGGGATGCAAAAAGCTTAGCTGGGAAATTTAAGTTACCACTGAGATACCCAAGTACAGTATACAGGGAGACTGCAATATCCTTAATCATCTACAAGCCCCTATCATCACTCTGTTCTGTGCTCTGTACTTAAGAATCACACACAAAAAAGATGGTGAAAAAGCCACATGTGCAACTGAGCCTCACCTGCCTATATATATCAAGTAAAAACAATTAGTTAGGACCTCACTCTGCTTATGCAGCTTTTCACACTGCTCTGCTAAAAGCAATACGATGACAATTACCAAATGCCATCACAGGGCTCACAAAACGCTAAAGAAAATACTATCTACTACAGCATAATGACACACGAGGGTAGCTAAACCATTTACGTTTCCCATCAAGGAGCAGGCAGATGGTCAATTGTTGAAGTCTGGCTGATGGGTCGCTTGCTAAGCCACTTTGATGCAGTCACTCAGGAGCTCAGGAATAAATGCTCAGAGCTCCCACTGAACACAAAACCAACCCCACCGCACCCACACCACCAGAAGCCTTGTGTTCCTCATCACTTCGGATGCTTCTGATTATGAAGCCTCGGTAGGAACTGTGTTGCTCTGCAATGCTTCAAAGAAAAGGTACCATGCTCCTAACGCTTCTACATGTGCTCTTCGACACCACGTGTTGCGTCCCATTGCTGCACCGTGACCATCTTTGGATGGTTATTCGCTTCTGCTGTGTTCAACACATAACTTGGACACAACATGCTTAGGTTTGCAGAAGCTTACAGGACACGTTCCCTCTCAATTTACAGGAGCTGATTGTGTGTGTACAGGACAGTTGTACAGTGCACTCCAAAGGTTAAGATTATTCTAAATTCCCCTAAGAACCGATGCTGCAGCACCAGCCATTCTTCACTGTGGGTCTCGCTTTGTGGAGCGGGAAGCAGTTTTCTTTCCACATCACTGCCAGTCATGGCCAGGAGTCCCAAGTGACACAGCCCTGCAGGGCTAACACTGCTGATGTATCAAACTAGAACGAAAGCTCAATAATAGCCACGTCAAAACATTGTTATTTACCACAGTGGGGAGAATTTCTGTGAAACCACAGCACCATCATCTGGCCAAATGCCTGCCCTGCTTTTTGCCCTTAGCACCAGATTATTTTGAGTATAAACATTTTAATACCTATCTCTGCACCTCACAGGGTTTTACATTACAATATAACACATCTCATGTAATTATATTTCAAATGAAAAAAGTAATTTGCTCAATATTCTCACCACTGCTTTCCCCATCTTTCCAGTGCCAGTTCCATTAACTCTCCTTTTTCCCTAAATCTCACAGAAGGGGATTTTCAAAAGCAATAATCTTCAAGTGAGTTCTGGAAAAATCCCTCATCCAGAAAAATACAAATAAATCCCTAACCAGCTTTGCTAGTACAGTGAGAAAGATAAGCATAAATCCAACTGTGGCTCCAATTCAGTCTTTTTGCAACCTAAAAAGTCTATTGGAAAGAAAGACTGATGGTTACTTTACTGCGCGTTACCTGTACTATTATTTTAAAATATATCCTAACTGTTAAATTAGAGAGACATTCCTGCCCAGTGAAGGTTTAATTCTGCCTCCCTTGCAATCAAACAGGATGTGATGACTCCATCTACTACCTCATTCTCTGAGGCACCCTATAAACCAGCTACAGGAGAGCAGCGGAACAGAGCTCTTGCCAAAGAGGAGAGAGCTGAAAGCAGACATTGTTGTAACAGCTAGAAGCTGGGAAATCAGATGATAAAAACCCCTTAAATTCCCATTGCCCTGAGCAGCCTGAGGTGCAGGAAACAGCCCCCAACTTACAACTTCCACTGTTGATCTGCCACCTCGTCTCCTCAGCCCTTCCTCCTCTCTTTCCCATTCAAACACACACTGTTCACATCCATTTCACGGGACACAGAAACAACCAGGGAATTTTCTCACCCTGCACTAACAACTCAGAGGAACTACTACACTCCTGTCCTCAGCTTCAGCAGTACAAGAAACACAGTGTGTGTACATGTTTTCTGATGCTGGTATTGAAGAGCTAACCCACACAGCTCAGTGCACACAGTCACTCCCCTTTTACAGTTTAGAACCCAAACAGACAAAACAGGGAAAGAGGTCCAGGTTGCAGAGCTGTGGTCCGCTGACCCAGCCTCTCCCAGCACTGATGCACACCATGGATCTACTAGTCCAGGTCACCCCTAGCTCAATAACATCCTTCCGACACTACTCAGTACACGCTTACTCTGCAGAACCCTTACAATTCACATATAGCACTAGAGCGCCAAACAGGGACAAGTGAAACAGGGCCACCAACAGACCAAAGTCCCCCCTGCTGCCATCAAGGACAACCATAACACAACCCCTTCAAACAGTGACAAGCTGAAACATAGTGGGTTTGAAAGCCCTCCAAAGGATTTGGATCTAAGTATTATTTAAATTTAACTTCTAGCTACTGAACAACTATTACTTTTAACAAGGCAAAATACAATTGCAATGGTGAAAAAAAGCAGGACTCAGACTTTAGAACATCCTTGTAAACACATTAGAAAAAAAATCAAACTATTCACATTTTAAAGAGTTTGGCAATAGCCTCCATTGTAAACTGCAAGTCCACCTCCAATCTCTAAATAAAGCACATGAACTAAATTATATCTTTTCTGTACTCCTGACTGTTGTTGCCCCCCATCACCACTCCCCCTAAAACGGTGAGGTTAGCTAAAGCCTGAGCTTTGCATGCTACAGCTTGAGAGAGGGGACACACAAAGCCAGCACCGTACAGAGCTGGAAACAACATGAGGGCAAGTAATTATTCTAGATATGAGACAGGTCAGAAGTTGTCTGACCTTTCAGCTGTCCAGCAGGCCATAAGCAATTGAAAGTTGCTTGCAACACAACAAATCCAAACCATGCAGTAGGCTTTTCCCATCTGTCTGGGACACAACTGAAATATCAGATCAACCCAGCTCACAGCTGGGTCCTGAGGAGGACTTTAAGACGTTCAAACTTCCTTTGGTTCCCTTACTCAACGTGCTACCAGAGCCCCTGCAAAGTAGGGGACACAGCATGGGGCAGCAAGAACCCCCCAATACTGGAGCACTGGAGAACTCAGCCCAGGCCCCAGAGTGTGACCGACCCTAAGGACAGAACACTTGGCCCGATGAGCGGGGACTTGCACAGCTTTGAGCAGCTGATGAAGTTGCAGTGGGACATTTACTGAGTGATTTTTAAAGTAAACACCATTGATCTCTTGCTGCAAAATGTAGCACCTAAATGACAAATTCAGAAACGGCTCAGGTACCTGGTCTGAGAGCGGGGAAGTGCAGAGTACAGCGACCTTGTCAGTCACTGCAAGCACTGTGGGCTCTGTTGTCCACCCCGCTGTTGCCTCCAGCTGGATTTAAAGACCATTCCAATGAAGCAAGGCAAGGACTTGAGGATGTCCGCCTTCCATCCCAGGTGACTGCTCTGATAACCAGCCTTTTCAACTTTTGCAGGGGTGCATCTCTCTCAAGTGCAGAAAACTCATCCAAGGAACCCTCCTCAGAAGTTCTAACAAAGCCAATATGCTTCAGGAAAATATTTTCCTCATTTTGAAAAGCCAGCATTTTCTAATATAAAAAAGTCACTGAAAAATTCACAACCAGCTCCAATTATTATCTTAAATTACTACCCTATTCCTCTGGGCACATTGGGAGAGAGTCCTTTCACCATGTTTCACAAACATATTCAAAGAAACTTGCTCTACCCTTTCCTTCACGTACCCACTCTGCCTCTGTGCAGTCTCCTCGGGTGGCAGCAGCTCAGTTATTCCACAGCAAAGGAACCAGAGAACTGGCTGTGTTTGCTCCCTAGAGAGACTGGGCTGCTCTCAGCAAATGCAGTTTGTATTTCTCCAGCCAGACTGAGGCTGTGGAGCCATTTACAATCTCCCTCCATTTTCCCAAATGAGCTACACAACTGTCTTTCCCCCAACCAACCACCCCACGGTTCACAGGCTCTTTTGAACCCTTACACAAGCAGGACACAAGAAACAGCCTATGCAGTAGTTTTTCTGTATGGATTTCCATTCTTTCTGGTCTCATCTGAAATTATGTCAAACGGGTCTCAACTGAATTATGGCAAACAGTCATAAGTGGGGCCGGTGGAAACAAACAACAGCCACACGGAAATCACACCCCAACCAGACCCAGATCACAGGCTAAGGCTACACAAGACAAACTGCCACAGACCCTTAACTTAAAAAACAGAAGTCACAAAATCCCAAAGTCTGTTTAGCTCCTTGGAGAGTAAACCCACTGATGGAGAAGGCCAAAAAAGGACAGTGCCAAAACATAGCAGCTGCATGCACAGGTATTTCAATACATGAACACTCAATAGTATCTCAAAGATTTGTTACTGTCAGTCAGCGAGCAAAAAAACGTTTAGTAAATTGAACACAGTTCATAAGGCAGTTGCGAGCATGCACACAGAGCTGGCACTGCACAGCTCATTGTTCCACATCACAATCGACAAGACTCCACTGATGCAGATTAAATGCAGCTGCAAGACCCAAATGGACAAGATGGACAAAGTGCTGGGGAAAAGAAACAGAAGAATGTGAAATTCAGCTGTCGTACGTTAATCATGAAAGACCATTTAGTGAACATTTCAACATGCGTCTTTGGTTGTTAAAGGAAAAACAGGACATACATTTAAGATTTAAATTAAAATTTGTGGGAAAAGAGTTGTGCAAAAGAGTTACTTATCTGCACTAATGGGTACTGAGAGATTGTCCATACCGAGGGCTTGTAATGACTGATAGCCACAGTCATGATTCTTTGGCAATAAACAAAGGATCACTGAAAACTCAGTTGCGGTGCTTCTCCTCGGCAGATTTCGGAGTCTGCAGGCATTTATCTCAACTCACTAAAGCAAGTACAACTGTCTTTTGCTATATCAGAAACTGAAAAGCTGCCAGCAACACTTATGTATACTACAGAAAACATTCTGCATGACTTCCATCTGGTATTCATCAATCTAACTGGATGTAAGGATGGCATATGTTAGTGTTCTCACACAGCCCAGAGAAAGTAATCATCTTGCCCTCCTTGATGCAAACATCGCTTTTTTCTTTTCCCAAACAGATATTTTTATTTAGTAGTTTTTAACATGTTCCAAACGCTTCCATTCCCACTGGAAGTACCAGCCCACTGGATGGTGTTATGTCCAGTTCTGCCGAAGAAGTCTGTGTCCAAGCAAATCAGAAAGTCAGGTTACGGAGAAAGCCCCCGGTGGTTTGCACCACGGAAAGACACGTGGGGCTTTCTCCGTGCCCCCAGAGTAGAAGTTCCCTCTATTGCAATGAAAGCCAAAATTCAAATACGCTTTATTTTCCATCATTAGTAACATTAAATTTGCTGCAAGTCTTTATCACGTGGACAAGCTAAATTTTTCCAAGATTAAGCCAATTACAGGCCAAGCAGATTCTTATTTTTGTTAACCAGTATTTTCTACCGTTACTGATAGCATAGACCTTCCAGCCAGCTTTGTTACAGAAGGAAAATAGCTGTGTCCAGGTGACGTTAACTGCAGAGATGTGCATATTTACTAAAACATGGAGTGAAGATTTAAAGAATTAACATGGTTGCATTTCTAAGCGCAAATCAAATGGATGAGCTAGCTGCACCCTAAAAGATGAGCCACCAAAATCCCACAAGAGTTCCGATATCTGACTGATAAACCTCTGCTCAGAGACAGCGGGAAGTGCAGTGAACTCACGGCGAGATTCTCTTGCACATAAACGGACAGCAGATCAGGTTCCAGGCTCGCAGTACGAACACAGGGCCTGCTCAGCTTTCAGCCAGCAGATGTGTAGCCGAGCGCTCTCTGCCAAGAAGGCACAAGCTTGGGGTTTGGGGTTTGTTTTTTCTCATTTCTTATGGCTTTTAAAACTATTGCTATAAAATAAATAAAACAACAAGAAACCCAAGACAATGTTGGGGGAACAGACAAAGGAATTCATCAACTATTAAAAACCAAAGCCAACAAAACACTTCTCAGTATTTTAGACTCTATTGATAACAGTCTTTTTTCCCCCCTTCACAACTATTTTCTTTGAATCTAATGTCCCAATCCTGCTCTCCACATTCCGTGGTATTAAACCCCTTGAAAATGAATGAGAAACACACAAACCCAAATAGCAAACTGGCAGCAAATTGTACCAACTACAGGGAAATATAATAAAGCTTTCAATGTCTCCAGCCAAGAACAATCCAGTAAGGATTATTTCTAGTGCTTTGCATTTCAAAAGGAAGAAAGAAGAATAATTTTTTGCCAACGTGGCCAGAAAAGTGTGGTGTGGAGGGGGGACCAGTGTGGCAAACCTGATCCAGAGAGTCTTTTCTGGCCTTTCCTGCTTTCCCAGAGCGAGTGGTTATTTTTCACTGTAGGACAGGCTTTAGACATTTAAACACAAATATTTGTTTCTGAGAAATATGGACTGTGCTGAGAGACAAGTCTGGCAAGAGAGAAACCAATTGATCTGAGAGTGCTTGCAGAGCACGAGCAAGAGCCGTCCAGCAGGCACCTCAGCTCGCTCATTCTGTCTCTGGTTACAAGCTCTTTATTCCCCATTTCACTCCTATAGCCCTTTTCACCCAGTCCCAGCACAAATGCACCTTTCTCAAAGAGCAGGTCATAATTTTCCACCTCTATTTTAGACAAGGTTGTACCAACACAACAGACAATAGCGTTATCATGAGTGATCGTCGTCCAGGTTCTAGGGGAAAAGTGTTAAGTATCAGTCTTTTAAATGTTCGAAACAACTGTTTAACACAGAGGTCTCATAACAAAAGAGGAAAGTTGCAGTCACCTCACTGCCTCATTTGGACAGACCAAACCTGCTATTGGGAGATGAAGGTACAACAGCTCCCAGGAAGGAAAAGAGGAGAAAATTACCTTCAGGCTCCCACCCTCCAATCTACTCCTCGCTGAAATAAAAATAATAGAGTATCAGATTTCAAGGACATGAGAGAACATAAAGTCTTATCACTTCAAGCATGACACGTGGCTTCAGCAGCATATTCCTGCAACGGGAACACAACTTCCGCTTGAGCGTGACTATTTCTTTAAGAAATAAATAAACTCCTTAGTGAACAATTCCCCTTGTCTAGAGCAACATCATTCTAAGGGTTGAGTACTTGCAGTGATAGAATTTTATACCAAATTCATAGGTTCAATACAGCAAGTTTCAGATTCCACATCACTGAAAAACACAGGCCAACTACAACTAGATCACAGTCAAAGCCATTTTAGGGGCACAATCACATTAATTACCAGCACCTATATTTCCCTAGGAGATTTTTTGGTGTGTTTTCTGGTTTGTGGTGGTGTTTCTTGTTTTTTAAAAACAGCAACATCTTCAATCATGACAAGCATCTTCAAAAAGCAGAGTTCTCAAAGCAACAAGGGTCTCCCCGCAGACCTCGGCTCACCAGCTCTCTCAGGTCTCTAACGAGTCTTCCTACACATTCTCCTTTTCTGCATTTTCAAAGGCTTACACGCATAGGAACTTGCAAGAAGGGGCAGAAAAGTCATTTTAATGCAAAATTGGGAGTCTTTCATACACAGACATCTTCTATGACTTCTCTCAGAATTCTGAAAGGAAATCTATACTGCCTATGTTTAGTTTTACCATATTAAAGCTTTGGAACAGATGAAACAATAACTATTGATTTCAGTTATAACTGCCCATTATTCTGTTTTCAGCAGGACATGGTTCAGTAAATTGAATGGAAGCAGCAGCAATGTTTTATAGCAGTATCATATTAATGATTTGTAGACTAATCATGTCTTATCAAGCTGAGTGTCAGGAAGCCAAAAACATAAAAATAGAAGATATGTCCTCAAGCTGCATATTTAGTCTATCTATTCAACATGTACTTTATTTTTACATCATAGCACTGTACATGTTCAGTTGCGTACTCTCTAGAAGCAATTAAGTCTTAATAACTTGACGCTTCACCATGACTTTCCTGTTTTGCCATCTACATCTGACATCAAGCAAGTAATATAAAAGTGAATAAAAATCTGTGAAGGTCCTTTTAACCTTGACAGTCTGTCGTATTGTGAAAATCAGAGTAGATCAAGAATTGCTCTTATTTTCCTGGTCTTGCCTCTCATCCAAACACATGGATTTAAACATTTACATGCCTATTCATAATTTATTGGAGCATTCGCATCTCATATCATAAATACAGGTCTAGCCTGCAGGAAAAACAATGACTAATAGTTGGAAGAAGGCATTCCAATTAGTTCTTGTGAAGCAAACCCACGCTCACTGCTTGGTCCTCAGGTGCCAGGAAAGTCCAATAGCAAAGCCTGACATCAAATGTGCCATCCAGAAAAATATATCACTTTCAAATAGCAATAGCAGGCAGATCACAGACTGTGATTTTCTCTCCTGGCACATACCAGTAGGAAGACTCATCATTAAACAAGTTCCCAAAGATTTGAAGCCCTTAAGGAGGCTGATGGGGAAAAGCTGTGCTCCGAGATGTGTTCCCACCACTGGGACATGCTGCCTTCTGCTTCACAGGACCTGTGCCAGACTAGATTTTCTCTTCCCAATTGCAGTGTTAAGCATGGAGACAAAAACCAGAGCCAGGAGATGCTGCCTCTCAGAGGAAAGGTGTTGCTTAGCTGCCACCTCTTGCTTGTGTAAGATGGGGATCCCACCCTGGCCATGTTTGCAAGTCAGCAGCACTCTGTAATGAGAACTCATTTCTCTCAGCTATTTCCTCTCATCATAATGTTCAGTCTTGCCAAATGCCATTCCAAATTCACTTCAGTGCCCCCTTTGGCATCCCTGCACAGACTGCTGATCCTTAGATTAATTAGCCAGAAAACACAAGCATCACTCAAACAGGTCGCATTTGTATTTCTCCAAATCATGCTCCGCCAAAAAAACCCTTCTGCTCCAAGACTGCGTTCATCTCCATGGTCCTCCTCCCAAGACCCTGTGCACCTCCAGCCTAAATCCACACTTTGAAGATAAACCAAAGCCTACAGTTTGCATATGCTCTGTAGACTCAGCAACATCAAGCATTTCGCAAATAAGAAAAATTCAAAGACAAACTAAAGTGGATGCAGATTCACCAAAGTGAGCCCTGATGCCTTTTGTTTCCACTTCTTCCCCTTTATTACCAAAAGCTGCTGTAGCATATGCGCAGTCAGAGGCTGTGGATCACGCTGCTCAGATGAGGACTGTACCTGCTTTGGTTTCCAGCTGCACATGGTCACGATTAACAGCTCGCTTTGGAAAGACACTGGGACACTGGAAACAGTGCGTCTAGAACGGGTTCCTCATGTTAAACCATCTTCCTAGTGCACTGAATGGGTTTCATGTTGAGTTGTCAGCCTACTCTAGTAGTCCAGCTAACATTTTTTCTAGGATTTTAGAACAGAATTTTTTCCTGCTCTTTTGGAAGATGAGGAACGTATGGAATTTGAGTTGTGACCGGGTCAGTTTAAATCTAATGGCTGGGAGTAAGGTAAGAGCAGAGAGATTCAATGAAGATTATCAACAGCCACCTCTGTTCAAATAAAAAGCATGTTGTCTTCCTGAATATATTATGCTAAATCTACATGTAGATGAGAAATATATAAATAGAATTGAGCCTTAACTGACATGAGATTTTTTTTTTTAATGGAGAGGAGGCAGGGGATGTTGTTATTAAAGGAGTTAAATTCTAACATCTGTTTTTAATTCTAGCAGCTTATTTGTCGGTTTATACCTACAGGCTTTCAAGACATCATTCAACACTGCTAATTAAAGCTGACAAGTTTTGTTCACTGCGATGCTTTCTGGTATCCCTGCAAGGCACTAACTCATGTCAGTTCTGTCACTGCAGGTGACACTGCTGCTTGATGGAGAGATGACAAGAGGCCAGAGAGCCCCCCCAAGGGCTGAGGAGAGGTTCACCTTGTCCCCTGTCAGACAGAGGATGGAAGAAGTGACGGATGGCAGGGACCATTGCTCCATCTGCAAGCACTTGTTTCATCTCCAGGCGGGGTCAGCATCCTCCAGTTTTCTGCCATGGTTGACTTAAAACACAAATCCATGGCAATATTCTCCAGAATATTTCTAAAATGCCACAGAACTGGGCCTCCAATTTAACCATATGATACCAATTCTATTTGGAGAAGACATGTCATGTTGTAGACGCACACACACATTCCGTTTTTTCTTAGCAGCAAGATCCCCATCTGCAGTCATGCCCTAAGGAAACTTGCTATTTGTGCTTCAGTAAAACAGCACAATGCAGATTCCAGAGAGCAATCCATGCTTACGAAAGCAATTGCTCAAGTGCTTGATTTGGCCCTGATACAATTAAGCACCTTATGGAAGAAGCCACAAGGACCAATGCCAACAAGTTTATTCATTGCTTTATATTCTGGACTTCAGACTTGATAGATCCAGACATGGATGCTATTAGCCATTTATGCACATTTTCATTTAAAACAAACCAACCAACCCCATGCCACCCAGCGAATACTGGTGGAAGGTGAAGCAAGCAGGCCAGCCCTTTATAAACTCCCAGCCTGTGAACTCTTCACATCACATACACTTTTGAATGTGCTGAGCATGCTGTCAGTAATGTCACACAGGACACTGCTGGGATGCACAGCAGACCGAGCAGACTGCAAGATGTGCAAGAAGGAGAAAACCCAGAGGTAAGGAACTGATCAGGAGTTGTGCACATACTGTGGCTCATTCACTTTTACCAGAGATTTTTCTTATTTTTCCTCACATGAAAGTTTCACAATCAGGATAGACTTTGGTTTTTGGTTTTTTTTCAACAACCAACAGGCTTTCATGTGTATATTTAAAGCTGTTTCAGGCTGGAAGAGGCTTTTTGTTAGACAGCCATACCTGGGCCTGGCTCCCTGGGTGAGGTGTCTAGACATCTCTGCAGCGGCATTAACAACCGCACAGCCCAGCACTCCGTTGAATCCACTAGTTTTAGCATTACGAGTCATTTCGTGCCCCAGGTTGCCGTAATCAAAGCCATCTGTTGCACGAAAATTAGCAACTGCTAACTTGGGTGCAAAGCACAACATGCCCAAATTGTGTTCTTAAGATCGTCTTTCCCTCCTAAAAGACTACATGAAATACCACACAACATCAGACAGCACTTCAGTCACGCCAAAACTCACATGAAATCCAAACAGATCTAAAACCCCACTCTGAGGAGAGACAAACTTTGAGGAACGGTGGCTCTGACAAGCAATTCCATCCACTACTGCACTGCATGCTAGGAACGGAAAAATTATGTATTCCAAATACCTCCACAAAAACAGATTAAAGCAATTCTCTGAATCCTGTAAGAACCAAAACCAGCCATAAAGAAAACGACTGTTAATTTAAACCATTTTTTAGCTTCATTTGTCTACAGCTACACTTTCATAGTTCAATACACAAAAACATTATGACATATGCAAATCTGATATTTTCAGGCAGGAAAGGTGAAATCCCTATATATGAAAGGTTGAAGTCTGATCTCTAAAGGAAGCTTGCAGCTCATTTCTGTCATCCATCTTTCTCTCCTTGATTCAACAAGAACACCCACAGCTTAAGGGAAATTATGATTTTGTCCAGGAGGAAAAGAACAACAGACCTCTGCAGATTGAGCCAAAATTCACCTTTGTGGGCAAACACCCTGGTGCTTCTCAATGAAAACAAGGAGAGAGGCAGAAAGGAAAATCAGACTCTCTGTTTTTTTAGATACAAAATTTTGAAAAGAGTAATCATATACAAGTATTTCCCACTAATTGAAACACATTTCGTTTCCTTCCTTCTGTCATCTCATCTAGTCTTGGTACTGCTTTGCCGCAGTTTCTGAGGTGAATGATATTTTTCAACTGCCACTTTTGCTCTGCAGAATAAAAACATGTATTCTTTCTTCTCGCTTTTCCTCTTCACACTTATGGTGTTGTATGGTTTTCACCAGCCGCAGGTCTTAAGAGATGCCATTTACCTATTAATACTACATTCCTCAGGTCCAATAGGCTAAAAGCACATTAATTTTTGTTAAAAAACAAAACACTTTTTTCTTTAAACTATTCTTAAACGTATTTTGCTCTATTGGTCTGGGATGCTGAGAGCCTTTGAATTACTCTTTCAAATATACAATTGTTCACATCCCATAGTATCGCACCTTTCATTTTAGGGTGGTTAATGATGGGAACATTTCTCTGGCTGCGGCTCTCCAAACAGCACCAGCAGCAGAACCGTGGCCAAGTGCATCCTCTACCTACAACTGAGCTCTCCGGCCACCTGGCAAACTCAAGTTCAGAAGCTTGTAGCACAACAAACCCAAATGAACAGGGCTCGGAGGACAAAGTTCATCACGCAAAACCTCAGGAGCACTGGGAGCTCCCACCTGTGAAGGCACACAGCACATCCACGTACAAACCTCAGAGCAGGTTGCTATGAGTATATCCATTAAAAAGAGTTGACAGCTGCAGAAGAAGTTCCCTAAAGTGATCTTCTGCAACATTTAAAATGCATCAGAATTAATAATACCTGCGATTTCATCCAAAAATCCTCACAAACCAAACATTCTGTCTATAGGAGGCAGCAGGAAACCAGCAAAGCACTCCATTTTAACAATGCTTTGGGGGTGCAAATGCTTTGTATTTTCTTTTAAAATGCTGAGTTGCCTAATTGAAATGCAGCTCATACAGCACCCGGGCTGACTTCTGGATCACTAAGAAATTGGTCCGATTTGAAAATGTCAGGATCTGGTTAGCAATTCAAATGACCACAGTGGTAATTACGGCTTTTCATGTTCCAGCATGTTGCACTGCATCAAAACTGACACAAATGCCTGGTTTTGTAATATCACAGCATGGAAATAAATGTCCAAAATGATATGAAAATGTACTAGTAAGAGATTAATAACTGTTCTTCTAGGAAGAAAGATGGCTCTTTTCAACCAGTATATTTTAAAAACCCTTCTCTGATAGCATCTCTCCTTGAGGGAAACTGAATTATATTATCACTCATAAGATATAATCATTTCTGTCAGCACCAGTCAGAATATTTGAAGGAAAAGAGGAGGAGAAACAGGGAAGGGTTGGGGAAAAATAGTGCAATCTTATTTATAAGTCCAGAGAGATACTACTTAAAGGTTCCCCTCCAGCATTTTGTTCTGTCTCCCACCAAGCAGACTAGAACGTATTTCAAGTGTTTTATTTTGATCATAAAGTGGGGGAACTATGTGGATAGGGAGCAATGCATCATGAGCGATGTGCTCAGCTCTACAATCTTTGGTACCAATGTGTCATTTTGAAATATGGGCCTAAAGCAATATGCATAAGGGAAACTCTTTTTCTTTTTCAGGGAAGAAGGAGGAATAAAAGGTCTTTTGAAATCTAATGTGCCCCCAGAAGTCTGTTTATGAAATAAAATGTATGAAGCAAGCAACGTATTTAGTAGTTCTCTTGTGCAGCAGCCAAACCACACACCAGAGTCACTCAAGTGCCTTCTGGCTACAGAATGGTTTAAACAGAGATCAACACATGGTACTTCTGCCTTTTGCACAAAGTCCATGGGGTGGAGATACCAGTCAGCACATCCCATGAGCAGCTTCAGTTCTGTTTTGTCATCTGATAGATCACGAAACATGCTCTTTAATTGCATACATGACTGAGAGCACAATGAAGAGACTTGTGCAATGTTCTCCCAGCCTGACTTAAGCATCAGAGGAAGGTCCGCACTTTCTCTGCAGCCTCTTTTCTTTCCACTTGGCTAAAAGGTTGGGTGTCCATGTGTTTATCCATGAAGATGGAGAGATTTTGTGCTGGACACTACTCTCCTCCCACCAGTAGTGTTGCTGTTTCATGGGGTTGTTTTTGACCTACCAGCCTTCCTACAAGAGGCTGCTGAGTTAATCCTACACAGTCCATTTCCCTGTCTCAAGTACAAGTGCAAGTCTTCAAGGAATGCAAATTCCACAACAGAGTTCAAAACCGTACCCATGGAGAAATACGGCTTTTACTGTTGGAGGCGCAGTAATCATATACCCTTTCCTTAATTAAAGCAATGTAGCCTAGAAAAGATTTTGCAGGAACTAACACTTCATATAGCTCATTATCTGGGGTAATTTATTAGGCACATCTTTTCTTTTGAACATGTGTGCACATTTTATCTGTATTTTCTCTAAAATTACACATGCACATGAGGTACAAACAATACACCAACACACACCAGTGATCAAAACTTCCAAACCGTCATTATGTGGTTTGACTGGACTATTGACTTGGACTTCAAAGAGCTCCAAAGGCATTAGGAAATGAAAGATATTTGCACGCAGGGGGGAGGCTGCAGCGTATTGTACACAAGCCCATATGCCAGAGACTCCCCTGAGCTTCCATCCTCTGTCACTACACAAACTCAGCTGGCAGCTTTTTTCTCAAACTTATTTACTGCAAAGGCAACATCTTACAGTATTTTGAACGCAACTTCTACGTCATTGAAAAAACAACCATATTCAAACCTCTCATTTACATTTAATGAAAACATTACAAGAAATAAGAAACAACACATCCTGAAAACATTCAAGACTAAGTGCCATACAACACATGAATCAATTTAGAGCAGCAGGAGAAACTGGCTGCCTGCCTTATTTCTACACGACTAAAGTGGTGTTAATACTCACTGTTACCCAAAGAATGTTTTCCGACATTTTCAGGAGGAAGGTAAATTGTGCACAGAACTGCCTGTTAACTTTGCAGCTCCTTCCAGACTTGGGAGGAAGAGAACTACAGCCAAGGCTGCAAAATAAGCTCCAGCATCACTGCCATGCTCAGCCAATCCTTTCATACCACCTCAGCAAGAAAACAAGGTCTTACTACAGTATAACGTGAACTACCACAAAAACTTCACCTTCTCTATTGCATGAAAATAACACCACGCAAAAATATACTAACCAGTAACTACACAAGGGAAATCAATTAACTACTATTCCACCACAATTAAAAAAAAAAAAAAGAAAGAAAAAAATAATCTAGGGTCCAGTCCTGTTTAACATCTTTACTGATGATTTAGATGAGGGGACTGAGACCATCATCAGCAAATTTGCTGATGACACCAAGTTGGGAGGGAGTGTCGACCTGCTGGAAGGCAGGAGGGCTCTGCAGAGGGATCTGGATAGACTGGAAAAATGGGCCCATTCCAATGGGATGAAGTTCAACAAGGCCAAATGCCGGGTGCTGCACTTTGGTCACAACAACCCCCTGCAGCGCTCCAGGCTGGGCACAGAGTGGCTGGAGAGCAGCCAGGCAGAAAGGGACCTGGGGGTACTAATGGACAGGAAGCTCAACATGAGCCAACAGTGTGCCCAGGTGGCCAAAAAGGCCAATGGGATCCTGTCCTGTATCCGAAATAGCGTGGTCAGCAGGACAAGGGCAGTGATCCTTCCCCTGTGCTCTGCATTGGGGAGGCCACACCTGGAGTATTGTGGTCGGTTCTGGGCCCCTCAGCTCAGGAAAGAGATTGAAGTGCTGGAGCGGGTCCAGAGAAGAGCAACAAGACTGGGGAAGGGACTTGAACCTATGGGGGGAGGCTGAGGGAGCTGGGCTTGTTTAGTCTGGAGAAGAGGAGGCTTAGAGGTGAGCTCAGCACTCTCTAGAACTACCTGAAGGGCAGTTCTAGCCAGGTGGGGATTGGTCTCTTCTCCCAGGCATCAGCAATAGGACAAGGGGCCATGGGCTTCAACTCTGCCAGGGGAAATTTAGGCTGGCTATTAGAAAGCAATTCTTTGCAGAGAGAGTGGTCAGGCATTGGAATGGCTGCCCAGGGAGGTGCTGGACTCACCGGCCCTGGAGGTTTTTAAACTGAGATTGGACATGGCACTTAGTGCCATGATCTAGTCAATGGACTGGAGTTGGACCAAGGGTTGGACTGGATGATCTCTGAGGTCTTTTCCAACCCAGTCGATTCTGTGATTCTGTGTAACTGTTGGAGCACAGACCTTCTCCAATCAGGCCTCAGCATTAACAGAGCCCATCACAGGACACAGGCTCCTGAGTGTGAGTTACAAACAGTCATAGTACTAGTAATTAAAAAAGAAAAAAGGCAAACAGGCAGACTGGATTCCCAGTAGATGAACGCAGTCTAACAATTTACAACGAACACATGTTTGAAGTCAACTTCAAGTAATATGCTAACAAGAATTATGTGCATCTGTTTCATGCTCCCTGAGAATAATGCCATCAAAACTGAATTCAAATGTTTCAAAGCTACAGAGATTCTGAGTGTGTCTTTGACTAATTAAAATTAACCACATTACTGAGGTCACAAGCTCAGCCCTTTGGACATAAGCAAATTCTGGCTAAGGTCACTTCATCAAGCAAAATAATGAATGTCTGTGTTCAAAAGGCATGAACAATACATTTTTTTAATTAACATATTACTGGATTGAGGGAGATTTATGGAGTTATTTGAATGCTGGAAGACCCACAATAGCACTCTTCAGTCATAATACTACAGAGACATAATAATATGCAATAAAATTAAAAAAAAAAACAGGTCAACACTAGAACATCAGCTGAATTACTAATAAGGCTAAAATAGTGTTTGATACAGAAGCAAACTAATTTTACTAAAGAATATCAATTAGCTTTCATTTTCTTTAAAATTCAAATAAACAAAAAAACGAGTAGATTTAACTCTGGTTTGAATACATGTTGCTGAGGCTGTAGCATCTTTCAAGTTCCTTACATAAATTACAGATATACTTTTCCTAGGCCAAATGTAAAAGGGAGCAGAGAATCAGAACTAGTCTCTAAACAGACAGCTCAAAGCACCGCAACGAGTTAGTTTTTTTTCCAGTCTTCATTTTTCTATAATATAATATAAAATGGGGAAATTAAGATCACGATACAGAAAATAAAGATTGGGATTCTCAGACTGCACTATGCAGGAATAGACCAGTAACGGTGCTGTACCGGACAGGAGGTGCTGGGAGAGCTGAGCCAAGGTGTGCAATTCTCTGCAGTTGCCCCTGCACCAGCTGCTCCACTTCTCAGTGCAATCAGTTCCCTATGGGGAGGAGCCCCTGGGTATCACTGCAATACAAATAAATGTTTAGGTGAGAAAGTAACAGTTTTAAGGTCCATTATTTCCTTTGCAAAGCATGGAAATCCTTGCTGAAGCATTCCCCTTGGGATCTGTTCCTGTCTGCACACAGATTTACTCACTGTGTTCCAACTGTCCCACATGACTATAGGCGATTTGTTTTTTTTAAGCATATTGGCACTAAAAAGTCTGAAACCTACTAAATGAAAATAATCTTCTTATGTCACAAAATAAAAGTCCCCTTATTTTACCAGACACTGAGCTGATTATTCTATGAATAAAGCTAATCAGTGTAATTACACAGTTTAAAAGCACATGCTGTGGACCCACAGACCATCACAGACAATACTCCTCTAGGTGCCAGCTGTGCTTCAGATTTGCTAAATTAGAGTTTGCTGTGAAGTTCTTTTAAAAAAAAAAAAAAGAATAATTTAAAACTAATGTACTTTCAAATTCAATTATATAAAAAAAAAGATTTGGAAGAAGCTTCCTACCACTTGCTTTCCAACCAGAACATTTTGTCATAATCTTACAATTTTGAAGATGAAGCACAAGAATTTCACGCATTGTGGTGCTACGTCAGAAAAGAGCTGGATTTAGAAACAGAGCCCACTCAATTGCCCTGAGAAAGCCAATCAGCCTTTTATTAGACTGCTACACCACAGGCATTATCTCCGCCATGTAATATTTTAGCATTGATAAGGCTGCCAAAGGCTTCTATAACCACAGAAATATTCAGGGTTTGTTGGTTTTTTTTGAAGAAGTAACCCACAAGGTACCCAGCAGCTTTATCTAATTAACTAGAAAGAGATCAAAGTGTATTACTGTCACTTCTACAGAGAGCATTTTAAGAGAGAAAAATGGAAGGGTCAGTGTGATCGCCTTTTTCTTTTTATGCCCTGTGGCAGGCAAAATTTCATCTAAGATTCTCCAAGAAATTCATTGTCTATGATCCAAGAATACCAGCTTTACCTTTACCCAGTTAATCCAGCTCTAAACTGAAGTATCAATAACATTCTCTTGCATTTAGGTTCAGCAGCTCCAGGTTGAAAACCACTTGGACATTTCTGGCCTGGTACCCTGCCCTCAACAACCGCATCTGACGCCCATGCAGAGCCTCTTGGCTGCTCGCTTCCCCGGCCATCTGTCCATGTGGCATCCTGCCCGCTTACCGGGGGACGTGCCAGTTTTACTAGGGCAGAAACGCCAAGAAGAGGTGGTTTGAAATGCGCAGCCAGCACATTAAGTCATTGCCATCTTGCCTTAACGCCCCCACCCCATCAGCTCAGGGAAGGCAAGAGCAGCCACACCAGAAGAGGCCAGAGGTCCATACAGAGTCCTCTCCCACTCCTGACCCAGGTCATTAACACCTGCCCTAAAACAAAACAAGAGCATCAGGAGCTCAACAATTACAAAACAACCTGCTCATCAAAAGCCTGGGAAGGTTTCAGCTGAGAACAGGCATATGGGCTTGTCTGCAGAAAGTGCTATAAACCCCCGAGTGAACCCTCTCAGTTAAAAATGGAAATGCCTCAACACTGTTTAACATGTAAAGCAAATTAAAGCCACTCCAGCTCTGACGCAGTGCCTGTATAGAGAGGTTTAACACATTTAATTCAATACACAGTTGAAATTAATTTGAAACTACTTTACTGTGTTGTTTTATGTGTTTTCTTATCTCCACAATGGAGACAAGCTTTAAACTGAACTGTTTTACTCCCAGAATATGATTAATAAGGATGAAAATACAACTAGTTCTTCTGTAGCTTCATTCCTGTGAATGTTAAAACCCTGAGGAATGAACACTAGTGCTTAATTTTCCTGCCTGTCCCCATAAGTCTTGACATGCCTCCCTCATCCTAATACAAAACAGTGAACAGAGAAACCACCCACAAGTCTGAAGCCTTCATGGTATGGGTAGGGAATCTTTTGACTGGAGAGGTGACACGGCCTGTGGTGAGGATGGGGACACACATGCGTGACAGAAGCCAATTCCACTTGGTAACAACGTAGGTGAATTTAAATGGAATCAGGAACAACTGTAAATCATTTCCCACTCATGTTTAAGGAATCAGTGAGGAAAGAGGAGGTTGCAGACTGCAGGAATTGTACTGGGAGGACTTGCCCTTGTGCCACGTTTCACAGCACTGCTGTAGCCTCAGAGCCATCTGACAGACAGGCCCTACATCACTGGCACACACAGAGCACGGATTAAAAATTAGCCTCAAGGCTAACGGCAACAACACAGGACAGAGCAAACCACACAGCATTAAAAAGCAAAGCTGCTGGAGTTCCAATCCACACACGGGGTTCCTCTGAGGAGGTGAGATCCAGCCAGCGCACATAAACACAACTGACCTTTTTTGGCAGAGACGCAATTTTTGTAAATACATTTGATTTCCCCAGTTATATGGCACACAAAGGTGCCAATTTTGAAACACATTTGAACACTGAGTACAAAACACATGCTTTCCAGCCCTGAATTATGAATTCTATCCTATTTGGACAAAGCCCATTTGGGAGAGAAAAGAAAAAAGAAAATAAAAACCACCACACACACACAAAAAAAAAAAAAAAAAAAAAAACACAACAACAAAAACACAACACACAACCACACACCTCTTAGTTTTTCCAATCAGAACAACTTACCTTCTCAGCACTTTTCCTTATGACTTCATCTTAGTCTCTCTCCCCATCTTTCCCCCACCCTTCCCACCCCAAACTCCTGTCCAGCTCTCAGATAAACTAAGGCCAGAATTCCTAAATACAGGCACCTGCATTTCCCAAGTCAGCTACAACAGCTACAACAGCCACAGACCCAGCTGCTGCACCAGACAGAGATGGTGATTTGAGCCCACCAAGTCAGACGCACCAGCTACAGGAAGTTCACTGACCCCATGGCACTAAGAGGACTTGCCTCAAGAACACAACAATTCCCATTTCCACCAGCTGATCCCATCTTCTTCTCATGAGAGGGGCCAGCACTTCAAATCAGAGGATTTAATGTTAAATAATACCAGAATACTTAGTATTTGCATTATTAGGTGCATTAGCACAAAGCAAATGTCTTGTTTGTACCACGCAGTAGTTGCCATTATTTATGGATGCATTTCAGCTCCTTGCTACAGATAACTGAGTGTTATTGAAACATCTGAGTGGTGTTAGTTAAAATGCACTTCCTACCCTAATTCTTTGTGGAAGATACAAGAGCTGTCAAAAATGCATTTGTATTATAGTTCTAGCCATGAAAAAACATTTAAGTCTTGCCACAATTGTTTATATTTTCAGGCAGGCCAACTATCCTAACTCATCACCAGTCAATTCTGATACCCTCCGCGCTTCCATAGATCCCAAAACTCTCCCCTTCACGCAACCGGATGCCAGTGCCCCACAAGATCCCCCGTGAGCGGCAGACAAAGGATGTACACGTGCCCTTACTGAGCAACTCGGTTCTTCTTTAACTGAACGTCTTCACCTGTTTTCAACTGGTGTGCTAGAACAGACAGGAGACAAAAGTCTCTGGGACTTCCCCAGTTAGTTCAGTAGGTAACCAGGGTGTTTGCAGGCAGCTTAAAACCAGGGAGGCTCATCTAATGTGCAGTCAGTACCAAGCTGAGCTCTTGAGCCCTAGGAGGAGGACATTAGAAAATGGCTTTCTTCCCCTGCCTTCTCTCAGCTCTGCTCCCAGTTATTTGATGGGACAAGCAGAGCTGACCTTGACCCACCTCTGAAAAGCAAGCACGGGATCTTCACTCACCTCTTCAAAGAGGCAGCAGAACCCCAATGTGTTCCTTCCAGTGCCGCCTGCTCAGGAAGGAGTCAGCATGCTCACTGGGCCAGGGTGTATTTATCATTCAGTGTACATGTTGTTCAATTTGTGCATATTTTCCTGCAATATCTGTATTTATCTTCCATTTGAGAACTTGCTGCGCATTAAGCTAAATTCCTTCCATTCTTGCTATTTCTACACTATAATTACATTACAGATTTCATAAGCCAAAGCTGTGAAAAGTAACACTCTGCTCTATTTGAACAGGAGCAGATTATGCTTGCTCAACATTCTATAGAATTTGTTTATGTTTGCGTAATTTGCAAACCGTTGTGGGGAAAGGGGATTACTGTAACCATCATGTTTGTTTAGTTTTTAAAGTGCTTGTTTCTCCACCGTGTAGCCGATAACATCTGTAGTCATCATGCCTTAGTACTCTGAGCCTCCAAGACACATAATTACAACAGAGAGCAACAAGATAAGGCTTGTTGGAATATCTTGGCTGATCCATTCTCCTGCAAGCACAAGATTCTCAAGTACTACTTTTTATTGCTACCCTGCTCAGCTTAGTTTCTCAAGTCCCAGAAATACAACCTCTCACCATTTTCTTTTGACAGCTTTTAAGTTTGCAGAAATTCCTCTTCTTGCTCCCCAACAAAAAAGAGGAGGGAGGATTCCTTATTCTGGGAAGCAATGGCAGAGTCCCAGGTTGGGCAGGGACTGAGCTGTGTGTGCTCTTGAGTCAAAATTCCACTTTCCTGCTTGCTGAGGACTTCACTGTCTTTCTTCCACACAAGAGAGATCTCTTTCCCCACCACCTGGGACACATGGATCTTTAGGTGACCTTCTCATTGTTAAACAAAAGCTTTGGAAGCCCTACCTATGGCTCCATCCTTCATGGAGCCGCACCCCAGCACAGAGCTTGGCAAGACTGCTGCTGGAAGGTTCCCTCTGAGAAGGAAATCATGTGCGTGTACTTCGGATGGAAAAGCATCCCAGTTCACAGTAGCATAACCCTCTGTAAAGCACCTGTAATCACATTATCCAAGCTAGAGATTTAACTGAAACATCAGCAAAAAAGCCCATTGAGAAAAAAACCACCAGAATACTGCATCTTTTCTGGACACCTGGTTTCTTGTATGAAAAATGAGAGTCATTCTGTCCAGTGATGTCGTTCAGAAGGATTAAGTATTGTGCGCGCACACACAAAATGACAACTTTGACAAACAGAGGTACCAGAACAAAGTCACACTGGCGCTACAAAGTACGCAGAGCTAAGTGACACAGAGCTGCACGTCATCGCCTGGTAAGGGCAGCAACACAGAGTGCAGGAGATGCCACCACACTATACAAAACCAGACATTAATCCAGGGCATCCATTAACCACAGATGAGTGGGGGGAAAAACCTAACTCAAAAGGATGTATAAAGCCTCTATTCAAAAGGTTTAATAAAAGAATTATTGAAGTATGAACCAAACTCATCAAGTATTAAGGCAGCAAGCAAGCCACTTCTAATGGAACAAAAGCAACTTTTAAAAGCTTTGCAAAGCAGCAGCTTATTATTGTATCTAGATAGGTCTCTAAACACAACACCGAGCTAAAAAATGGAACAACAGATGTGGCAGTATTCTGACATCGGGCCTGCGAGAGACTACAAGAGCCAACGGCATGGAACAAGCACTGGTGGAAAAACACAGGAAGCAAGGACTGTATACTGATTGATACATCAAGGACAGAGGGATTGATACAGGATGGATACATCAAGGACGGGGGTTATTTGGGATAAACCAAAAAATGCTTTTACAGTAGCAACGTTAGTGGGAGTGCAAAATATATAACTTAGGTAATGTCTAACTTAGTAAATCAGCAATGCTTGAGCAAGCATCCTAGAAAGTATAAGCATCCTAGCAAGTATAAATACAAGCCTGAATTTGTAATAAGTGTCTCTCATTGCACCTTATTGGGAGTCCGTGCCTCATTCGCTACAAACAGATTCCTGGTAGAAGCAGGAACGTGTGTTTCATCTCTCTCAAAAATCAGAGAAGTATAACAGTGGACAGCCCTGCTGCTGCTCAGAGCTGTTTGCAATGGTGTTGCAATGGTGTTGGAAACAGCACCGTCAAGGGCAGCGTGAACAAAAGGCATTTTGCTGCACAATCGGTATTTTGAGAGAGCAGAAAGGACGGCAAGGCTGTGGGGTGCACTGGAACACAGAGGGCGCAGCAGCTTCAGCGTGACCCTCGGAATATCTGGGGGTCCCTGACTGCAGCAAACTCCCTCTAACAACAGTACTTTTTCAGTCAGGTAAAAGACTCGCATCCACCACGCTTTTAAACACCTTTGTTCTTACTTGTGCTCCTTAGAAATTAGAAACAATGATTTGCACCTTCCTGGATATAACTGACAAAATAAAATATAATAAAAGTACAATAAAATCTAAAATTTCCACCTACTGTTAATGGAAGCAACCCAGGAGAAAACTCCATTACTTAGCAGAGTAACCTGCTACAGCTCCTACCTTTTATTCTCTTCATGTCTTATTATGATGATTTGGATTTTGCAGTCTTTCCTCCAAGGAAATTCTTAATATGAAGGGTGGAAAGCTAGTGAAAATAAAGATTAATGTATAACATACAGAAAATGTTCCTTCTAAGCAATATCTCCATGGACTACATTTTCACTCAGACACCTCATTCTTTCCTGCAGAGAACATGAAAACTTGGACTAAATATATCTAACCCCACTGGATAGTTTGGGTCGGAAATATTGTTTCAGTAATCATAAACCTATTAATATCGGAGAAGAACTGCTATTACACTACAGTAATACTATGCTGCCAGAAGTAATTGCACATCAGTTAGCGTACAGCCCCTGTAAGAAATGTCCACGTTACTATACAAATTACCTCTTTAAAAATAAAAATTAAGCTTTTATACCTCCCTCTAATAACAACAGTAAAGGTCCTTAGTGCATTTAGAACAGTTTAAAAACTCAAATTTTCCAGTTTTAAATGACTTGAAACTTGACCCAGCAGCTGAGCAACAAAGACATTTAGCTGCTGTAATTACAAGGAACTTTGTTAGAACAAATGCATATGCCTAGAAAAATCTACTGTCCATTTTAAGAAACATCATCTTAGAGCAGGCACTAGTCCAGCTGTCCCCAACACCCAGCAATGGTCAAAAAGGCCAGAATTGAGCCATTCATTGTCCTGAAGTATCTCCTAAAACATAATCCAAAACTCAGGTTGCATTTAAAATTAGTGGAGTTAATAAAAACAAACACAAATGAACAAAAAAATCCACCACACACACAGAGGAGGGAGAGGGGAGAGGGGAGAGGGGAGAGGGGAGAGGGGAGAGGGGAGAGGGGAGAGGGGAGAGGGGAGAGGGGAGAGGGGAGAGGGGAGAGGGGAGAGGGGAGAGGGGAGAGGGGAGAGGGGAGAGGGGAGAGGGGAGAGGGGAGAGGGGAGAGGGGAGAGGGGAGAGGGGAGAGGGGAGAGGGGAGAGGGGAGAGGGGAGAGGGGAGAGGGGAGAGGGGAGAGGGGAGAGGGAGCTGGGCGGTGGGTTTGTACTGTTCTCTTAGTGAAACAAGATGGCAAAAAAGCAAGCCACAATGTTAAGTAAAAAAAAATAAATTTCAGGTGCTAGCTTATATTTTAAGACAGACCTAATTAAAATCAGGGTGACATTCAAGACTGGAAAAAGTTCCAATCTTCTTATTCTTTCAGTTGAAACAATTCATGGAAGTTGGTACAAATCTTTCTAGAATGTGGCCTAAAATGATACTATTTTGGAAAATAAATAATCTTTGTTCTGCCACTGCTACAGTTTCTTAGCTGTGTATACAGCCTTCCTAATATTATCTCAATTTAAAAATATATCTAACTGGCTTCGTTCCCAAAAAGATGACCAAAAACTCATTAAGAATTCTGAATTAGCATGACAGACATTAACACCTACATGTGATAAAAATGAATTTGTTTATTCTGCGAGACAGGGTACCAATTCGTTGCACACATTGACTTTCTAAATTTAAAGGAAATGTTCTAACTCTTACGGCAGAAGTAGAAAAAAACCTATCCAAGCAGAAATCACCAGCTGAGTATCTTAAATAAACCAAATCCCTTACTATTTCTGCCATGGCTTCTCTCCAAACTGGCCATCAGTTTAGTTTCTCAGTTTAACCCATCCAGTTTCTAAAGTTGGCTTTGGGGTTGGTTTTTATTTTTTCCCATGCTTACCATAAGTAAACTTAATATATGCTGCCATTAAACAAAAGCAGCCTCCTTAAATGACAGCCTCATTTATCATTAGAACTCAGGGATCCTTGAATCAATCTAAACTGAATAAATCATTAGCCTTTCCTACTCTAAACACTAAACAAAGGAACTTGGAACTCAGAAAACAAGAGATGCCCTGAGGGCCACATTCAAGATGGTGGTGGGAATGGCCCCAAAAGTCAGATCTAGAGGTTCCTGGGAGCCACATCGCTGGTTGTTCAGAGGAATCGAAGTCTCTGAGCACAGGAAACGCCCAGTGAATCGTCACAGGGTGGGCCCACGTGGCCACAACCTCTTCTGCACACACAGCTCCATTCTGCATCTGTCCCATTTCTGCACCTCAGCTTCTCCTCCTTTAAAGATGTTAAGGTCCTCCAAGTAGCACATGGTTTATCTCTTTTAAAGCAAAGCAAGCATTTCATACCTATGTACCTGAACAGATTCCTTAACAATTCTGTATAGATAAAGTCAAAATAGTGAAGATATTCAACATCTGCAACAACAATTCTCATGCTACATTCAGCCTAGCACATCCTGGGATACAGGCCAGCAGAGAACTGAAGTTATTGACACACTAATGGGGAGGGGAGGGGAGGGGAGGGGAGGGGAGGGGAGGGGAGGGGAGGGGAGGGGAGGGGAGGGGAGGGGAGGGGAGGGGAGGGGAGGGGAGGGGAGGGGAGCTGTGTGCTGCACAAGACTCCAAGAGAACAATGTGGCCATGGAAACACCACCACCTCCAATTCGAAATAGGCCAAACTGCCCTGCAGAAAACCTGATGGTTCCTAAAAGACCCAACAGGAAACCTTCTGGAAGGACGTTTACTGAACTCGCTTCACAATGCAGGTTTTGCAGCCCTAAGAAAAACCAATATGGTTTGCAAGCTTACTCCATTCCAATAACCAAAAGGAGTCATTTTTGACAGAATATCTTTACTCAGACAATAGGAAGCACAGGCTTACTAGATAGATTTATTTCCTGAGCTACATGGAAACACCAATCAAAACTTCTTTCAAACTGCAGTGAACTGTTATCTGTGCTCCATCATTTGTTTCCCCATTGGAATAAAAGCTCAGTCACTCAAGCCCAGTTTCTAACAGTTACTCTAAGCAATGGTTCCTGTCATCTGAACATCAGGATCAAAAGCAAGATAGTCCGAGTCCACAGACACAAATGCAGGCAGACTATACAAAGCAACCACACTTAACACTATCACATGGTGGAGCATGGAAATAATAAGTGACACATCAAAGACAGTTTCCCAGCTGTAAAAGATTCTCTTTTTTAATTCATCAGCTCATTCAACTGCCACATTACTTTGGTACAGTTCACATTCAATACAAAGTAATCACAAGTGTTTTACTGGACTAAATATGGAATAATTTGTAGCAATTTGATCCAGAAGACAATAATAAAGGCCTTAATATCGCCTTTTCTGTTATTAGAAAGCACTTTTATAATAAAAACAAAGTTTCTTGACTTGCAGTAATTCACCATTTGGTCCTAATGTACTTAAATGGAAAAAATCCTTAGAGGTTTCAAAAAGCCCAAAATAGAGAAACATCTGCTAAAATTTAGGTGCAGCTGTTTAGCTAAGAGGTCCAATGCTAGAAAAGCCAGTATTTAAAGCTCCCTCTGCAATCAATAAAAAAATCTATTAAAAATGTCATGGAACAGGGTGAAGTATTTGTCCAGGTTCAAAGTCTCTCCCCTCCCCCCCACCGGCCAAGCACTGACATCTTGTGGTCATCAAAACGTGGAGGGATTTTTTAATTTAGTGTCACACAGGTGTTTCTGTTGAAGTCCAACCAGGCCATAGGTTGCTGCTCTTCCAAAGCAGACATTTCAGTCATAACAATAAAGGTCCCCAAAGCAAGTTAATTTGGGGTACAGGAGGCCTGCTGTATTTCCTGCTTAGTCACTGCACTTCAGTGGTGAACAAAATGACTTTATGTTAAGCCTATTACCATCTTTAGGCTTTTTTTAATAACTCCATACAGATTTGTGTGTAAAGCATCTTACATGGCATCACTACATTGTGTCCCTGCTTGGGGAAACCTGACACTTAAATAGAAGACCAAACCATGTGACACCAGCATCATTTCAGGCCAGGGGACTACAAATGTACATGGATATAATCCCCAGCCACAGTGAGAGGTAGTGTTCTCAAGTTGTTAATTTAATTTTTTAATTGAAATTTAAATGAGACAGACAAATTTCAGTGTTTTCAGCAACAGCAATCAACCACTAAACCTGTAGCAGGCAGGTAACATTCCTGCTGAAAAGGACGTGGACTGTTAAGAAAGTTCTGTTTGTTACTGTACCCCACAGCAGTCTGAGCATACAAAAAAAAACCACCTGCACAAACAGTGAAAACAAATATAAGAGACTCAAACACAAAGCTTATATCTCCCTGCCTAATGCAACGCAGTGCCTGTGAACACAATGCGTATGATAAACTACCTTACTTAAACCAGAGGATAGAGTTAAAGGGTTGATTTAACACAGAAAAGAGAAGAGATGTTACACCTTCTTCCTGTTACCCAAATCAACAACCACAGCAAAGTTATAGACTGCCACGTTTCAGACACTATAACCTCAATATTTCTTGTAGGGTCAAAGATATACAGATACTAAAATACCTTTTGGTTGATATAGTCACTTGGAGTATAGACCTACCTGTTTACTACTTGGCATGGGGAAGAACAAATGTTTTGTGCAGTGCTCCATTTTCAGGCCAGGGATGTTACAAAACTCAACTCCAGACAGCTCTCCCCCAAAAGCAGCCAATTTCCTTTACCACAAAAACTTCATGAACAGGCAATTTACTTACACAACCAGGACAACTTCTGCATGAATAATAACTTAAGTAGATGAGGACTTCTCTGGTGGGAAAGGAGATAGCTGGGGAGCACAAGAGATTTGAAATCACATGAAGCATAAAGGAAGGGTGGCTCCTGTGAGTTCCACAGTATAAGAACTAGGGAAGATCAAGTGAAACTTGAGGGGAAGCACTAAACAACACCACAGAAATGGTAATTAACTACACAGTAAGTCACCTCTGGAACTTCTTGCTGCAAGGCCCTGTGGGTGCTCATAGCTTATGTAAATTCTAAAACCAAGCAGATGAATTCACATGGCTCAGGAAGGATCTGAAGCCCCAGACAGCAGACAGAGGCATTTCTGAAGAACGTCCCTGTGTCCTTGCCCTGTTCCTGTCCTCACCCCAGGTGTGAATCACCGGCCTGCGCTGGAAACAGAGAACAAGCTCAAGGGATCTTTCATCTCTCCTGGTACAGCCCCATGTTGCTGGTTCTCCTTCAGGGAGAGCCAGTGGAAAAATGCACAGAGCTGGACCTAACCAGGATGAAACATGTATCTCTCCGCTGATTTTTCAGATTAACAGCAATGGAATGAGACAACAAATTTTTTAATTAGCTGGGTCAAAAGAAAATGGCTTGTCACAGTTAACCTTACTGCTGCATAATGCACATCTGTGAGCGCAAACACTACCCAGAATATCCAAGTGACTTTTAAAAGACTTTTATGGATATTCCACTTTCAAAGGATGTTGGATGAGATCAATGGACGCCAACCGAGATCATTATGTATGACTTACCTTGCCCATTTCCTTCCTTTTCTGCCTTTGAGGCTCTTTTAGTGCACTGAATGTCTTTCTGGGGAATTTCATTTAATATCTTGGCAGCATACTCAATTCCTCCTGTCAGATCCTTGAGGCAGTCCTATAAATAAAGGGTAGAATGCTTTATTACTAGAGTCAGCAAAAGAATTGTGCACAATGATGTCCTTACTCATACCACAATGTTATTAAAATGTGCATACTGTTTCTGTGGTTCAGAGGCAAGGGGAGTCAAGCAATTGTAACTTAATGGCTTCAGTTCCCTCTTCTCCTAGATATATGTGTAACACTTGGTATTTTTAATCCTGCTCCACACGAGCCACCATCTCTGCCTCTTCTAATTCTGTTCACTCACACAGGTCCACGTCTCACTGCTCTTGCATGAACACATACTTCATTTGCATTTAATGCTGATATGTAATTAATATCAACTGCCAACTGTGCACTTCAGGTTTTAGCAAACGGCGGCTGCTGGGACAGACAGTGCTGTGGCAGAAGGTAGAACTGGGGGCTCCTCATCAACCTGTGCGTTTCCAGCCGCCCCAGTATGCGAGAGACCTGGACAAAGTCACACAAAGCAGCAGAGTAGCTGCCTCAAAACTTTGATCCAAAGTGCAATAGGAAGCACATCAGTGCTAGATGTACTAATTTAAAACTAACCTACTTCAAAAAGGACTTCAAAGTACTTGGTAGTGCTACAGAACAGTTCATTCAGGGATGACTTACAAACACACGCTGCAGCCAGACTCGTCACGTTATCATGATGTTTATCCTGTTTGTGTGCACTATTCCTGCGGACTTACATGATAGCAAAGAATTTTAGGAGGTTGGTTTCTTTGTGGGTTTTTTTGTTTGTTGGTTTAAAACACAAACAAATAAAACAGAACATGTTTCTAACATGAGGAAAGGACTAAAACAAGACCAAAACCTACCACTTCACCACTTGGGAACTGTAGTTATTACACACACACACACACCACCCAAACACACCACACACAAACCAACAAACCACACACACTAAAAACAATGACACTACAAAAAACAGATAACTAGTATGATTTTCACTTCAGCCTACCTCCAGCTACCAATCATCTCTCACTGCAAATGTAACAAATAAAACTTGTATTTTGTATCCAAATTAAACTACTTCTCTTATTAAAATGCTCATGTAAGGAACAACAAAGGTGTCAAATAGGAAAAATATTGCTGGTCTAGGGTCTTAGCTGATCCAGATCAGTGTGACTCCACTAGACCTTATCCACTGTTCGCTCAGTGAAACTCAGTGTGTTCACATCAGTCACTTTCTCAGTATACACCACAGCATTCGAATCCTGAATTTTTAGCAGTGGATTTCCATGAGGACTTCAGTTTTAACTGAACTTGATTAAAGCAGCATAACGCAGTTCAAGTAGGGTTTACTTCTGCACATGGGCAGTTTTTGTCACATAGAGCCATAGGGAACACTAACAGTAACAAGCACTACAACCACCAATATGATTTCATCCACATTAACACCAGACTCATATGAATTTGTGATTATTGCAGTAATACAAGTAGCAGCTGCCATCCATTAACACAAATCAAAATGTGGGAAAATAAAAAGCACCATTATACATGGTTTCTAATTATTACAAGCCACACACTAAACCTGCATAAATTGACATCATTATTTGAACTGCATCCAGATTAGTTTTGTGTCTCTTCTGTAGCTTTGTGGAATGAACTGTACACTTCAGAGCAGAAAGAAAGATCTTTTCACTGGACATCTGTTGGTGGCACATGGGAACTCTAATTTCCATTTATCTTGACAACAGCTACAGAAAGGGTGTCTAAGGTTTCAAGAAAAAAAAGTCTGTAAAATGACTTCTTTAGATTTGTCTGAAAAGCCAAAAAATAACATAGATGCATGAAAACAAATTATGCATCAAAACCAATTCGAAGATTCATTTAACAACTGACAAATGCGAATATTAAACATGAGAAAGTAGGATGTTCACACAGTTCTAATATATGTATTTTTTATATACACACACAATTCATATACATATTGTTTCATAGTTAAGAATTACACAGTAGTATAGGTGGGCTGCCTTTCAGACATACCAAGTAAAAAAGAAAACCCTTTAAAATGATCTGCGTGTATTCTTAAACACAAGCATGCAATACAATTCCTCTCTGCCTTTGGAACAGGTATGAATGTCAAAGTTGGGCTGGATGTCACCGCTGCTGGCAGGACACGATGCGAGGACACTCAAGGCTGCAGAGGTCCCACTGACACCATCAGCTGTTGTTTGTGCATGATCCAGTCTGGATGGCAAGGCAAAACAGAAGGAGCCAGCAGGGAATATACCACAGAAAGGAACAGGTAAGAAGACAATTATTAGCTACACAGATACCAATTAAAAAAAAAAAAAAATAAAAAAAAAATACACAAAAAAAACCCCACACTTCCCTCCCCCCCCTTTCAAAGCAGAAGTTAAACACAAAAGTAGATTCTACAGTAAATGTGAATGATCCTGATATTAAAGAGTTGACAAGCCTTAAAAACACTTAAGATAAACTTAGACACACTTTCCTACAATATTCATATTCAGAATCAAAAAAAAAAAAAACAAACCACACCACCCAAACTTAATCCCTGTGTTTAAAATTAATTTTGCTGTATTTGGCTAAAACAGGGTCCTTTTTGCAAGAGAAAGCCAACAAAAAATAATTAAATACTTCCCACTTTTTAAAATGAACTAACCTGCACAATACTTCTACTTTCAAAATCTGTATCCACTTCTGATTTGAACCATGGAACAGCTTTAAGGAGAGAAATAACTCATTGAAAGGGGCTAGATATTTTCAAAACTTCTCTGACAGCATTCGGTACTTTCCCAAAGGCTTATTCTTCCAGTGCACAAAGCAGCTAAATCCACAGTACTGAAACACTCTCTGCTTTTTGGACCAGAAGCACCAACGTGCAGAGCAGTCCCACTGCTGGGGACTCCCACCGTGCTTCGGCAGATCTGGATTCCAACTTCTTATTTCCCCAAGACTTGCTCTCCCAAAGGAGCTACAGGAAGTGACTTGATTTCGCCTGGACTGAGCTTTAGATAACAAATAGATTTACTTGCTTCCTCTCTGTACCTGCTGATTTGGATTTCAAGGAGTGAAGATTTTAAAACTACATTTGTGCAGCACTCTGTGATTCCTGTTTGATTCCTATTGATATTTGCCAATAATCAAGTGTATAAAAAGCACTAACAGATAAAAGCCAACTGTGTTCGGCACACATCTGGGTTTACATCTGCAAGAGAACCAGTGCTGTTTAGGATCCAGATGCAAAACTGGATCTTGGGATGGTGAGAAATAGCACCCTATAGCTACAACCGCTGAGAGTGCAGGCACAGCTTCCCTCTCCTCTGAATCTGCAGGACATGGAACAAGGAAACAGACTGCTAGACCTTTACAAAAAGTTTACAAAACGGTTTAATCATAAAAGTTGTTCTACTAGATTACCCCAAACTACATATGCACTTTCAGTGACCCAGGGGAACACACCACATCAAATGACCATGAAGATTCAAGTCACAAGGTTGCTGTAAACATCCTTCACTCTCAGGTAAAACACAGTGATACGTTACCTTGACTAATTTCCCCTTACCAAGACCACATTGCCTTTCCATAATTATGAGATACACATTGACAAATGTAAGAGACAAAACGAGCCTCAGTGCAGGACACACATTCATTGGAATCAAACTAGATAGAGTATTATAAGCCATTAAATCTGGTTGGAGAACAACCAGTTGAATTATTTGTGCAAAAACAATACCATCTTGGGACACTTTCAGCTCCCCCTTTGTTAAAATTCACAAGAGTGCTCATTAAAGAGATGAAGGTGCATTAAATGGAGGCAGAAATTAGAGCTAATTTTAAATATGCACTGGTTTAACAGAACCTTGTAATCTGCTCAGGTGCATTACACTTGTGATTTCCTTAATGTTTCTTTAATGATTTTGGAAGGTAATTCTCTGTTGCATTGCAAACCAGTTTTGTTCAGACACATTGAAGTTTTCCCACAGTGGAGTAGGCAAGTTATCAAGAGAACTAATTAGCTTGACCTTCTGTTTGCCCAGTAATGAGAAATGCATCAAACAGGTCTCTCTTTTCATGTCTGAGTCTGTCAATTAAAGCTCAGGCTTTCTATTCATTGCATTGTCCTCAGGAATATTTACCACAAGCACAGCCAATATAAGCAATGCCCTATCCACTCACCTCTTCACACTACCTGGTAATAGCTTTGCATTTTCTTCAGTGGAGGAAAACAACAGCCATAAATGAAACTTCCTTCGCAGAAGCCAGATAAAATCCTTCTGAATTCAGAGTTCCTTAGGCAAATTAAAAGCTACTGACTCAGACAATAACGGAACCTAAAAGCAAGAACCTCTCTCAGAAGACTAACTACACCCTGATTTGTTAGGAAATTCAGGAATTGCTACATTAAATAAACTATAGATCCTGATTTCTCTAATAGCGCATTCTTACATGTATAAGCTCATACATCCAATCTTCTTTCACATACAAAGCAAGTCAAAAGAGAAGCCATCAAACCATCACAATCAAATGCAAAGACCTGAGGACTAACAGGAGCAAGGACTCTGATGTAAATTATCCCTCACGTTACTCAGACAAGCTCGTAACAGTCAAGGTTACAAGGGAATGACAGGGGAATGAATTGAGGAAGGTTATTTTGGAGGGGAAATAAAGTAGAAAAAAGGCAGACAATGCCTTAAGATAACCCAAAGGTCACATGTGAAATTCAGGCAATTTTTGCAAAAACCCTACACAATCATAGAAAATAAATTTTAAGACCTAACATAAGGTCTTAGTGTTTGATTCCACAGTCTCAAATCCTCAAATGCCTGTCATCTTCCAGACATACTTACAAACAACCCAAAAAGCCTTGTAACACAACAGATCTTGACACTCCAGTTTTGCAGCCCTGATTACTCTTCCTGAGCAATTGAACAGCAGAGAATCAAGGACCACTCTCTACAGTGACTTGTTCCTTGCAATTAAGAGCACCACAGACACCAAACCCCATTTCACCAGTGCCATCCATCACCGGCATCATTCAATGCTTTTAAGCTCCCTGTGTGCTCCGCAGCAAAAATCAGCACACCCAAACGGTGCTCACAGCAACTCTCATGCTGAGCTAAATGCCACCTAAAGTCTTCTCCAGAAGGAGGTGTACCCTGCTTCTGCAAGAGTCCCCCTTCCTCTTTTAGCATTCGTACACCTGACAACACCTTTGTGAGTTGCGCATTTGAAGATCTTTCAACTGAAATTGCCATTTTTCCCTCTGAAACAGGGCTGACATGGGATATCATGACATGCTTCTTACACCCAATGCTTTAGTGATCAGGGCATGTGGCCAAGATGTAGAAATCCAATTTCAGTTTCCTCTTGACCTTGTGGGAGGTTCAAACTTGCACCTTTCCCTGCCCTACCAGCCAGGACACCTCAGGACCCAGAACTCACAGGCAGCCCTGGGCAGAAGATGAAGCAGATTTGAGCTGGAAGCAGGTGGTGGGGAATGAATTTTGAGTTTTACATATGCAAGAGACTGCCCCAAATGCTAAGCCACATGTTAAAGAGTATCACCATCTTTTCACCCCTCATTTTTCTTCAGTATTGAACCGACTGTTGACTGAACGTGTAGTTTGCATTAATATATTTAAAACACATCCCACAAAACGTCCCTTGGAAATAGGCTGCATGCAGCTTACAGAATCCCAGAATGTCAGGGGTTGGAAGGGACCTGGAAAGCTCATCCAGTGCAATCCCCCCATGGAGCAGGAACACCCAGATGAGGTTACACAGGAAGGTGTCCAGGCGGGTTGGAATGTCTGCACAGAAGGAGACTCCACAACCTCCCTGGGCAGCCTGGGCCAGGCTCTGCCACCCTCACCAGGAAGAAGTTTCTTCTCATATTTAAGTGGAACCTCCTGTGTTTCAGTTTGAACCCATTGCCCCTTGTCCTGTCACTGGTTGTCACCAAGAAGAGCCTGGCTCCATCCTCCTGACACTCACCTTTATATATCTGTAAACATGAAAGAGGTCACCCCTCAGCCCCTTCTTCTCCAAGCCAAAGAGACCCAGCTCCCTCCCAGAAGGGAACTGCCTGCTACAGTTACCCTTCTTTCTTTCTCATCTGAGGTGGTCTTGAGGTGTGGGGTCAACTGCCTCTTTCTATGTAACCTCATAGGTGGGCCTTGCACCACATCCTCATCTACCTCCTCTTCAAGATCCAGGGCCTCAAACCCATTATGGAGGGGCACCTGGGGAAGCAAAGCAGATAGGGAGGGGGATTACCCACGGCCCCAAACTGGAACCTGCTTCCAACCCTCGTCATCTTTACTGTCCCCTACCTCTGCCCAACAGCGACAGTGCAGGGGCTGTCTCAGGTCTTCTCCCTCTGCCTGACAGGACAAGGAGTTCATCACCTTTTGGGGGGTATCCCCCGGGAGCCTCTCTGAATGGCACACCAGGCAGTTACCCCACCAGTCAATTTCCTTTTCACACTCCCTGATGGTTCTCAGCATCTCAACCTCCTCCTTAAGCTTTGCAACCATGTGGAGCAGATCTTGCACCTGCTCACAGCTCACACAGGTGGGATGCTGGCCATCGGCATCTGGCAGCAGCAGGCTCTGGCACTCCCTGCAGCCAGAAACCTGAACAGCCACGGTTCGGGGCAGACAGTCTGTCTGAGTTGCTACAGTCTTCTTCAGACAAGCTCTCTTTCTGGTCAAGGCCATGGTCGGCAACAGTATGAGACAGTGGCAATAGGTGAGAGAGTCTAACTAGCAAAAGTGACAACCTCTACACCCTAGTGCACGAGTTACCACACCCGCTGCTGCAGCACAGCGTGGGTGCTACTCACCCGTGTCACAAGCCGACTGCCCCTTCCAGCACCTGGTGAGCAGCATCCCAGAGGCTTTTTTAAGACGAGTGGCAGGGGTGTGATCGCCCTCGCCACGGTAACGCCCACTCTGCAATAGCTGTTCTCACAAGGGCTGCCGGGTCTCTCAAGAAAAAAAGTACCCGATCGAGAGGAAAAAAAAAAAAAAAAAGAAAAGAAAAAAAACCACACACACACCAAAAAAGGCTTCTCTGTACCTCGAAGATTTCAATTAATCAGGACCCGCCGAGCTGCCTCCGATCAGCTGATCTCAGGAACTGAGTGGAGGACTCAAAAGGCAGAGAAGAAAGGAACTGTGCTATTATCAAGGCAGGCCAGACCATACACCCAACTGGGGCCTTGTGGAAAGCCCCTGATGACAACAGATGTCTACAGGTTAACAGAATGGATATTAAGGACTGTGCTTCGATGATACCTGAATTCTGCCTATGACTCAGTGTTGGCACCTTAAAGCTTTGGAGAACTGCTTCGCAGGCAATTCCTAACAGAAGACCAAAACCCAGTGTTTAGAGTCCCAGTCTCCATCCTATTCCACTTGACAAAACTAGCCCACTTCTATAAATCTGGACCCATGTTACTTCCTGGGAGAAACAAGGTTGATCAGAAATCGCTTCAGTTTTCAGTAGCTTTTGGCAGCAGTCCATCTTAGATGATCAGATGTTATTTACTGTGCAACTGATGTTCAACAACCTGAATTAGGAGCTCTGTCTGCAAACTTAAGTCTGTTTCCTAATTCTGCCTTTTAAACCTCAGGGAGGCCAGCAGCTCTCTTTATCTGGCCATTTCTCCAGCTGACAAATGGAGATAAATACAATCTCTGCTACAGCATACTTTGAGAACTACATCACAGTAAGATTATGTTAGTACTATGGGGTAATCAGCACCTCATAGTGGATGACACTCCTTCAGAGCATTGGCAAAGAACCACTGCAATTCAGTTTTAAAACAAAACCAAACCAGGTAATTAGGAAAGAGAGTTGCTGCCAGCCAGGCATCTTATGTTCTCAGTCAGTTTTATACAACCATAATGAAATCTGTTGGTCCAAGTTCCCCGTTCTCCTAATTTTTAAAATGACAGCAGACTCCACCATTTGCTCTCTTGGGCATCATGCCACCCAAGAGCTGATGCTGACTCCTCGGGGTCCATAACAGAACATGCTGCAAAGTCAGAAGCAGCCTTGAGCCCTTAAAGATTTTTTCTTTTTTCCTCGTGTCAAAATATGAAAACCAAAAGTCCTTTACCTTACAAAAGGACAAAAAAGTCACTAGATAAGGAAAACGCAACACAAAAGAATGTTCTAGTTTTATAATCAGAAGGAAGTATCTTAGAGAAACACGTTACAAGGGCACCTGTCAACATGAAACAGCCTTCTCCCTCATGGCCATTATCCACATCATCTAATGAGAACAGACAGCCAGGCCAGGTGGGTCAGCGTGCTGGGAGCTGATGGGTGTTTGACAGGCAACTGCATTCACTGGCATTGTGCAGCAAAGACCAAAGGGAAGCATTTCTTTCGCAGTACTCGCTCATTTTAAACTAGAAACTACTTTGCAGTATTTATATGATGTGGGAAAGAAACAAAATAAAAACTGGAAACAACTTTTAGATTATAGTACCCATAATGTTAGCTGCATATTTGAATGCCAAAACTAACTCATTTATTACAACAGTATTTCTCTCTTAGTGCCATAAATTAAGTATATTTTTTGGCAGTTCTCCCTTGCCAGGAACAATTCTTTTATTCATGAACCCACTCATTTTAAGGACTGAGTCTTTAGAGCCCATTAGAAAAACATCATCAACACATTTTGGTTTTTTAAAGCAAGGAAAGAACCGTTAAGCAAGCTGCCGTTTCCATTTTTCAAAATAAATCTGTTCTCTCCCACAGTTATATACCAGTACATAAAACACTGATTTCAGCAGAGTTACTTCTGATTTACATGGCTGTGGAAGCAGTCAGAAACCCATACCATACACAAAGATACTTCTGTAGTATCTCCTTATGTTGCTGAGTCAGCATGCATCTAACAGCAGAAGAATTGCAAGTGTTATTAAGCTGCAAAGGGAAAATGTGCCGGAAAACGTGCCTTGTTTCCTAGGCTAAGGGTTATTATTCATATTGCCACAGCACCCTGAGACCAAGGCCCTATGTTCTAGTTGCCGTACATATCTCAAGACAGAGCAATTGCTGAATATTTACCAATGAAACAGCAGCAGAACCAGAGGCAGGAAGCTGAGACACAAACCTTCCCCGGGGCTTCCTCGGGGTCTGTGGAGCCTGTGCCAGGCAGGGTACAGCCCAGAGCCACAGCACACAGACCATCGCTGACCACAACAGGCCTTCCTGCTCCAACCTGCGATCACCCTTCTGAGCTATGGCACAGACACAGCCTGAATTTGCTAGTATGATACGTTAAAACACCTCATATTTTAATCGCTTCACACATTTGTGGAGAAATGGCCTCAATGTCAAAAATAATTCTTTACCTTTCCAAGTGCATACACATGAATACTTGCTGGTATTTCAGATCACTCCTTTTAATGACAAACAGGGAAGGGTGGTGGAAATCAAAGACACACTTGCTATCATTTGAAGGTCTGGGCCCCCCCCAAAAAAAAAAAAGAGGGGGAGTGGATTTCTCCACGGTGATTTCCCAGTCTTTGTGTATGTACATGGCTTTCCTGTGGACAGGTAGTGTTCCTCTGCAAGTCCTTGGGTCAAACATATCCAATGAGACATTGAGGTTTATTAGGGACTTTTAAAAAGCAGTTTTCTAGGGATTCATGGAAGTCCTACCTAAAGCCACAAACACTCCAGTTGGTTAGGCACACTATTAAAGCATTTTAGCTCCAGCACTTCAGTCATTTATTGACTATACACCAACCAAAATTTCTTATCACTATTTGATCACAATTTACACATCTTTACCAAAAAAAAAAAAAAAAGTATAAATAATTCGGTTCTCATTTCATGCTAACACTACCTGAATTTATTCATCAATTAGTCACAGACTAAAGCAGAAGACAAATATTCTTTACCACTCCCAGTGCCAGACTGCAACCTGAAATAAAAGAGGCTATGTATTTTAACAGATGCCATCATTTTTGCCAGCAGCCTTACCAAAGGTGGCACTTGCATTCACACTATCCTCCAATGTACCAGCACAATCCAAATTCCGTATTTCCACCTCCAATAATACAACGAAGATATAGCCTCTCACCACCTTAGTGTGCAGAGTCAGGTTTGTCTTGTGTAAAGCTGAGAGCAGCTGGCTTCGTACTTGTACCAAGAGCATAGACCTTCCCTTCAAGTCTAGCAAATACATGGTACTAGGGCACGGGCAACCTATCTTTTATTGCATTCTTTTTGTATGACAGGTTTTTCATGGCTCAACGGCTGTTTAAAACACTAATATTTCAATAAGAACGTAACATACAACATTCCATGAGATGTTGGACTCAGGGCATCTGTGTTCAGCTGGACATCAGATGAGCTATAGACCCCAGTCCATGGCTTATCTGGGACACTGCACTGCAGCTCTTTAGGGGGAGAGATGTTTCCCTGTGTATATTTTGTGCAGCACTCAGAGCAACAAATGTCCACATTTCACTGGAATCTCAAAGTACCAGAGTCACACAACCAACAACCTAGAGTTTAAGCTGGGAACAGTCTACTAAACCATGAATTCTACACAGCAGTTTATAGCTCAGAAGCTGCCTTTGCTCCTATAGTTAGCTGACGCATAAACAATTGAGCTTTGTGTTCCACAACTTCTATTCTTAAAGAGTGTTAACAAACAAAGAGTTTGCAGCTGATTCACTGATCTCCCCCCAACCCAGTTAAACCAGACTGACACACAGATCTCAAAGCTCCTCAGAGGACTGCAACCTCCTCTTCCATGTGCGTAATAGTGACACAGTTAACATCTGTCACTTCATCTTCCCCTCTATTAGGGGGGAGAGCAACCAAAATGAAACTTCTGCTAGAACTGATCGGTATGAGCACTAGCTGAGTGTGACAGGACCATCTAATTCACACTTCTGTCCACCTCCCGATTCAGGTCACAGGAAGCAGGTCTGACTTTTTCCATGTCTGATGCAAGATGCTCAACAGACAACTGTGCAGTAGCTCCCAAGGAGGAAACACCCAGCAAAGTCAGTGCAAAAGTTCAGCAAAGTCATTGCTGTCTAGTTCTTTTTCCTGTTTTGCTGCTCAACTTGCACAAATAATGTCTTTTCATTATCTCCTGCCTGACTTATATTTACATAAATGTACAACAGAACCCATGTTACCCTCTTGTAATCAGACACTGTGCAGCCACCTGCCAGACTGTCTGTGCTCCAACAACTCAGCATGTGCTCGGATAACAGAGGTCCAGAAGTCACTGGAATGCTGCATGGGGTGACAAACTGCAGTAAATATCTTACAGGGATGCAGTCTGTTTCCTTATATCTAGGATATAAAAGTCTACATGCAACCTAAATAACAATGCCTTGTGGCAGAGGAGATGAACAGACGGGCAGTGTTCTTCTCCTTCCTTGGTATCCTTGGTATTTTCTACATTTGTTTTCTACTTTTTCTTTTTTTTTTTAAACCTAGGATCTAACTTGTTAAAAAATTTCTTTTTCAGCCTGTGGGCACTGTGAACGTATCCTCGCTCTGTTTGGGTGTTTACACCCATATTTTATAAATAAAAAACAGTCAAACCAAATAGAGTTTTCCAAACTGATCCTTGATATGGAAGTGCTCAACTTGAAGGGCAGTAGAGAGGTCTTATTTTCAGCATACATGGGGGAAAGGGCAGGGGAAAGCAAGCCCTTTCATTAGCATGTTCAAAAAGCCCCAGGAGTCACTGTCTGTCCTGAGAGTGGGCTTGTATATTACAACCACCAAGGCACTACTGAAATACCAGAGTCTACTTGTGTGCTTCACTAGGCATTTTCTGATCTGGAGCAAGAGCCAGAGCTGCTGAAACCACCTCATTCCCACTAAAATCAATGAGGATTTGAATACTGTCACAACATTATAGCTTTGGCCTGAATTCCACAATTTTGCACAGAGCTAAGGTGGCCGTCTGTGCAAGTGCTCCACAAGCAAATGACCCTTATACTTTTTTTTTAAAAAAAGCATATTAGATATTTTCGTTATATATGCAAGGACATACCCATTTGCTATTTGGGGAAGCCAACAGAGAGTAAGCAGGAGCTGAACTCCCAGATTCCCAGTCCCCAAAATGATACATTTTCCCAGATTGTCGCACATTTGTTCCTCCTAGCTCCCTAGGCCAAATGCACAAACAATTTCATTGAATTTCAGTCAGATCCTTAATACCAACCAAAAGTGACCTTCAGTGAAAGGTGCACATTGCTACTGGCCAGCAACATCTGGTCTCAAACAGCACCATCAACAGAAAAATAGAGACAGATACTCATTCAGTAAAAAAGGACACATGATTTCACTCTGAACAAAAGCTAAAAACCAGAAGTATAGAATCACAGAATCATTTTGGTTGAAAGAGACCCCCAGGATCATCAAGTCCAACCATAACCTAACTTAACTCTGGCACTAAACCAAGTCCCTAAGAACCTCGTCTAAGTGCCTTTTACACACGTCCAGGGATGGTGACTCCACCCCTGCCCTGGGCAGCCTGCTCCAATGCCTGACAACCCCTTCTGTGAAGAGTTTTTTCCAAATATCAAATCTAAACCTACCCTGGTGCAACTTGAGGCCATTTCTTCTTGTCCTGTCACTTGCTACTTGGGAGAAGAAAAGCAGAAGAGAAGTCTCTCTCTAAATCGTCCTGGATAAGAAACTGACCTGGATGCTCTAGGTTGGACACTCTGGTTTCAACAGGAAATAAAACAATCAAACAAAACCAACCAAAGCAAACCCACACAACTCTAAAGCTTAATACCCCCCAACTAAATCTCTGATCACACTGGAAACAATGTAGCTTTAAAATTACCACTGTGTTCAAAATAACAATCACACTCCACATCAAACACACGTCCACTACACCCCTCCAACAACTGCACTTCCACATGAGAGATCTTACCAGCCCTGGAGCAAAAAGTGCATTGTCCTATGGAACATCCATTTTCATTATGTGTCTGTCTGTCAATCCACTCAAAGACTGAATTCCTTCTGCAGATGAAAATAGCCTCTTTTTTCTGTCTGAAGAGTAGATAGCTTATACAGGACACTAACAGAAAAAACTTCAACTCATCTATTATATGGAAGGAGTTTATCTTCATAAAACAGTACTGGTGCACTCAATTGCCCCAATATTCATTTTCTCTATCCTGCTTCTAATTAAGTCAGAGAGCAAGAAGCGCATCTGAATGTGGCAAGTAACAACAAGCAAGGCCTAAGAAGAGAGGGAGATAAGGTATATTGCATACTTACAAGAAAAATAAAGAATGAACAGCTATTTACAATACCTCCTGTAAAATAATTGCAACTACAGTACATTTAACAATAAAAAAAAAGAAACCTGCAACAATTGCTGGTCATGTATAAACTCCTATAAGTAACTGCTGTTTCCCAACGCAGCTTCAACAACTTCCAGTACTGGCTTATCAGCTCCTGGCATCTCCTGCCCAAACTGCAATCCAAATAGCACTTTAGCTTTTCCATGCAGATCCAATGATTTCCCCTCATTATCAGTATTTCCATATTCTTTAGCACAGAAAATATGGATATTCAATTTGGAAATAAAAATTTGTTCCAGAAAAGAGATAGGCCTGTATACAATCTCATTGTGTGTCAACAACACATGCATCAAGCAAAATAAATCAAGTGGAGTTTTACAGCATCCAAACACACTGCTGTTCAGATCACATCATAGCCTTGAATAACAGGGACGCCAACATGGGTTTCTATCCCACCACAGGAGAGTTAACCCTCAAGGTACATGAGCAATCACACAAACTTTCTAGTTCTCAAAGGATGAAAACTAGACACACTTAAGGGCATCTAACCAACCCTTGCCAGGGTCCAACAGACATATCACTTTCCTGTCACTGGCACCAAGATCAAGGCCACCGGCTGAGAATCAGCACTGACACCTGGTCTGTGTCCACAGCACACAAGGGTATTTGCACCACAAACCCCTCTGACAAGCTCAGCATTCACCTGGATCCACTACGGGAAGGGAAGAGCTTGAATAATCTTGAATGCCTTTTTAAAAAATTATTTCTCTGAATCCCTGTTATCAAAAAGAAAGATGCATAAACACATATTCCCTTTAGGACACAACAAAGCAGAGCCTGTACCCTCTCGATGCTGAGATCTCAGCAGTGAATCTCCAGAAATATCTCAGCAGAGTCTTAGCTGTTGCATCCTAGAGCTGAACGGGTGAAAAAAATGATAACAAGCACAAGCTTCAGCTTCTATCAGCAGCACATTCCAAGATCTCAAATTGCTACTGTGTATGAAGAAGGATCTGAAATGCAAATGATCAAGAGTCCATTAGAGACATTAAAGATTTAGCAGACGTATGTTCATCTTGGTTTTATTGGGGGAGATGGACACATTAATTCCAACACAATAGATAATGAAATACAGTTACCATATTCACCCTTTCAGAGAATAGTTACATGTCTCATTAAAAGCATACTTACTGTCCAATCTTTAATGTTTCATCTGGGCAAAAATATTAAAAATAAATATTCCCCATTCAGCTCTAACTTTAATGACTGTTATTTACAGCAATAATTTCGCTTATAGGACGGAAAGCTACCCCAGAGCTGCCTCACTACAGACTAACCTTCAGATGACCTTCCATTCAACTCGGCCTGGCCATACACCGTCCTCAGAGGGAAAGAGCCTCTCAGGTTCTGCTGCTGGCGACACTAATTTAGCAGCAGGACTAAACAGGGTGATCTTGCAATACAGATTCTGCAATTTGAATTCTCCAAAACAAAAAGAGGATCTAAACCTATTCCTCTTAAAAGGGCACTCCTGACATCTACTGCTGCAAACACATTAAAATAATCCTTATTCATAAATCCATCCAACAAATACCTATGCATATGTGGGAACAACTAGAAGAACTTTCTCAGGGTTCTTTTAATTTGCTTACCTAGTCATCTTTATGACCAGTGTCATAAAGGTTAAAACCCCTACTTTTCAACTAAAACTGGACCTAGAAGCTTCTATTTTCAGCCTGCAAGCTTTGGGACTGTATTATTGTCACAGTCACATCATGTTATTTCCACCAAAACAGCTGGAGGTTTCCAGTGTAGGAAGCAATTATTATGAAAAGTGTCAATGTGTCATTCTCCCCAAGTCAAATGTTTAACTTCACATTATAGCATTTGACAAGTATCCAGCTCTTAGTCTCCACCAAGAAAAAGGAAAAACGAGAGAGAGCAGGCGTGCAAGTCACAAGAGAAAAGAACAGTTTACCCACTGCTATGCAAGCAGATTTTGACATTGCTGACTGCTGCCACAGTTGTGGTGCATTTCTAGAGTTTAATTGCTTGGCAGAAGGCAGGCTTAGGTCCACATGCATGAACGAACACTGTATGCCTTGACCCAACAATGCATACACAAAAGGTGTCAGTCTAAAACAACATGCTAAATAATTACATGTTCAAGAAGTGGTGCAAGCAATTTAGGACACGATAGTCACAACCTGTGGTGGGGACAAGATAAAACGTTCTGCCTACCAAATGTACAGCAAAGAAACAGATTTACTCACTGATACCTTTCAGATGTAAAACGGTCAACTTAACAATAGTTCTAGGGACAAAGGATCACACATATGCCTGAAGCTTTCTGACACTGTGTCCTCCCAGGGTATGTCCACACAGAGAAACAAAGGTGTGGTTGTAAACTCAAGCAGGTGTATCTACTAGCATATGGCATATCTACTAGCTGAACCCATGTAGTCTGAACAGCTGCATTAGTAAACAACAAAGCACAAACCTAGATAATAACAAGCCAGCAACCTGGCTACATGTTGCCAAGAGCAAGCAGGAGTGCCCTTCTCTACATCCTCTCTACATTTGCTGGCTAGTGGGCACATCGGGCTCAGTCCAGCATGCCAGAGCACACTGCAGCCTGACCCTCCTTCCAGGCACACACACAACCCCCATGCCTCCTCCCCCAGAGAAAGCGGCCCAGTCAGCTCAGTGGGACTGCAGGAGTCCCAGCCTAAGTCAGAACATCCCAACGGGTGCTTCTCTGGTTCAGACTCAAACTCTTGATTCAAACCGCAGAGGTCCCAGCCCAAACCACCAACATCTGTGGATGGCTTTCCTTTGAGGAACCTGCACAACTCAGACCCCATACCAAGGAATGAAGCCCACAGATTGCAAGAACCACTCCAACAGCTTGGAATGCCAGTACCTCTTTCTCCCATCACACTTTGGCACAAGGACCATGCTATTAATTTTGAAGCTAACAATTTGTGAAAGGATTTAGAGAGGAGGCAAAAATAAAAAGGGTGGGAGGGGAGGGGGAACTTTACCAAAAAGCACTTCAGTACTTTGCTGGAGTCATGACAAGGAAGCGATACAAAACATATGAGATCCTGAATCCCAATTCTGCTTATAGCGGGAATCCCTGTTAGTACAGTATATTCTCCAGCTACACATGGTATATTAAATTAATGGAAACTCTGAGCTTTAGCATATGTTTAATAGCTACAGTCTGCTTTTTTTGAGCAATGATACAATTTTCTTACTGTATACAAAAACCCCACATATGGATGCACTTATGTATGTCAAAAATACCCATGCAGGCTTTGATATTACTCAACACCACCTATTGTCCAGTGCTTTGGGCTGCACTAAGCAACACAGAAGTACACTGGTAAAAAGCATCTGCAGAACCTAGCAAAATCTTAAAAAAATAAAAGCAATTATCAGTCAGGAGAAAGATGTTCCACAATCATCCTGAGTCCAATAAGCCTTTGCTCCTCCCACAGTACGGCCAAAACATCATCCTATAACCCAGATCTCTCACATACTCACACAGCTGTAAAACACTGTGGGACACAGCAGGACAAGGGGCAAGTTTTCAGTATTATTTCAGACTACAAACTAAGTGTCACTTACTAGACTACACAGGTTTGGCCAACCCTTGGTGACAAGACCCAAGGCAAGGTCTCAGTATGTGCCACCCAGAAGGATAAGGGTGAAATCACTGGTACATTTGGAAGGTGCTACATACTGAAATATATCCAGAATTAAACATCGTTACCAGTGCACCAAAATAACTGTGGAAATGTAACTGTTTATTCAAAGTTAACCACATAGATACAGTGAAATTACAGATGCTTTTTAAAGTCATGGCATTATGTTGCACAGACATCGCATAGATGCACCTGAAACAGCTATCTCTGCAAACAATAATACATGCATCTTCCCAAAAGCCAGTAATATCAGTTATATGTTGCACACTCAGCCCCAGGAGCATCACCCTGTTTTCCTCCCATGACACACAGCTGAAGCAAAACACTGTGCCAGACCACAAGACAACCACACCAAGGCAGTGTCACAGCAGCGTGTGAAGAGAAATGCAGTTTGCAGCCAGAATGGGGGATTTCTCAACACAGAGCTTCCTCCTGCGAGCCAAGAGTGACATCTGCTGCAATCTGGACTGCTGCACATGGGGCTTCTTCAGCTCCAGGAACAGAGACACCCAGCCCAGAGAGCCCTCACTGCACCAAACGCCCACACACCCAAGGCTTTGATCTGGACAGCCCTTTGTGCAAACACCCACACAACTACCAGCACTTCCGAGGGATCCCCAGACAGTCAAGAGGCTTCTAGACAAACTGTTGGGACACTGTATCAAATCTGTGCAGCTAAAAAGCAGCAATTATGCTTGTGTCAGGCAGAAAGAATAACCACATCCACTCCAGAGAAGTGAAGGTGAAAAAATGCTTTCCAAGTCTGTCCCACAGGACTTACAGGAACAGTGATATCACCCTAGAAGTGAAACAGAGAACGTGGCCACAAAGGGGAAAAAGCAAAACACCCACAGACCACAAAAAACCCTCAAACATCATACCTTCAAATACAGCTATGTTAGCAATACAAAGACATCTCATATCTGGGCTTTAGCCCCAACATCAGGTTGCAAATTGGAAGGAAAACAATAGGCAATGCTGTTGCAACCAGAGGTATGCCACCTACCTGCTCAAATCTGAAACTGTCCCAACAGAGGATTGTGCCAGAGAGCCCATAAATAAAAGTTTCATCGCTCGAGTACTTCTTTCCCCTTCTGCATCTAATATGCAGGTATTTTTAAAGTAATCCTAGATCTGCTTATGAGAGGACTGCAAATACTATATTTGAATGAAAGCCTATTTTTCTTTCTGTGAAATTATAATTTGGAACAGATATTTTACAGTATTGAGAAATTCAGAGAGGAACCATAAAGGAAATAATTAATGAGTCATTAGCAGGAAAGGCCAATGGCAAGGTATAAGGGCAGGAGAGCAACTTCACAATGACACCCACCTGGCATTCACACAAGATTAAACTTCTGCACCCATCAGCTGAAAACAACACTAAGTACTAATGGCCAACATGGTGCCGCTCTTGAGCAAAGGCGACAAGAGGTCAATATCCAGATCTCTTCTGAAGATCTCTAGAAAGCTCAGCAAAGTAAAACATCCCTTTGTGTAGTAAGTAACAAGGAATGAGATCTACTTTGTAGCTTGAGTATTCCTTACACTTAGACCTCAGTCTGTGCCATCTTTACAGTGTCACTCCTGTGCAGTTCTATGGGCCCCATAGGTAGCACAGGTTTTGCAGCAACAGTAGGGTTGGTAAGCACATTTTAACTAAGCCTAGGGATTCGCTACCAGCCATTTTCCTATAACACCAACCTCAAATGGATTCAGTTCTCTGTGGTTTTGGGTTAGGAGGCTCTGGACAGAGACTCAGGTCACAGGCATTTCCCACTCTGTCCCACCCCACCCACCCCCAGACCTCAGGGAAAAATAGTAAGAATGAGCCACAGTTCAAAGGGGAAACGAAGTAACCTCCAAGGGACGGGGAAAATAAATAAATCAATCTCAGCTTTGCATTCTGCAGCTCCACATGGCTGTGCAACTGCAGGAGGGTGAATGCAAAATAATGGAGCATTACTGCCACCTTGTGCTACATGAAATTTCTACAATTGAGAGTTTTCTTTCCGCCTTCCTATTTGTTTAAATCACAAAACCAGAATCAATATTTGTAGTAGCATGTTCAGAACAGAGGCTGAATAAAACGCTCCCGTCTCACCCCACGCAGGGCCTGCCATTGCCTTCCAGCTGGCTCTGGCTCTTCCAAGGCCTCAGTACACTCCCCATGTCCCCCCAGCCAACCAAGAGGGGCCCAGTGCTCCCAAGCACAGCGTCCCAAGGTGCCAGCCCTCCCCACTCCCTTTGAACTGAAATGCACCAAGGATTTGGCACCTTTATCATCACTATTCAGTGGTGTCAATCACCCATGTCTTTTATTTATTAAATGAAACACATCACACATACTTAAAACATGACATGGCTTCCATTGTCCCGCCTGATGGGAGGCAAACAGCCTATAGAATCACTTGTCATTGATGGGAATCAGAGGTCTTGATTCCAGCTGAAACTAAACCAACTGATTAAACACCAGAGCTTCCTTCACAAGGACTGCTGCTCTGGCAAGGTTTGTGTTTGTTTCCATGCTCAAGCACAGTTTGAATACAGTCATATTCTTATGGAGGGATTTTTGCTACATTGATGTCCCAGAAAAGTGTTTAAAGGGGACTGAATGATACTCCAGATCTCTGGCAGTCACATACTGATCCTCAGAGCAGAGCCATACAATTTATTACAGAATAAATTGAACAGTTTCTTCCTAAATGACATACAAAAGACTATAAAATCGTAATAGAAAATGATAGATATTCTAAAGCATGTTTGAACAATCCCTGAAAGCTTGGTAGAAGATTAGAAAATTCTGATGGAGAGAACAGTTTTTCACAAGACCACACTCATGAGGAAAGGATATCTGAAAACAACACTAATGCATTTTAACTGAACCATTTGTCTCATGTATGTTTTTGACAGCTTTTAAAAATTGTGCTTGTTATCTACTTTTATCTCTTGTTTCTGAGATCATTTTCAACCAAAAACTGATTTATAAAATACATAATTGTAGTTGTTTTCGCACAGCAGATTAGCATTAACATAAATGCTATACCTTTGTCTAAAAGTGCCAAAATGTTTTTGGCTATTTGAGATCTTAGTTTAAATAAATTCTATCACAGAGATAGAAAGGCAACTGGTGAACCAGAAAATAAAGGAAACTCTCAGAGAGAGATGGACCTTGGTTTCTGCCACAGGAGGGGCTCCAGATTGTCTTGACTCCAGCAGGTATCAGAAAGCACCTTCAAAAGCAGCTTCATGGCTGTCCTCTGTGCTGCTGGCATCACAAAATCCTTCACTATTGGAAAACAGACCCTGAAGGCTCCCCTGCCCACTGCCACAGGAAGCTTCATAGAATTAGCGGTCTCCTCATGTAAAATTTTGTTGTTGTATCCGAGCTATTGGCTCTAGCCAGATTTGTTCCTTATCCAAAATGGATCCCGGGTGGATCTGCCACTTCTTATTTCACAATCCTATTAAAAAAATACAAACACACACACAAAAGAACACACCACCACACAAAACCACAACCCTAAATCCAGCAACTGCTACAGAATGAATGGTTTGATGTTTCCTTCCCTCCATTCCACTTCCTTGTTCTGTGCTAGACACTCATCTTCAGCAAGACTCCATGCATACAAAGATTTGTACAAATCAGTAATTTTACTGCAGTTTTGTTACTTCTAACTTTCTACCCATTCTGCTAATTCACCATTATTTTTTCTATTCCTATCCCTTGCCCCCCACATCAACACTGTCTTTTTTCCTCCCCCACATCCTGATTCTATACATCAGAAAAACAGAATTTAGGAATCTGAGGTTCAGCAAAACAAACTGGGGTGTACTGAGCAGGTTGATTCTCATTCTAGTCTCAGCTCAGCCTCATTTGAAATGACGCAGGATGAAAAAAATCTCTACTCCGAATCAGCGAGAACAGAAACAAAACACAAAGCACCCCACACCCCAGTCAGTCACGCTGTGGCTACAAATGACAACCAAAGGGACACTCGGTTGCTTGCCCCTCCCCAGTGCACATGCGTTTTCACACAGTCCTTTCCAAAGCAGCGTAAAAAACATGAATCTTCGTTCTGTTCCAGCAAGACTTTGTCTCAAATGACCAAGGTACCCAAAGGCTGTAACCATGTTTCCAGTCATAGAAAACCCTTAGTACTTTGTTAACAAACACAGTTAATTTCCTTATACCTAACTGGGACTAGCAATAGGATAAGGTCAGAGTTAGGCGAGCTGTGCAAGGTAAGCGCACAGCTGCCGTGCCTTTCCTTCCTCTGCGCAACGCCGCAGCTCTGCTGGAGAGACACGCAGCCATCTTGCGTTCAATTCAAGGCAGTCACCAGCACGCTCACTGACAAAGATCCCGTGGTGGTTTCTAATCCAGAAGAAGTAATTCTGACAGAGCCTACAGAAGGCCTTTGTGTATGGAGAAAAACACAGCATTACTGTTCATGTCCATCCTCTAGTGAACATGCAAAGCATATGTGTTGTGACAGCCACCCACGACAGGAGCTTGGCTCTCTCGCTGAAGCTGTCGGCACTCATTGTTTAGCTCTGGAGTCCTCCAGTTCAGTGCTAGAGCGCGAGCCAAAACCATGGCTGCAGCACAAACATCGTGGAAATACCAGCAGACAGTCAATGGTCTGGAAAACTAATGCCTAACTCAGGCACACCCAGGGAAGACACGGTGCCTGGACCTCTGCAACGTGTACTGGAGTGCAACCTTTATTTAAAGGAATTGCAATTTTATCCTTGCCAGCTGCAGAGAAGCAACTCTCTGACAAAGTGGTGACATCTGACACAGCTGCCTCCTATCTGACACATAATTTTGCTGTATTACAAGCTCCAACTAATCTTTCTCATTATGGACTTCAATTTTATAATGTAACTACACAGATCCTATTCAGAAAGGTCATTTTCAGCTGAAATAAAACATTTGTCTCTTAAAACATGATAGGAGTAATGAATATTATTTTAGTTATGGATTAAGTGTGTTAATAGAATACTTCACCCTAATCCTGTTTTGTGAGCAGCATGGCTACTTACAATCTCAAAATGAACTGTGTAATGAGAGTGATTTCATACAGAGTCAGGCTCCTACAGGTTTTATGCAAACATCACAGATGTTGCAGTTAAATCCACAACTGATGACCTGATTAAGCCTGCACTGAGTGGTACTGGAACATACTGTGAATTAATTACTATCAAAAGGGTGAAGGGTTGAAGGTGATTTGAATTTAAATTTGTCATGTTTACACAAATAAATCAGAGGTAAATGAATAAATTTAAACACTTCAGTGTTTAAAAATTGATCTGTTTCTGTAGAAAATAAATCAAATTCTGGATACAAAGCAGGAAGCTCTAAAATACACAAGGCAGATTTTCATTGCAAGAAAGACAACTTCCACTTTTGAGTTTCAGTTATTGTTATAAATTCATGAACAGCTACTGGAATATAACTCTTAACTCCTGTTCAGTGGTATCATAGGATACAGGAGCACACACTGTACCAATTGGTATTACTGGGTACAACTAGCAAAAGGTACTCAAGTCTGCACAGGCTTCATTTACATGAATTGCCTCCAAACAACATGATCCTTGTAACTGCCACGCATCACTCCAATCACTTCTGTCACAGAAATAGTGAAAAATTTTCTAACCCAAAACATGCAGAGAAAGAGATTAATAAACTGTAACCACTTAAGTGATACCAGTTGACAGAGATTACAGGGTAGTCGCATTTGCTTCTGTCAAGCTGGATTGCCTTGAGTTTCAGCCAGCAACATGGAGTTAAAGCCACCCTCACATAGTGCAAGCAGGGAGGCAGATCAGTGTGAGGATGGCTCTGAACCTTAGGCCCTGGAAACCCTCCTATCAGAAGTGGAGAACTAAGTCCAGATTTTCCAACAAAGGTGCACTGAAGTAAGAGCCCACCAGGCCTTTCTAGCAAATCTACGTCCTCCCATCATCAGACTCAGAAGTGGAAACATAATGAAGAAACTCTTAATTTTCTGGACCATAGTCTTCCACATTGTAGTTACAGAAGAGAATCCACCAAGAACCCAGGAACTTATACCTGCCAGGCTGCCACTCTACACAGAATAAAACATGTTAAAATATGTGAACGAAGCTGGTTGGGGTACCTGAGGTGGTGTCACACTTCTAACATTATTTCATCAGCTCCACTGCAAGTCCCCTGTTATTAAATTCAGAGCAAAGAGAACCAGCTGCAGATGGATAACAGGGGATGATTTACTGTTTCCATTTTATATTTGGCCTCAGTTAACAGTGAATACACAAACACAGCAGGATTCTGCACTCAGGTACCATTCTTCCATGGGCAACCTCTTCCATTTCATAAATGGATTAATGTCCCACTAACCTCATCTGAACACACAAACAGACAGCAAGAGAGCAACAGTTTCAATGCAGTTTTCTTGCACTATGCTGGGGCTATCAAACAATCTGCTAGAAGAGGAGAGAACCTGCAGAAAAATAAATTACATCCCAAAAGGAGAAAAACAAATACAATATTCTGTAGAGCAGCTCCTTAGAGCACCAGCATGCAGTTGCTTCAGCCAGAGCTTAAAGGCCTCACCCAAATAGCTTTTTTCATCTTTCAGAAAACACATTTTAAAAAGAGTAAAACCACATCAATAACACCTACATAGCATCATCCAGCCCTTCTCTCCTCCCACAACTCCACACACACGCTTAAGCCCCTGCTCCCAATCCCACACGCTGTACCACAGCCCAGCTGTCAGCACTTCCACTGGGGTGATAATCCCAGCAACAGTCAAGCTTACTAAAGCCACCCTTGAATATAAGCTGCAAACCACTATTGAAGCACCAGGACACCAAGGAGACACCCTGTTACCACATAAGTTCCTTCCAGTTTTGACTCTTGCAACAAGCACAGCTGCTCCACATGAAGACCCCACCCCTGCCCCAAGCTGCCTCACCTGTGCTCACACAGGTGGCACCCACAAACAAAAGCCCAAAACCTTCTGTTTCTGACCTACCCTTAAATCAGACATATACAACAGAATTTCACTTAAGCTTTTCCACCAGCTGCAGTTATCTGAGGACCAAAATAAAGCATTAATCTACCAAGTCCAGACCTGCTTCCAAACACATTTTCCTTCATGCTTTAGTCCTTACAGCCTCAGCTGATAACACTCCTACACCAGCAATTTCCATCCTGTGGTTCACACTCCTTTGGGGGGCAGGGAAGGCGACCACAAACTCTTTGGGAGAGATCCACAAAAGGCATCTAAGAAAATGGGGTTTGTGCACACCATATAGCAACCTGTACATGGACCCATAAAAAAATCATGCAAGTCTGTTGAAATTTGGAGGGGACACTCCAAGAGCTGAGACTGAAAACTACTGTTCATCATGATATTCCAACGTCATTAGAGAAATCACCAATTTAAGACTCAAAAAATCCAAGTTATTTTACCAGCTCAGTCCCTTCAGCATAGTCACAGACAGGATCTGACACTGTTCGGTGCCTCAGTTTCTCCATCTGTAAAATAAGGGGGAAATTATTGCATCTGTTTTTAAAGATTTAAGACCTACCTGGGCATAAAGGTTATTTAAAAGGTATGTGTTGCTACTGTTCTGTCTCTTAAGTTCCCCTCCATAAAGCTCTGCTCAATACATCAGGTAGTCTCTCTGAATTCCTGCGTCTCCTGTACCAGAACTCTGGGATTCACTACTGGATGCCATAGATCTACAAACCATCCTGTTTGACTACACATAAACAATGTTTGTTGAATTGCTTTGCCGTTCACATATTGGGGGGGACAACACCATAATATACTTTAAATATTAATGTAGCTGGCAACAGTTACACTGTTGTGAGTCATGTTTGCAAACAACAGACACACAAATCCCAGCAAACAGGATCACATCAAAAACAGAGCAGGAACAGAATGCAAATAACATTGTTCAAAGAAGCAGGGTAAGTCACGCTACCATTGTAACACCACTAAGGCAAAACTCTCCCAGCAGAACTACCCAGTCAACACAGGGACAGCAAGAGAGATTCATACAACATGAATGTTAACAGAAGTATTTCTGTTGCTCCCAGCTGTTAGGCAGGGCTTGGTGATGATCAAGAATGCCCTGTTAGTTCAAACCTGGAAGGATGATTTTTCTTCAAGTTAATTTGCTAATTCGTTATTAATCATGCATATGGTCTCATATAGGCACTAATAAGTCTTTTTGCTAGCTGCTGTCCAAACACCAATTTGTTAACATTACCCCTGTTCCACCGAGCACGCAATCACTAGTTTAATAATTATACTTGTATTTGAGATCTACACGAGTTGTGTATGACATGACCTGGTCTTCACATGGCTTTGTTTTAAAAACCCTACCTGGATTCATACTGTTTCCAGAAGGAATCTCATGGAAGAGCTGTTGTACATGGTTATCGCCTTTAAAAATGCATTACTTCACCAGAAATCTCAGTTCTGCTCTGCAGAAGCATGACCCAAAACCAGTTAAAAATCACTGGGGGCTTCCCATAAGGTATTCTGGGCCTTGAAAAGCCCTTGCACCTCCCTGATGAGTCATCTAACCTTAGTTATGTTATGCACTAATTTATGCAGCAAATGAATCCTGCTGCTCTCCATCCCTTGTATTATGTTTCTTCACGTTCTCCCTTCCAGGAAGCTTCTGTTACTTAAGATATAAACGTAAAAACCTGTTTTGACCTAATTCTCCCTTAATATTGTAACAGAGATCAAGGAAACTGGACAGGCTATTGGCACCAATCAGGACTATGTCCATCCTCCACCCATTGCCTCCGCTGCAGCTTCCCTCAGTGCAGCAGTTCATCACCGGGCTTGCTCAAACACACTTGGTTTCGACACAAAAAGCTCTGGCTGAGCCTCTCAAAGGAAACTGGATATGGATCCCAAGTTGTCTCAGCTACAAAGAACCCAACTCACAGGTATCAGTCCCTCTGCAGAGACCATTTGCCCCCATTCACTGGGTGGATCACTACGCAGAGACAAAGCCAGCAGGGTTCTTTCGCATGGAAAGATGCATCCTTAGCAAAACACTGAACAATGGAGGAGAAAGGGGAGGCACACCAGGAAAACACTTTTAAAACAGTCAGACTACAACTCTCATCCTAAATATTTAGGTTAACTTTGGCATGTTGAGCAAGATCTACAGCAGTACAGTGTCCTAGCTTTAAAAATAATATAACACAGCTGTGCCACTCCTCCCCCAGCCGCAAACAGGGCAGCAAAGGTGCTTAGGCTTTTCTAAGCAGTCTCTTAAGGAAAAACAATTAGAAAAAAACTTACTATTAGAAAAACAGCAGGCCTGTTACACTGTTCCCAGGGAACGCCTTGCACTTAAGTCTCATGCCTGTTTTCATCCTGCACCAGAATGAGTACTTAGAGTTTTGAACACTTCATTCAGCACAGAAATTATAAGCAGACTTCTTTCAAATGTATGATAGTCTGAAGGCCTTCACCTGGCTGAGCATTGCTAAACCCACTACATTACATGAAACCCACTCTAGTTTTAGGCAAAAGGTGTTAGTGCCGGGAAGCAGCTGTTACTGCTGAACATCATTTCCCCCACAAGTGATGTAGGTAGGATTCCATGGTCAGCATATTTGAAACGTAAAGCATTAACATCACCCTAGGAAAACGCCACTCTGATCATAGCATCCCCTCTGCCTGAACCAAAGCTTTGTTAGACTGATTAAAGTCAGGAACTGACCTGCAACCACATCTCCTCTTCCTCAGACTACCACCTTCCGAAGGATTTGCATGTACACTTTACCAAACAATCCGAACACCAAGCTAAGCTGTAGCTCAGTCAACCAGACGGGTCTTCTTGCCATTAATGAGAACTGCTTTCACATACAAATGCCTTGAGGATGAAATCCTAATGGTAACTCATGGATGAAGCAACGACTATAGACTGCTTAGAACCATATATAAATCTGCAATTTAAAAAGTAAATTACTAAAGTGCACAATGTTATCGTTTTGCCTCTGGATAAAAGAAAGGGAAGCAAGAAAGAAGGAGGCAAAATTGCTTAATACTTGCGTTTTACTTATTTTGATCATTTGCACTCCATGGTAAATCAATTCATGCTGCTCCCATGAGGGTTTAGGAGTTCACATTTCCTTTCATCTAGCAACCAAACTCTTATCTAATTGTCCTGTATTGCCGCTCTGAAGTAGGGTTCCTCAGGGATGGCTTCAGGATTCTCAGGCTGTAACTATCTAGCGCAAGACATTTGGTTTAGGTTTGATTTTTTTAAATATCTCTTTGAAGGATTAAAGCCGAATGTTTCACACGCAGCACCAATATGAATTCTATCTTTTAAATCAACCAAATTAGTTAAACTTGGGCAGCCAAATGTTCTTATTCAGCAAACTTTCACCCCAGGTTGGTAGGAAGCCAGGAAGAGGGCATGGATACCTGTGTTAGCAGCGAAGGGATAAGTGAGAGCTCACTGAACCACCACAAGTTCACAGCAATGAGCAGGATCAGCAACACCGCGCTGCCGCTAACATCCACAGGACTGCCAAAAGAAAACTTAAACAGGAACAGAAAACACCACAGAAACTGAAAAATCCTTTTAAGTATCACATTGTTCTAACTTAATACCAAAAAATGCAAGGAAGTGATACTGCTTTGCTTCCAAATTACAGCACAGAGATTACAAATACTACGTAACAAATATTATGGTAACCTAAGCCTAACAAGGTAGTACCCATACACAGCACTCCTACCACTCCGATGACCTTACAAAATATTCCTTGATTCCATGCATGATTTTGCTAGAGGAAGACATATATTTTTCTTAAAGGTTTCTCTATTGCTCCCCCTTCACTTGCTGTATAGTGTATTTTATTTCATTTATAGATACAAGAACATGCTGCTTCATTAATTCAGAAAAATCCTTGATCAAGGAAATGCCTTTTAAAGAAAAGAAATCAATTCCAACCAGGAAAGCTTAATAAAATACTGGAAGTCTGTTGGATAGGCACAAAAATAAAGGTGAACTGGGCCTTAAGAGAAATGCAGCATACTGCAAACCTCAGCGCTGCTAACTCATGCTGTGTGACAAAGAAATAGCTGCATTCAGAATTTCTTTTCCAAACTTTTAAAGCCTCACTCTGCTAACAAAAGTGATTTTTTTTCCCCCGTGTGTTATTTTAAACATGTACTCCTATTTATTTCAGGTTGAAACATTTCTTACTTTGATACAGAAGGTCTCTTAAAACACAGCAAGAAGTCACCGAAGAGGCTCCCCCAGAGAGACTCCAAAAGCAAATCCTCTGAAGGGGTAGCTAGCAATCTCTCTGAGAGAAAATGGACCCCAAGGCCAAAGGGTTTTCTGGCTTAAGAAACAACAACAACATGATGGAACTAAAAGCACTCAGGCCCCAAGCATACAGTACACTAAGGGATGGTCTCCCTCATGAGCCATTTCAGCAACAACACCAAGCACAGGACTGACCCATAGCTCCCAGTACCTGGGTCTTTATGATGTAATTTAACTAGAAGTCACTGCAAACACACCTTACCTGTGTCACAATAAGTATCGCAGCAACGCAGGTGGGAGCCCCAAGTCACTCCTGCCTGCCCCAGCCTGCTCAGGGCGCTACAGAGCTACAATGCAGGGACTGAAGGGGTAAGGAGAACATACAAAATGGTGGCCCAGGGGTGAGGAGGGCACACAAAATGGCGGCCCCAGGGCATTAGGGAGGGGCTATCAGAACCATTCAGTCCCCTCGTGGGGGAAATGGAGGGGAGAGAGAAACAGCCCCAGCTACGGGACCCACCTCTTCCTCTCTTTGTTCATTAAAGCACCAAACCTTTTAAAAGAGCATTTTGATCACTTTCAGAAAGTCCCCTGAAGAAGTAGGTTGTACTGTTTTCTTGTGCTCATCAGCAGAGCTGTAGCAGTAGCTCTTGGAATGGTAGGCTGGCTTCCCTCAGCAGGTGAGTCAGCTTTTCACACCAACAAGGAAATGCGAATCCCTACCTAGAAAATCATCAATAGCCCGATATCATGTTAGTTACGTAAGTGTGGGTTTTTTTTGTTTTGTTTATGTTTTTTAAATTCTGTGGGTGGCTTTGTGTTAACAAACTCTTAAGTAATCCTGCCCAAATAGCCCCAGTCCAACAAAATGGCTGTCAGGGGAGGGAAAAGGCACAAGGCTGCTCTTGTTAGGCAGGAGTTTGTAAACATTCAGAGATTAAAGCCTCGCTGGTAAGAAGCCTAAGGCAAACAATTCCCTCAGCTTTGCCCTGCCTGTGCTTAGGCCTGGCTTACAGGAGCGGGGCTCTGGGAGTTGTAGATATTAGAGGATGCTGAGCTTGCTGCTTGTGATCAGACATGTTCTGTCCCCAAATCAAAGGGCTCATGGGTGAGGCTAATTTATGATAGTTTCAGGCCAAATTCATGTAGCCCAGGGGACTTTTAATTTTCTTGTAGTAATCTTATTCAACGAAATAACACAGGCATTTTCTAAAACAAATAGCTCAGTCACTTGATATTGCTTAGATACAGATAAGGAAGAAATGAACTGGGGCTGATACTATTACTGTTTTTTTCTCTCTAATTTTGCAACTTCAAACCCAATTATGCATAAAATTCTCAAATTAGGTATTTTTTGAAAAAATATCCAGTGTTGCAGGCAGTGTATGAAACCAATCAGCACTGTTGTTTCCAGTGGAACAAATCTCTTATGTGCGGCTGCTGCTGGCCCTGGTCCAACCCATCAGGTGTGCGGTGAGTGCCGGTCTGATGCCGGGAGCTGGCACAGAAATCCTTCAGCCCCAATTAAACTGCTTTCTTGAGGCTGGGAGCCGAAGGTCAGCTGCTCCTTTCACGATAGCCAGTAGTGCCTCTGTCCTGCACAGAGGAAATACTTTAAATAGTGATGGTATTTTCCTGGCGTTTTTCCATGGTAAGTGCTGCGGAGAAGCAAAACTGAGCACAGCACCCAAAATTACTCCGGTGTGATTTCTTTACGTGTATTTTTTTATCTGCCTGTGCTGCTATCTCTGGTGGCAATTACCTGATCTAATTCTATAGGGAAAACATACCTATCTATTTCTATAATCCTTATTGCCATTTGCACAGCCCTAGAAGGGATTTTTTCATTGCCCCTTAGATATTGTTGTATCACTTTAATTAAGCTTATTGTTTTGCTATAAAATGCAAAAGCTGAAGTTAATATAAATGGTCAGTTTACACCAGTAGACACCACCAAAAAAAATTGTTTGTCTAGTATTTTAGTTATTTTAGGAACACTTAGGTAATAGGGAAGGAGGTGCTGTGAAAATTACCTATTTCTCCAGTTGAGAATTCTGCTCCTACGTAATCTCTCTAAAGTGCTAATTTTTTCCATGCCTACCGTGACTCCTACAGTCTCTAGGCAGAAAATGCTGAACTGTGAATGACTTTCCACCCCTTTAGGGATTCTGGCAAGTCTGAGTAATGATCACTTCTGTTCAGAAAACAGCTGCAGCGAGGAATGTATTGGATTGCTAAAGATGTTCCTGACTAATAATCCCTCCTCGTTTCTTCTGTGTATGGCAGAGTGATGTTGTCATTTGCGCAGTGTAAAATGTTCTAGGGCTTGATAGCCCAGCAAAGATTTAAAGCAGGGTAGATTTTTGTCTGCACGTGAAATACCTGTATTTAACTTACAGAATTTAAAAGATAGCCCTGGGATTTCATACGAACTATTAAAAGAAAACCTTTCAATGGGGAAGCAATGTAAATCAGTGCTGCTTGTATTGGTTGGCACCTTGCTCATTTGTTCTGAACCAAGCACTAATATTTCACTGTGCTTTGTGAAAATGTCCTTTTAAAGCTGGAAGAAGACACTGTATCAGGAATAGGCCAATTCCCGGTGTGTTTGTGTCTGTAATTAGCTGTCTGTAAACCAGTTAAACTGTGCAGCTCTTTCACAAGGGTGTTGGGAAAGGCTCATGCATTATTTGCTCAGCCTAGGAGCAGGGTGTTTAACTCCCTGCTCAGGCATGCGTTAGAAAGAAGTTTCATAGTACTTATTAATACGACTCACACTTCAACACAGAGCGTGAGAACACTTCTCCCATTAAAGAAACAGTAAAAATTCTTTAGTTTCTAACTAAACCCAGGAAAAAGTAATGTATAAGGCAATCTTGAGTATATACAGCTTTGATAGTAAAACTTGCTCATCTGTTGTTCTTCTATATCAGTTGAGAAAATCGTTCATCTCTTCAGATAAGTTCTGCCATATAACACTGTTGGCATCGTTCACCTTTCTGCCATGGATGTAGTATGAACCACTGAGGTAACCTTTTGTGAGCTAAGACATTATATACCTCCGATGCTACCTAGGTAATCTTCACGTGTCTAAGAGCAGCTATCATATTTAAATTATTAGACTGAAACTCACATCTCCAAAGCCAGACCACTCAATATGGCAAATTGTTTTGCTGGCCAAGTACAAAATGTTGGTCACTTTAGCATGATACACCTTTAAAAGTAATTCTAAATGCCTCCTCAATGTTGTTTTTCAGGGGACATGAATTCATTTCATGGATTTGATTCTTGCTTTTTTTCTTTGTCAATTAGCAAGGCATTCTAGGTCCTTGCTTTCATAGACATAGCACCAGTCAAGAAGCTTTAAACTTGCTGTTCTTTATTAAATCCATTTTGTATTGTATTATTTTGTTTTCAGAGTGCAAGTGATACTTGTGTAAAGTTGCCGTGAGTGCTGTATTATCCTCAGACAGGCTGGGGTGATGCTTTTCTTCAGGAACAGTCCTGGTGGCATCAATAGCATAAGAGAAATGCTGATTATCTTGATTATCAGGAGAGGAATCTGAGCTTTTGAGTTCAGTGTTCTACTCTTCATGTTGTGTAGTAAAAGTTTAGCTCTCCTTTCTATGCATTATGTAGCCCTTGAAATTAGAAGTAGCATATATCAAGCCATATGCAGCCTGGGGAAGCGCTTGCAGGGTCATCTGATGTGTCATCTACTTCCGAAGGAGAATCATTGCTGTTCTAATCACAAAACACGGAACGTGTTCCAGGCCTTGCAAATATCTTCTGCAGTCTGAAGATGGCTATCTATCAGAGAGACTTCTCTGAGATGGTTGTGATATTTCTGCTTGGCTTGACCCAGTTTGCTGTCATGTGTATTATGGCAATTGCTTTGTTTTCCTTAAGGATAAAAGTATCTCTGCTACCCCGAGGTGAAGCCGTGAGTCCTCTGGCAAGCGGTTACCCAGTGGCTTGGTGAACCGCAAGTAAGGAGACTTTACTGGTGTGGGCAGAGGGTTTGCAGGCTGGAGGTTTTACAAGTTGCACTGTTGACCTTCAGCTTGGGTGGTCGGAACAACCTCCCTGACTCCTGTTGGGTGTGTGGGAGTTGTGTAGTGCAGGATTATGCAGATGTTTATCCCTGAAACCGAGGGAGTACGTGAGTGAAACTGCCTGCGCAGCACTGGCTAATGATGCCACTTCTGCTGGTAGTGGAGTCACTGACTCGAAAGGGATTATGATTGTTGACAGGGAGCACATCTGGCTGCCATACAGCTGTGCACTCCAGAGCTCTCATTCTGTCCTGACTCACTCCCCATCCGGTTCATGGCTGTAACTCTTCCAGATGTGCCATATGTTGATAAATATAATTCTTTTATCAGCGACAAAATCCAGGCAGAACTGGGTCTTCTGTTTGTGCCTGTAGATTTTAGTTTAATTTTAGCCTCCTAAATCCAAACATATCACTAAATATAAGTGCTTGGTGTATACCTAGATCTGTGGTGTCAGTGCTTCTTGACCAGAATACAAAACTATCAGAATAAGGCTCTCCAAGTCCCCTGCTTTATTTGAAGGAGTGTTTTTATCTTTAAAAAGTTTAATTTATAGGATAGAACAGTTATACTGTAAAAATAATATATATGTGTGTATATATCTACATGTCTATATAAAGAATAATAATAGTGATAACCTTTTGGCCACCATGAACTTCATGCTTTTCCCCAGTGTCAAATGTCAGGATTGCTCATTGTTGCAGCAAGAACGGAACTGGAGTCTGAGACTTTCTCTCTTATGATTACTTCTAACAGTTTCTTCTTTTTATGGGTGTTTGTCCAAGATAAAGAACGAAATGCATCTAGCGTATATTAAGGGAGTTACCATTAAAGTTACATAGCTACTTTTTACCATACTATGACTGATTTCTCTGTTCTTTCATAATCAGTTTAGCATATTAATTCTCAAGGGGTTTCGTTGTTCATGTATGAATTCACAGCTTCCATCCCACCACTGTTAGGTCAGGACGTCAGGTGAAAATCCGCTCGGCTGATTCCGGGACAGTCAGTGCTTTCAGCTAGATGCAGAAAATCCAGTGGCTGTTGAATTTAGCAAAAGTATTTTGGTAAATTCATTCTACTTGCTTATATGTTTTTTATGGCAGCGCTACTTTTGCACCCTTCTTGGCCTTCCGCTGAAGCGGAGAAGCGTAGCTATCATTTTTACAGATGGGGAAGGTATTTGACAAACGAGTGAATTTGGTTAATTCAGTTTCAGGCTTCCCTTCTCATCGATGTACTTTTAATCTTCGCTATTGTATGTCCTATTTGCTTCACTTTAGTAACCACAGGGTGCTTTGTGCACTGAGTGTACCCAGGGTTCGATAGCCTGAACGCTCCCTGTCCTTCTGTGTGTGTGGTGAATGGAGAATAAATGTAATGGAACGGGTCCAGTAAGCGTGATCCAGAGGAATGAGAATGAAACTGAGTCATGTATTTGTGCGTATATATTTAGGTGATGACAATGATTAATTTTCCTACTCCTTTCCTGTCTGTAAAAGAGGGGTGGTTGTGTTTATACCTTTCTAACAAAAGCTTTGAGTCACTTGATTACATGACAGTTGCTAAGATGGGTGTTGCGTCATTAATTCTCTAATTGCAGCTTTCTTTAGAATTTCATAGGGATCCCAAATTTGATAAACCACGGTTTTATTTCTTGTGGGGAATATTCCAGTAAATCTGCAATGTTTGCTTTCTGTTTATTTTTTTTTTAACGTCAGCAATTTACAAGTATGTTGTAACTAATTTCTCCACTGTAATTTCCTTATGCTGAACAGACTCATTCTTCAAATACCAGGCTCAGCAAGCTCACGAAGTAGTTCAAAATACTTAGTTTGCTACTTCAAATGAAACACAGTTTCCTGGTATCTTAAGAAAAGTAATAAGGACACACTGGAAGACCAAGAGCTTGTTCTTATTCACTTTTTCCAGTGGCACTTTGCTGCTCTTTGGTTTTGTTCCTTTAACTTGTCATGCGCGCTTCCTACTTTCTGCAGTCATGTAGAGGGGACAATGATGGTGACACAGACTGTATCAATTCTGAGCAGCCAAGGAGTCTGCAAACCAAGCTCTGTTGCAGAAGATATGAGGTTTCAAATGAGAACCTAATGCCTTCAAAGATCTTTCTCATCAGTTCAGTAGGTTGGAAAGGTGTGAGCTGTAGATGAGTGGTCAGATGGCTGTTCAAAATTATTAAGATAGTGGGTCTGAATTTCCTTTCCACTATTCAGAGTTCAGTTGTTTTAACTCCCCTGACTTTACTGGAGCCAACTGTGTGTGAAGGAGTGTAATGCAGTAGAGAATTTGTTCTACACAAATTCTACAGAAGTCTAAATGATGCTTAATTAAATAACAGCTGTGGGTATCCCCAATTTGTGTATTGGACATAGGGTAATACTACTCATTTTGACTCATGTCATTAGGAATCTAAGCAACCTCATGTATTTGTACAGTCATAATTCTGGTCATAATGGCCAGAAACTCTTCCCATGCACACTGTGCTGAGCTTCTTTCAGCTGCCACCGTTTCAAGTTCTCCCTTTGCTTCTCCACGTGCGTCACCGATACTTAGTTCCCAGTCTGATTCCTAGACACGCACTTCACTTAGAAGTTTTTTAACAATCTGTCCCCTGACATGAGCCATAATGCATTTTATGAGAGCAGACCTCTTTTAGCTTTGCATTAATATCTCGTTAAGAAATTGGACCGCTTTCTACAGCTACCTGTTGTGATAGACCACAGCTGGACCTCTGCAAGGACAAACCAAAGTCAAGAATTTCCTTTCCTGCAGTGATGCATTTATTCCTTGCTGGTGGTTAGTAGTTTCTTAGGTCTGAGAACTCCTTTGGAGACTCCAAATGAATCAGACAAATAGTCTAAATACTTGATTTCTAACGTCTTGGTTCATCTTATTCAAAAGTGTAGGCCAACCCAATATTTACTTGCTAATACAAATTGTATGCTTTCCTTGCAAAATGGCAGTTAAATATGCTTATTATTATCTCTGTATTTGAATTACTTATTGTATCCTTCTGAAAAATGATAGACAAATATACCTAATAAAAATTGGTTTGTAAAGAATTTGGTTGATAGCAGTCACACTGTTCAAACAAATGATAGTTTGGTCTTCTCTGTGTTTCCCATGAGGAGGAGTTAGATTTCATGGGTGCTGTTTTGCTCTGATTTTTCTAATCTTCGTAGGCAGCAGCAAACTGTGCTACTTCCGTTTGTGCGGGTCAAACTCGCAGCCAAATTCTGTTTGCTGGGTACTTTCTCTGATTTTTAATAGACAAAAAGACCATTCTACTTAGAGTAAGTGCATGTTCCCTGCAATGCATCTTTTGCCTGAGAATAATATGTTTTCAAGTGTCTTGAGTAATGTAAGTGACAGGTTGCTTTCAAGCAAGGCAGTTGGTAGGGGCTCACCAGCTCCGGGCAGTGCGGGACGTGGTTTATTTTCTGTGCAGATCACTAGAAAGGACAATGGGCCGGGTGCACTGCGGTGTGGATCTCTGCTTCCCTGCGGAGAGCAAAGATAACTCTGCTGGCCTCTGCTGTGCCCAAATAAGCTGACACACCTGACGAATGGAAAAGCCTCGTGTCTCAGCGTCACGAAAAGCACAGAGGTGAATGTGGCAAATGTTCTGTTCTGAATGTGCTTGAATTATCAGCTGTAGCCTGACAGCAGTGGAGCAAATGGCTCACCCTTCGGAATACGGCCTTCTGAATCAAAGCCAATGATGTAGCCATGGATCTGTCAGATGGATTATCTTGCCTTAGAAAAGGGAAGGTAGTAGCAGGATGTATTTGTGACACTTCGGGTTTGCATCTGTTTTTTCAGAAGGAATGCAGCAAATGTCTGGCTATAGCCCTGTTGTTGTGTAAAGAATTAAACAGCAATTCTCCTTGAAATAACTATACACTCCAGAACAGCAACCTTGCTGAGTGTCAGTGTTCCTGCCAGCATTCCTGTTCTCGGGAGCACCTCTGGCTACTGCTCGTGCAGTTTGATGAGCAGCTATTAGTGGGAGAAGAACTTGGAGCTGCAAATGCATCCCCGCACTTGCTCCACAGGACACTGGCAACAAGAAGCAGGAGGAGGGAGATGGTTGTGATGAGGGGTCAGAGCTGGTCGTCAGAGATTCACCTAAGGCCTCAAGGTTAAACACCTCTCTGCGTGTACAGTGTTACAGGTCATATCCATGACTCTTCCAGAAAGGGCAGGGTGAGAAAATCAAACAGTAGTTCCTGGGCTTTGCTCTGTGTTTGGGGTTGTAAACGTGGTGTAACACTGGAATTTTTTCAACTTGAAAGCTAGAAAGGATGGAGAGGGTTGGCTGATTTAAGGCTATTATTAAGAATAAGAAATGAATAGCTGAGCTAAAGACCTTCATAACTTTTATTTCAGGGGCTGTGCATGGTAAAATAGCCCAAGGCTTTTAAAGAAGACCTGAAAGAAGGAGGTGTATGTGAGTTTTGCAAAGACCGCAGGGGAGAGGAAAGGTGACAGACTATGCACACCCAGCTCTGAGGCTCACAGATCTGTTGCTTTAGGACAATTGTATTCATGAAAACTATGTATTGCATTTCTTATCCAAGTGATTAGTATCTTGCATAGAATCTCTTGCCAGTCTATTTTTGTCCTTAAGTCTTATCTTCTGGATACATGAGTTATCCTTAAAAATATTTAGAGTCCTGTTAGTGTTGCCTTTCTGGCCTTCTCATCCTTTTTGCTCTCTTGAGCTTGGTGTACCCCACAGGAGCACTTCCCTGTTCACACCTCACTGAAGTGTATGCTGTGCTGCCCCATGTTTCACTTTGCACAATCTGTTGCGCTGGCATTAATCCTTGTTACTCCTTGCAGTGACGATAGTGTGAGGTATTACTCCAAGTGTGGAAGTGGGAGGACAGAACTGGGAGCTAGAGTTGTGCTTTTTCTCTTGGCTACACTGCTAGCAGCCAGGCAGACTTCAATGTCATCATTTCACTCATAAGGATACTGAAGCGAAGAGGGGTAACCTCTTAAGTGGCTTCACCTCTCTCTGCTTCAGTAGTTCAACGTTGTTCAAACAAACTGGAGAAGACTGCAGGTCAGTTCATTAGGACTGATGAAAACTTACAGGTGGGAGAGGTCAAGCTGTTCCTTAAGAGGGGAGAGATGCTTTTTAGACCTTCTTGATTTCAGCTGTGTTTGACAAGAGATGCTGGCTGATAACACAGGTGCGCAAGAGTGTGCCTCTCAAAATGAGCATCTTCCTCTTGGTGAGATTGTCTTCATTTAGTAAATTAAAACCTACCATCCACAACCCAGGGTATGGGAGGAGATGACCTCTTCTGTTAATGATTTTGTTGATTACAAGAACTTGTATTTAATTGCAATGTGCATGACTGGTACGTTCCAGACAAGCAGCGTGTCATCAGAGAAACTGGGGAAAGTGAGTTGTTTGTTCTGCCAATAGATCAGACATTTTTCTTTATTGCTCCCTGTGATCTGGTTTGTGTGCTCTATGTGCATATATATTAGTCAATGTAGGCAATCTTTAATTATAGGCAGATGGTGTTACTGCTTTCCCAATCAATGTGTCTTCTAAAGTTGGTACTAGCATACAAGAAATCTATGAGCAAAATCAAGCAGCTCTGCTTTGCACTAGTAGTCATCTTCACTACCTGGTGAAGTCTCACCTGATCTTTCAAGCAAGTACCCTTTAAAGGAAAGGAAAAACGTTTTCCTAACTCTGTAAAACAAAAAACTGAATTATTTTTTTTTTTTAGTTAATTGGAGGAGACAAGGACCCAATATATCAGTGAACTGTCTTTCAGATGAGTGTTTTCAATAATATGACCAGTGAATGCAGTTCTCCCCATTCTAGACAAAGCTTGGTGAATTGGGGGTATAGGATCTTAAAGCTGTATGTACATGCATCCTGTATGTTTTAAATGGAAAAATCACCCTGAAGGAATTGTTTGGACTGCAACAGTGTCAGCAAGCAATGCGTAGATAGTGTGTGTCAATTAATATACAGCCTGCTAGTTAAAAATATGAAGTGATGTGGGGTTTTTCTGGGAGATGTTACTTATGATGTTATGGGCACTCTAAGTTCTTATTCCTCGGCAAGCGTTTCCCAGGAGCTGATAGCTATTTTAAAAGAGAAGGCTTTTAACCCCAGGTTCCAGTATAAGTTGGGGAATGACCTGTTAGGCACCACAACTGCAGGACTTGTCACTGAACAGAAGTTCATCTACATGCTAAAATTCCTCTTGCTGCTCTAGAATAGTGTAGAGGGACTGGGATTCCTGGGCAAGCAGTTGTTTACAACCATTTGTTCCTGCTACACTGGGTTTTAGTTCACTGGCAGGAGTTTGTGATTCATATTAATGTGGAGTACGTGCCTAGTAATGTAAGTCATCTAACTTGTACCAAGTGCGGGGTCAATACCATGACCATTATCACTAATGCTATGAGGGGAAATGCTGCTAATGGGAATAATCTTATGATGAGTAGTCTTTTTAATAGCCTCTTGTTCTGTGTCTCATCCAAAAGGCAAGCACATATTCTGATAAATTAAAGGGCTGCTTAGCTCTTGTGAAGGACTTATCCCAGAAGCTCATAAATTGCTTTTCCAACAGTGTGCAGGCTTCCTGAAAAATTCTGGGTTAGTAACCTTTGCTTTTGCGTCTTCTGGCCGTTGTCTGGTTGCACAGGGCATTCTTTCCTTCTGCACCGCTCATCTGTGATGCGCTGGTCACGATCATTCCCACTGAAAGATCTGTAGAATTAAGAGCAAAAACCTCTGTGCTTTCAAATGAAATAACGTGTTTCCTGCCTGGAAGCTGACATGCATTCACATCACCTGTGCATGGAGCACAGAGGGAAGAAGTGGTGCATATTACATAGGGGGTTACATCACTGCCCTTTCTTTAAAGCACTGAGAAAGCATCATATACCTTACTGCAAATTTTCTAGATAATGCTGTTTGTATTTGGTGAATCTGCTTATTAACCAGCTCGCAAAACTCCTATACATTGATTATTCTGAGAATGTCCCTCTAGATAAACTGAAAATTAATGTGCTATGGATAACACTTAGGCCATTGCTGTCTTATGGAAATTTGCATCTAAAAGATACTAAAAATGTTTTTAATGAGTCCCATAACAATAAAAATAATAGTAGTTATAGCACATAACAATCACTTCCTGAATTTTTCCCCTGGCTGGGGAGCAAAAGTGAATTTGAGGTTCAAAGCCGGAATTCCCAGCTGTTCTTTGGCATTTGCTGGGACTGGCATAACATCCTCGTATGGAGGTTATTGGGAAGAGGGAAAATAGTGATCAACGGCAGGAAGGGACTCAGGAGTGAGCCTGGAGATTTAAACAGAAGTAGACAAATAGACTCGAAGTTCTTCTATGAACCAACATTTTGCTTCATTAGTACTCCTGGACTTTATCCTCCCCTCTCTATACAAACAGTCTACAAGGTTTGGTTCTGGAATTCATGACAAATATCAGTGCATCATCCTCACACACAGAGAGGATCTTCTCCAGCTTCCAGGAAAAAGTGAACAAAAACATTACAAAACAAATTATTTACTGGAATTGTTCCTCAACAGGAAATGGAGCAAATCCTGCTCTGAAATGAAGTCTAAATAAACCTTAAAGCAAGCAGCCAGAATGCTGTGCACAGAAAAACACTTACATGGCTTACCAAGAAAAGCGAATCAAGAGTTATTCAATAGGAGGAACCATTGTTAGTTTAAGAAGTTCTCTCAGCTGCAGGTCCCTGGAGGCTGGAAGGATCCTGGGGATGAACCCTTGTGTGTCCCCTCTTGCTGTGTGTCCCGGGCTACTGTCTGTGTTGGGTACCAGGCTGCTCGATGGGTTTTACAAGAGGCATGATAGGTAGGTATAAAACTGCTTCTCAAAATGTTGTCTGACTTATATTGCTTCTCTTTACCTCAGCCAACACAAACTTGTGCCTTTCCTTTGGTAGAACATGCCGTGTGGTTTATGAACCGGGTAACTTCTTGCCTGGGTGGATATTCTTTCATCTCTTTCAGAATCTGTAAAAGCCAAAGGAAACTTCAGATCTTGCTGTCTGCTCCAGCAGGTCTATTGTTATGTTAGTTAGAAATGAGACTAATTGAAATCTATGTCAATTTAATTCCTAATGAGATGCCCTGTGTGACTGATTATTGTTAATAGTTGCTTTATGATCCTCTGGGAAAATTTAATTTCTTAACTACATTTATAGGAAATGGTTTTCATGTGAGCATCAAGTATTTGTAGGATTTGAGTGTAAGATCTGAAAATTAATTTTTTTAAGAATTTTTAATCTTATTATGATGGTAATCCCGTAGTTAAACTTAATGGTTGTTTCTGAAGCCACAAGATTCTAAGGTAGGTCTTGCTAACCACTAATCATTACACAGCCTCTTTCATTAGTGCCAAACAAAACCCAGCTCTAAGCCGTAGAGACTCATGGAATCATCAGTGCCTGGGCAGAGAGGCAACAGGTTTCATCTTCTGCTCTATATATTTCTTAATATCTGTACAAGCTTTGGCAAGTTAATTTGCCATGGGAGTTTTCATCTGAAGGTACCTGAGGATCTAACCGATAGTGAGAACCGGGTGCATATCCAGGGGTGAAGTGCTAATAAATACCCGGCACGTCAGTCCAGCAAACTGCCCAAGTCAACCAGTGCTACTGGAAAACAATTTTCCTCTCACCCATGAGATTATGCACATACCCCATATCAAAATGGGATCAGAGGCTGCCATGGCAATCTTCATATGAAAGCAGATTGGATGTAGTAGCTTTTTTCTGTGCAATTAAGGAGGATTATGGACTAGGTTTGGATGTTTTCCAGATCCCTTGAACTCTACCTTACTTTATCAAGAGTCTCATTGCTTTGAAGGCAAAGAGATTTTTCCACTTAATCCCTATGAAATATATTCTTTCACCCAAACAGCAGAGAAAGGTAACGGGGGTCCTTTTCAGGCTGGTTTGCGTGACACACAGAAGATGCATACAGTCTGCATAGATGTGTTGAATGTATCTCTTTTTATTTTGCATGTCAGCAGTAAAATAATGGATAATACATGTGATCTGCACATCATCAGAATCTCAGTGTTGGGTGATTGTGAGAACTCTAGGATGTCAACCCAGGATTTCCTCCTGCCTACCATGGTAATATGACAGTGAATGACGCAGTCTTGCATTACCGGTGTAGAAGCAGTGGAAACTGCTTTCTCTAATCCATCTCCCACCCAGCTTTGCAGCTTGAGACACTGAAAACCCTGCCCGACCCGTGGCTGTGGTGTCACTGTGTCTGTTACGCTGGGGCCGTAGCTGTGCGCTTTGCAGGGCTCCCCTCTGCACATGCTGTTTTGTAAGATCTATCCTCAATTCCAATGCTTCAGACGGGCTTTAGTGCTTAGAAATTACACACAGGAAAATACTTGCTTGATTGGCAGGTGTGCAGGGATTTAAATCAATTTCCTATGGAAACTTTGCCATAGGGAGATGCCTACCTCTTTCATTTCATGCAAGTTAGCCAAGAATATGTGCATCTGCAGCAAATACCTGTGCACTCAAGACACACGGCTAAGGTAGATTTTTTTGGTTGTTTTTATCACGCATGTGGCTACCTCATCAACAGAGCATTCGTTTTCTCAATATAGAGGTGTATCTACTTGAAACTGTTCTTTGCACACTCCAACTTTTCTGTTATTGTTTTGCCTAATTAGTCATTTCTTGAGGTTTTTAAATTAAAAAAGAACACAACTAAATTTGGTGCAAGACTCAAGTGGCCGGCTGTTCAGTAACTGGTCTCTATTTGTAAGTTGTGCTGACATAGCTTCTATTGATCCATCATGCTTGGACGTGTGGCATTTATATTCCTGATTAAATTAAGAACATGAATGACCGAAGGATGACTTCAGCTCTTCTGTAATGAAAAGGCCTGATTTTGAGTTTATATTTGTTAGTGCACTGGAATCCCATAAAATATATACTTTGTGTGTCAGATTTCAGGAGGAAAAAGGTGATTGTGTTGTTGTTTTTTTGTTTTGGTTTGGTTTATTTTCCTGCAATCCATTGCCATCTAGGACCGTAAGATCCATCTTAAGTTTTGTACATCATGTATCTTGAAAGTTTATTTCCCTTTGTAGTTAGAGCTTAAATGCAGTTGGCTTCCTGTGCATGTTGGTTTATGATATTTTAAGTGGTCACAGGTTGAATGTGGTCAGTTTTGCATGTGCAGATTGTGTTTTTTTCAGTAATGACCACTGTGGCAACCTTTATCTCCTAAGTGATGTACGAGCTCTTTATTTGATAAGCACGTTATACACATTGGAGAAAGGGAAGCACCATCTTGGCGTTGGATATTGTTCAAAGTATTTTTGTAACCTGTCCTTTTCATTAAGCGAAAAGGTATTGAAGGACTGTATTGCCCTTGTTGCAGCGGGAGTTAATCAAATTTCCTATGTGTCTGTATTCTGGCAGGAGAACAACTTAAATGTAAAGGTTTAGATGAGCATAATCTCAACTGGCTCTTGATTTGTTGGCCTCGTACAAGCAGGTGGGGAACTGGAGCTTGGCTTGGTTGTGTGTTTGTATGTATCTGTGCTGCTTTTTGCTTTCTAATGCAGCCCAGGCAGCAGCTTCCCTATCATCCCACTGCTGTCTGTAGGCACCTGATAAGGAGGAGGAAGCACTACAAGATAAGGAGATGGAAGCTGCCACAGCTTTCAGCCTTGAGCATTTGAAGGAGCAGCCGAGTCTTACACTGAATATTGAGTGCTCTTTGCTTGAAATACTCTGTTGGAGAGGGAGAGCCTTGGGAACATGATGCTTCTCTCTTTACTCTTTAGTGTGATTCATTGTACGAAGTACTGAAGTTAAAATCTTGAGCATTATTATATGTTACGCTTAGCTGTCTTATGACCCGGTTTATGGACTGAAAACAGTACAGTTTCCTATAATTTACTAAGAGATGAAGTTGAGTGTTTAGCTTGTTAAAATTATATTTTAGAACAAGAAAGGGCTTGGCCAAGCGGAGCACAAAGGGGCAGTTTCCCAGGCAGGTTTTGCTGTGCACAGGCAGGAATAGCAGATTTGGGCTGTGAAGGCCCAGTGGCTGCTTTGTTGTTGGCAATTCCTGAGCAGCAGGAGCGTGTTGGGGTGCTCCCTGGTTAAACACGGTGCGGTGCGATGGGACGGACACACACTGTGCTCCTGTGTTTTGAAAGACAGAGTTAATAAGCAATCTGTCCTCTCACTCTTTGCCATGTTACACAAGAAAGTGTTTGTTTTCCCTTTTAATTTAGTTTATTAACCGATATCCAGTTAAACTTGGTGGAGGGTAGAAGGCTCAAGTTCAGTGTAACAAAACATTAAAATATCAGTGAGGCCTATGAACCTTTTCAGAAACCTTTGCTGATGTGATTTGTAAACTTCAAAAGAACTGTTAGGTCAGCAGGTGTTGGTTATATAGCCTGTTCTTTTTATCGCTGGCAGTTACTATCAGTCTATCAATACAGACATGATCTACTCACAGAGATGTGAGAACCCAGCTCAGGGGTGATAGTTTTCCACGTGCCTGAGACGGACACCAAACAGCTTGTGATGTTGCATATCGCAAGTGCAAGGATACCGAATATTCTCAGTTCTTTCTTCTGTTTCCTCTGCCCTGCGGAGGGAGTAGAAGTGTAGGCAAAAATAGTCTCAGGATTCTGGAACTGTGCCTGGGCTCTCCTGGGGTGGACAGGTGGTGATGTCTGGCTGATACCTCTGACATAGTCCCGAGCTGAATAAACTTTCATCAATACACTGATTTCTTCACTCATGTCATAAAGAGAACGTTTTTCTGAGGTGCTGCTGCAGTTTGCTTGCATCAGAGCAAATGCCTGTTTTCTGGTTTTAAATTAAATAAAAACCAAATTGGACAGGCCCATCAGAAGATATGGCTATGCTATTGTGCCTAGAAGCTGACATAGTAGTGTGCCCTTGCTTTTATACATTTAGGTGTGAGAACAGGACTTATCTTTTCCCTGATTATGGAGAGGAAACAGAGTTTCTGGCTCTTTAAAAATATGTTAACCAGATTATTAGGTATGTTGATGAAAACTGCCTCTAAATAAGGTAACTGCCATGAAGGAGTTTTCATCATCTGTTTTGGAACTGTGATATGCATTTCTGTTGCATATCGGGGGAAAAATCCGAGGTAAGAAGTATGCACAAGTACCAATTAAGTGATGCCATAAATCATCTTTGCAAAGCGATGAGAATGCCGTAATCCCATTGTTTTTAAAAGGAAGTTTGCCATTTCGCTTCATGGCCCTGCTCTGTAAGTGCATTGTGCTCTCTGAGGTGACTCGGGGAACAAAGTACAACACTATGTCACAGAGAAATAGTTATATCTATTAAATGGTATAGAAAGCAATAAAGGAAAGAAGTCATCACTTCTTTGTCCCCAAAGCCGAGAGTAATTGGGCAAATTCAAGGTCAGGCACAAGTGCTGGCCAGAAAATGAGTGACTTAGTGGGTTGAGAAGATGTTGGCTGCAGTGGCCAAGTTCAGACCATGTCGTCGGAATAATCTGTCTTTTGGAGGCCTCCCGAACAGCCATGGCAAGGCCAAGGTCACTGAAAACTGCTTGGATAATAGATGTTTTCTTTCTAGTAAAGGGCAGGGAATAGCTCAATAGGACAATTAATGGGTGCTGTTTGGGAGCATGAGGGTGAGAGGGAAGGATGAGGTGAACTTTTCTCAACAGAAAAGTTAGCCATGTCCTTTCACAGCAAAGGTACTTTGAATGCTGAATGGTACAAGGCACAAAAAGGGAAAAAAGTCGTTTAAACTAAACCAGCTGCATCAGACTAGGGGCAAATCTCTTACACTGGCCACATGTGCCTTATTAACACGCTACGTTTTCTCAAGCAGCCAAACCTGGAAACCACAAGTTCCATTGAAGCTGAGACATGCTAGATGTACCTGATAAATTCTGAAAATCAAGCCAACACCTCTAAATTAATACACCTGCTCTGTACCCCGTTTTCCAGAAAATAAGCCCTACCCTGAAAATAAGCCCTGGCATGACTTTTCAGGATTTTTGAGGATGCTCAAAATATAAGCACTACTGCAAAAATAAGCCCTATTTACAGTTATTTTAAAAAAAAAGTCAATTTAAATAGTGTCCAGGCAGCTATACATGTAAAAAAGGAAGCATTTGTTGGAGTAAAAATTATAAAAGACCCTGTCTTATTTTTGGGGAATCAGGGTTGCTTGGTTTCCCCTACGTATAGAAGGGTTTTAGTGCCTTCAGCATCCAAGCAGCTCTTTAAATAAATTAATATATTTCATTCTTGAATTTCTGCGAAGCTGAATTTGAAAATCCATCTGGTTTATGTATGTAGGAAGTATTTTCCATCTTTAAGGAACCTAAATTAGGAAAAAGACATTAACAGCATTAAAGTGAGGGAAATTATTTATAAATAAACTTTAAACAAAAATGAGAAGCCAAAATTTTAATGAAGGATACAATTTAGAGTTTAAGTTCTACAAACCTCTTTGCCATCTTTCCTTCCCAGCATATACACACCGATTTCTAATGAAATATGATCCCAGTAAATCCTGGGTTTATGGTGCGTTGACAGTGGCCTCAAGCATCCCATTTTTGAGGGGTTTATGTTAAGCCTTCTGGAAGATGCTTGTTGTCTTTCATTGCCGCCTTCAAAAATAACTTTTCAATCTATTGAGCCCACAGCTCATCTGACCGCTTTGAGGCACGTGTTTCATACATGTGTTGGGCTGAGCCTTCCAGCACAGGCTTAGTCCCTGTATCATCAGGCTGGCTTTAAGGAGGGGTTAACTGTGAGCAAATGCTTAAGAACTCTGGTAGGTGAGTGCAGATGACAATTACTGTCACAGCTTTGGACATCACCTTGTAATCGTACGTACCACTTCTTGACCAGAAGCTTCTGCTAATCCATTGGAATGGCAGGAGAACCACCCGTGCTGAGTGCTGAGCCCCAGCTAGGAGCTAAGCAGTTTGTAACACTGGTTTGAGCTAAGACTAAGGGGTTATGTGCAGCTGCTCTGGAGCCAGCACAGGGGTGATACCCCTGGCAAAGCTCTGGGGAGGACAGCGGTGACAGTGACACCTTCCCTGGCCTTGGGCGCAGGGGCAGGACTCACCTACCAAAACTCTTTGTGCTTCTTGGCTCGTGCCTCTGGTGCCTCCTTTCTATTGCCTGCAGAACAGCCTGTGATTAAATTTGCCTGCGATGTTGATTCTTGCTAGTTTTGGGGAAGCTCATCCTGCATGGAAAAAACCTATTTGTTTAAAAGGGTCTGTAATGAAAGATGACTGTGATAATTGCAGGCTGGTAAATTTGCACATTTGAAGGTTAATTCATGTACTGCACTCAGTCACAGCCAAATATCCAGGACAGATGACTCTGTTTTTAAAAATAGACTGATCATTACAAAACAAACAAGCGAATAGAGATGAAACAGCACAAGTCCACCTGATTGCAGTACTATAGAAATGTCAATGACATACAGTAAGGAACCTCATGTCGATTTAACTATTGCTGCTCTTGTAGAAAGTGACAGAAACAAGTCTGTGCAGTATAAGTCTTAGCACTAACAGCAGGCTGATGCTAAAACAGGGTCTAAATTAGCTCTCTGTTGCTGAGGCCCCTTTTTTTCTGGATGTGAAACTTCTTTGTCAAAGCTTGATAAAGTAGAACATGGACAATTACATCCTTGTCCAGGATGGTTGTGCTTAAGGAAGAAAACAGAGGGCTGCATGTACAAAAAAAACATGTCATGCACCAGGGGAGGGAACAAGTAACTTGCAAACATGTACACACGTGTCTGTGTGCAGAACATATCTGTGAACTGCTAACCTTTTCTTTTCCCCTACAAAGTACCGGCAATACTCGTTTCTCCGTTTCCCTTCCTGCCATTGCCCGTGGGAGCTGCAGCACCGCGGCCTGGCGCCTGCTTTGGGGTGTGCGCTCTGGGAGCCAAATGTTGGCCCCAGTGAATTTAAGTGAGTTCTGCCCTGCAAGGGACCGGTAACCTCTCTGAGGGAGATAGCAGCTTGGCCTTGAGAGTAGACAGTAGATTTAGCCAGCAACATAAATGTGATGTCAGAGCTCTGTATTTCCTTCTAAACGTGGCTCTTGTGAGGATTAGTTGGTGGGACATGCCTTTGTTTTTACTTTTGTTAGATTTTATAATCTTGACAGAGTTGTTGTTGTTGTTGTTTTTTAAACTAGATACACAGACCTTGTGGATATCACATAACACAGACCTTGTGGACATCACATAAAAGTTAACATGACCCATTGCATCCAGCTAAACTTGAATGCAGAGATAGGGATGTGACCTGGCTGCTCACTGAGCAGACTGTTTCCCTGGGAACATCGGCCGTGGTCACCGTTTTGCTCTCCTGTTGGTAGGAGCACGTATGGGGTATATGCTTTCTGCAGCAAGGAAAAGGAAGGGTATTTGGTCTTCAGCTTTGCAATTAACTGGGGTTTCTTGTGTGTGATTCGTTTTTGGTTGGGTTGGGTTTTTGTGTGTGTGCGTTACCCGCATGCTCTTTCCAACAGCAGAATTTGCTCCCTTTGTCTTGGCCTAGATTAGTGCCCTTTATTGTTTGATGAAAGGAGCATCAGGCAAATGAGGAGAGGCAAGGTTGGAAGCAATGGGATGAGTGGTTGCTCTTGGATTTAGTGGGCTCCAATCCTGCTTTATCTTTCTGGGGGCTGCTTGGGTTTGGAGAAAACTGCAGTGACTCTCTGCAGGCAAATGCTGTCATCTGTCTTGGGAGAGAGGTGTTTACGCATGGCCTTTAATGCCAGAAAACCACCTAACCCATCGTTCTGAGTCTTGCTGAAGTCCTCCAATTCTGCGAACACCTTACTAGAACAAGGCCGCGTGTTTGCCGTGCACGGTATCTCAGCTGACCCTTCTATGTCTCTACTCACATCTTTCCAAAATGGATCCACTTCATGGTCTGGTATGTTTGGACCCGCAATCATGATTTGCGTTAGCGCTAGCAATCCTGCATGTTTACACAGGAAAACACATTTTTAATTTCTATCAGTATCTTGTACCCTTAGTATGTTACAGAAATTGCCACAAAGTTTTGGGGTTTTGGCTGGTAGGGTTTGATCAATGAAAAATTTTAGGGGGCAAAAAAAATCTGACCTGTTCCAATTTGTGTGGTGCCAGAAGCAGTCATCTACTGGCACTGAAGAATTTAAATAACTGTTTGTCCACTGTTCCTTTATAGAAATTATATTGTCTTCAAGGCCTGACCCTAACAAATGCTAAACTTCTAAATTCAATCTGAGTAGGCATGTGGCATTTTCTTAATAGCGTATTCCTAATGTGTTTTCTAGGACAAACATAAGCAGATCATGGAAGCAGATGTATTCCTGTTGTTGTCTGTGGCCGTAGGTGTCTAATCTGTCCCCTTCACGCACCCAGGCATGCTTTCTTTTCTTCCCTTATCTTTTTAATGAACAGTAACACAGCAGAATATAATATGTGGCCACTTGTCTGTTCTGAGCTATAGAACTGAAAAGAATCTCATTTGCAAGGTATGTTAGCTGGGGAAGAGAAGGGAAAGATGGCTCTTCATAGATAGACGAAGGTTATAAACAGAAGGTTTAAAAGGTATCCTTGATGTTACATTTTTATTTAAATATATAGGTGAATATTTTAAATATGTCCAGCTCTTTGTCATCTGATCATACTTGTGTTCAACAATTGACTAAAGAAGTGATCATCTGGAACCTGTATAAATGTTAATCTGTCAAAGACTTGGAATTTTGTAATCCTAGAGTTGTTAGCAACATGCTTTTCTTTCACTTCTCTACTCATCTTTTAATGGTATTCTGTGAAGATTTTTCAATATTGTTTGCTGCTGCATAAAGAGAAATGATAGAAGTCAGCAAACCTGTATTAAGAAAGATGAAGCCATGTAGAGAGACTTCTGTCCATCTGCTTGGACAAGGAACATCCGAGTGCAGGAGTGAGTAAGAAGTGGTGCATTTGGGCGCTGGTTGCAGCATTGTTTTCTGTAGAATCGAAATTTGCAGGGGTGGGGAGGGAAGAAACTAAACTGCAGCGCTGGCACTTGGAGGTTGCAATTAGGTCTGGCTTATTCTCTTGTAAAAAAGTTTTACAATTTTCCAAGTCATTGGCATAAGCATGGAAAATAGGCAGTATAATGTATTGTTAAATCAGCTTTAGTGGAAATTTCTCATTGTGAAAATGTAATTGAAGCTATCATTTTTGTGGCAGCTTAGTGTAATGATGGCAGCATATTCCACCGATGAGTGGAATCTCAAGATTCACAACATGCTGCCTGCTCACATCTGTGGGAAGAGAACACAACTTCAGATACAGCCGTGATTTAAGCCTGATTTAACTCACTCGGCAAATATCATCAATGCAGATGCAGAAGAGGATGATGTGGAATGGGTGAAGCCACTTAATGTGCTCTTCTTGTTGTCCTTGTTAAAGTGTGTGCAAGAGGAGATCGGAGCGCAAGTGAAAATACAGCAACCTGCTTTGTTCTGGCCCCATTTGTTGAGGGCATGGGGATTGCTTTGTTGTGTTGTTTTGAGGGGACCTTTCTCTGGGCTTCCTTTGGGGTCAGCAGGAGAAGCACCCAGGGGGCTTTGAGCTCTAGCAATAATTTCTTGTTGAAATGTTTGCGTTGTAAAATGATAATTCATTAAAATGAAACATTTTTTCAGGAGAGGGCTTGTTCTCAGACTCCCAAATTTTGTCTTTTAAAGTAATTTTTACAGGAAAGGTTCTGATGTTTTTGAAACATAAAAACGTCAGTCACATAATACTGATCCACAAATAAAGCTTATTTTGGACCAACAAAAGGACTTGAGATATTGCCGTGGTTCAGCTTCTAATCCTACAGGCAGGCTGGTGTCAGGGTGGCTGTGAGCTCGCAGCTTGTTTGTGGGCTGGTCTTCATTGTTGCTTGGAACCTCAATAAATTTACATTCAACCATATTCCAGCAAGCAGCGCCTGCGAGAGTTTGTCTTCATTCTGTTTTCATGGCTTGTGGCTTCTGAGAAAAAAAAAAAAAAGATATTTTATTGCCCGGCATATAAAAATACGCAGAATGTGATTTTTTTTTTTCATTTGTTTTTCTCCAAGTTTGATAGTGACTTGAATGATGCTGCCTTGGGAACACAGAATTAGGAGGAGGAACGCTTCTCTTTAGACTCAGGACAACTACGGTGAAACCAGCGTCACCTGCCCTTAAGAGAGACACCACGGAGCAGCACCCAGCGATAGCCCTTGTGTGGCCTTTACCATGGACCAACGCACACCCAGGTTGGGCTAACTAAGAATTTATCAAGCAGCTGAGCTGGTTTAAAAGTCCTTGGCATATACGGGGCCTAAGGTGTTTGGGAAGGGAGTTAATGCACTGGGTTGTCATAACATACTGATAGAATGAGATTCAAGAACTAGGAAAAGCCTTTCTCTTTTCCATCTGGGCATGGCAAACAAACAAAAACCAACCAAAGCAAAAGACAAAACAAAACAAACCCCACAACTTCCTGCTGTTAGGTTTGGGTTTTTTTGGTGAAACAAGATCTTACTGCAGCCACATCATGTAAATGGAGGATATGGCATTTTTAGACAGATTTGGGGGGCTTTTAAACATCGCCAGAAAATGTTCTTCCCGTGGTCAGGGGGCCCAGCTTGCACCTTGTCCCGCTGATTCAGTGAAGCGGTGCTCCAACAAGTATGGCAATGTTCATGGAAGGAGAGGCAGCCTCAGGCTGGAGGGTACACAGCGAGGCAGGGTTTCTTTCATTTTAAAGCTTATGCTGGATCTTTCTAAATGTAGTGCTATCACCACAGAGTTACAAGGTTTTGTTCTTGTTTGTTTAGTTTTCTTCAGCCAAAATAATTATCGAGTCCCTAGTGTGAGTGCAATGATATCATTTGTGTTAAAGCTAGAGAGTGGGAACAGAGTGCTGTTTCATGAGAACTTTAATGCTTTTGTCGTTTTGTTTGCTCTCTTTTCGAAAAAGAAAACCAAAGCGCCTAAGCCTATTTTTTGAAGAGAGATACGGAGAGAGGAACCAGCCCCCTTCCCGTATGGTCGTAGCCCAGTGGGAAAGGCCAGGTTCAAACACCTCATCTAAATCTGGCCTGCCACACTAAAGAGCTTGCCCTTTCTGCTTCATATTTGTGTGTCTGTCTGCTCTTCTGTCTGACCCTGCAGTGTATGACAGTGCCAGAACCCCAGGAGGAATGATCTGCCTGGCCAAGCAATTCCGCTGTGAGCACAAGAACCTCGGCCCAGCTAACATTTCACTGAAGCTGACGTTTTTCCACAGAAGGCTTTGGTTTCAACAAATCAGCACTTTCCAACTGAGAAGCCTTTCGCCAAAGAAATTCCCTGAATATTTAGTTGTGGTTGTGGTAGCTCCTCAGTAGGGGGAGTTCTGGTATGCTTAGTTATAGGTTCATGCCCATGAATTTGGAGAAAAACATTAAGTGCTTCCATGAGTGTCGTTGGTATATGAGGAAGGAAAAAAAAGCCTCTAGGACTTCTGCTCTTCCTTAGGCTTCATTATCTCCATCTCTTTTTCTTTTTGCACATTCCTAAGTTAAACAGATTCTGTGTGCTATTTAATTTCACTATCGTTTTCCCTTGGGACAAATTATTCCAATGCAGACACCTTTGTCATTCAGCCTACTGGAGCAAAAGCAGAGAAATATTCTGGTGAATATGATGCCTTACCTTCAACTCATTTATTTGTTCTGCAAACATTGTGGACTCATCTAGTGTTATCTCTGCCTCAGAAGTTTATCCCATTTCTAGCTCTGCCTAAGCAGCAGATCACAAAAGCACTGCCTCTTCACTTAAAGAGTAAGACGAGCAGAAATGAATTTGAGTTACGTGGGAAGAGAGGTAAGGAAGACCCTAGTTAATGCCAAGAACTGAGAAAGCTTTTAGTCTTCAGGTAGGAAGCAGATGAGAAAGCAGGTAACTGTCTTGAGTCTCTCTTCTTTGTGTAACTCCATTTTTCTTCCTTTTCTGCTTTCTGCTAGTCATGGACAGCAATACAAAAAAAAAAAAGAGAAATAATGGCAATTTACTGAAGGGTTCTTTCTCCAGGTCTACACTTGCTGCCTTGTGAATATAGGTTATTAAAAGAGAAAAAAAATCAGCTATCAGTTCGGAAAGTGGCTTTCACTGTCCATCCACCTGACTGCCAGATCCTGCTCTGCCCTCTTAGCCAGAGCTGTCCTCCTGTTTGTCAGGCCTCATCTACAGTAAGAAGCATTGGTTTTGTGTGCAGTATTTATTGCATCTCCTCCCCACCCATCTCCCTCTGCACTTTATACCCTCCCTCCTTGTTTGACATGATTACATGTTGTTTGGCCCCATTCCATTTAGGTTACTTTGCTGTATCATCCTGAATTTGTGTGTAGCATAACAGCTCCAAAGATCTCCTAGTTTGAAGCAAATTATAGAGTAGGCAGAGTTCATTAAAATAAATAACAGCATAACATGAAACACAGCCCTGAAGTAAACAAAACTGAGATTTGAAAAAGTGATTCTGAGTGTAAAGAAGTCTGCTACATGCTGGCTGATAGAGGCAGAAATGGGGTCTTGAAAGCAGCCAGTTTTATATGCTCTATTTAAACCTGTCAGCTCTCCAGACAAAGACATGGGTGGTTACAGGAGGGGGAGAGAAAGCAGTTGGGGGTGGAGGGGGAATATCTGTGACCGTATTCTAGAACCTCATACCCGAATTCCTCCCTTGATCCTCAAATCTGGAACATTTGCCATGTTGTTGTTGCTGCTGTTTTTCATTGGGAGTCAGTGGCAGAGGAAAGCAGTGATTTAAGCCTAGGAGTGGAAATGTTTTATATAAAGCAAACTTTCGACGCATTTAAATGCAGTTGACTCTGCTTCCTTCCACTTGCTCCCCTGTGTGTCTTGCTGCCCCATTTCTGTAGTCTGCTTGTTTTCAGTGTTTGTAATGTTCCATTTTAAAATATCTCAGTGGTTTTTTCCCCTGCTGTCTTAAAGACTCTTTGTTCCTCAATTCAGCTTTAGTTCCTTGGGGCACTCAGATTATCACTACTAAAATTTTACTCTTAAAATAAAGGCTCAAGGTCCAAGGAGTGGTTTAGAAGAATGTGAGGTTTTGTACCTGTTAGACACTAGACAAAGTGCAGCAGAAGAGGCTTAGAAAACATCTGATTCTTACATTCTGCCATCAGCTTTTGCTACTGTCAGAAACAGGATTAAAGGCAAGATGGTCCAGTTCTGCAGCTCGTTGTGTTCATTGCTGAATTTATTTCAGCAGCTCCTCCTTTGCAGCATCTATGAAGCTGCAAATATGGTGTATAAACCAAGTAAAAAGTATTCCCTGGTCACTGGGGTGGAACACACAATCTGAAGATGTGAAAACACATTTCTAGCTCTCTGCATTGATAACTCTGATATTTCCATGATTTTTGCACTCACAAATTGGAATCTGAAGCAATTATACATGACTCCCAAGTGTAACAGAAGCAGGCCTTGTGTAGGCAAATGCAGGTACATATCCTAATCATGCAGCTACTTCCACATCTCTGTAGTACATAGTTCAGTTTGGTTTTGCTGTTTCTAGTATGAATCTGCATGGAGTGCAGGAGAGTAGTTGTTGTGCATGCTGCTGTGTCCTGTTTTCAAGGGACAACAATCGGTTAAGAATCTTGCCCTGGTATGGGAGGCAAGAGGAGGAGAGTGTTTTCAAGTACTTGCTGGAATGTGCTTGTCTGGAATCGCAAGGGTTGTGATACGTGAAGGAAGACCCCGTGTTGGAGACTATGGGAACAAATGGGCTTTATCATCTAAATCGCTCCAGGAAGACTCATTTGTATCGAAGTAATCATGTAAAAAAAGACCCTTCTGAAGAAGACAAACAGGAGGGAATGGATGTTAACAATGTGCTGCAGGAAATGCAGGCTGTTGGAGACCTGACTGCTTCCTTCTTGGAGCTCCTGCAAAGAGATGTGGACGTGCTGGCTCAGACCATCCACCTCTTACAAATGACCAACAGGCCCCGCTTTGTCTCAGCAAAGCCACCGTGTCTCACTGGGATTCTTGCCAGCTTCTCTTAAAGGGAGCAGGCGTTAGAGTGGATTTAAAATATTCACCATTTCCTCCTCTTCTCCAAATCTCTGTCACAGGAGTTCCCTGTCAGTCCTGTAGCCAGACAAAAGCTTTGACTAGCACAGCAAATGTGTAGGAATTAGTCCCTTAGGGCAGGCTGCAACTTCTGAAGCCAGCTTCAACAGCAATAAATGCGTTGCCACAGCCAGAATGTCCCTAGTGAGGAAAGAGCATGCTGTTCACAGACCCACAAAGTCAAAAAAGCCCCAGGGCTTATCCACAGGTTCTACTGCCCAGAAGATTCAAGGGGTCCTCAAGTGGAAATGGCAAAACCGTGTGAGCCCAACTCAGCTACAGCAGTTGTCAGAGGTGTCGGCATGCTGCCCTCTGTGCACACGAGGTTACTCTATGAATACATGTGCAAATAAGGCCGCCTCACCATTGAGATGTGGGGTGTAATTTATTGAGAATGTGAGAGGCAACATGCAGGGAATCTTTCCATGTGGCATTTAATCCAGAGTTAAATCTTACACCTAAATCCCGTGGTCCAGCGGAGTATACAGGATTTCATCCTATACAAGCAGAACTCTGCAGTGTGTAGAGAACTGTTATGGAAAATGTTAATAGCTTACAGATTGGCCTGGTCCTTATGAGGTCCCAGGTTGCTGTTGAGTCCTACCTACTTAATGGGACTAGGAGAGATGGGTTATGTTATTCAGTTGGGGGTGTATCAAAGGGCATTCAACATGAGACTGATCTATGCTTTCTTGTGAAATCTCGTCACCACCAGCAGGTGCCTTCTAGCAGAAAATTCACTGTCCGCTGCTTCCTGCACTGTCAGGAACCAGCCTCTTTTATCACACCAGCCTTTCATACAGCAGTGACAGCATTTGCTTGACTCAGTGCAAAAAAGGTGAGGTTAAGGGGGAGTTGTGGATAAATTTCACACGAGTTTCTAATCCTTAATTTGCGGATCATTAACTTTACACTGTAACCCCTGGGAGACAAGGTCACCTGCTCCATGGGCTGGGAAGGTGCTTTTGCAAATAAGGGTGTTTGTTCAACATTGCTGATCCCTGCTGATCCGTTATAAAAGCCACATTAGTTATTGTATCCACGCGTTATGTACAGTCATGTGATGCTCGGGGCCTGAAATACATTTAGCAAGGCAGGAGAGATAAGGCAGGCTACAATCTGGCTTTCTTCCCTTAGGTTTGCAGAATGTGTTTGCAGATGTGTTGATCTTTATGAGGCTGGTGGGGTGGGGGGTATTTTCTTCAATTGCCTATTTCAGTATCAGAAGTACATGAGAAGATGAGGTCATCTTTAACACCTCCTAGTAGCTGTGAAGATGTTGTTCCCACATCCTGAGCTATGCTGTCTCATTTTTGCATCAACAATGATTTTTCAGCCTTTGTGAAGTGGACATGACTTACCTGGCTTTACACAGAGCTAATGGGCTGAAATGGGTCTGTTTCAATAATACTTATTGTAGCAGACGGCTTTGAGTACCTCACCCAATCAGTAAGGAAACTTTCAGCTTCTATCTCATGTGATGTTTTGGTTCAGCCAGATGTGCACCACTTTTTCTCTTTTTGTTGAAATAATTTTACCTTCCAGACTTTGAGCATTTCCAGTGAAGCCATAGGTGTGCCTTATGCATCTTGGTGCTACTGAGAACGAGGGTTTCATACGAGTGGCTGTAGCCATTGAATCTCCAAGGATGTGGACAAGCTTTGCTAGCCACTAGCTAAGAGAACGAGGAACTGGAACAAAATACCAAGACCAAATATTTGTGCTTGGCTCCTCACAGGCCCAACTTGAGCAAATTTTGCTTGCTTTAGCTGGGGACAATACTCACCTGCCAATTTGAGGTGAACTGCATTTTGGTAATTTCCTTGCAGTGGGTTGGTGCTGCAGTTGCTGTGCCCAACTGTGCATGACAGGTATGTGCAATTTAATCTTTTCTCTCCAGAAGCAGTGTAACATTGCTTACAAGCTGCCAAAGCTTCCTTTCACCAGCCCAAAAGTCCCATCATTTTCTGTTCTTCCAGGACAGTCGCTGTTAGGTGCCACCAAAGCATAAGAACATAAGTGGGGGAACCAAGATGTGAGGTTTTCTTCTTCCTGACCAAGGTGTTTAGTTGTACAATGAGGAACTGATGCAACAGCAGAGTCTGATCTGCACCTCGGCCACCCTGGGAGCATGAAGTGTCTGACCTGTTCAGCACACTCTGTACTTCAACAGTAAATTAAAGGTCTTCATTAGCTTATTTGATAGTTAAATAAAATGCTGTAAGACACTGGCACATTAACTGCAATCAAGTTTTGAAAGGTCTCTGGTTGCTAGAAGGAAATTAGCCTGATAAATTGTTCTTTTCAATTAAACAAATGGGTGATTTTTCACAAGCAAACCCAGAAGCTATCATTTGGGAAGCTTCCCCCCACCCCTGCTTTTAAAAAACATTTTACATGTGATTATTCTTAAAGAACTGTTGTTTGGTTTGGATTTCTAGAGGAGACCATTTGTCACTGAAGTGTAAGATAGCAGCTTGTCAGCCTTTCTGTCTGCCTCAGCCTCCTAGAGGTCGCATGATCAGCCAGTGGCCTATGAACTGTACTTCCAAAATGATAATAACTGATGGTGTGACCTTGGTTCATTGCCTGCCTTTCTGTGCCTTTGTTTACCTGTTTGTCTGAAGAAGCATTACGCTCCCTGGGTCAAAAAGGCCTGTTTAACTTAAGCAAGGAGTTCTAGGATAATTATAGTTACTAAGTAACTTTCCTCTTGGAGTAAACTTGTTAAGGCTGTTAAGAAATGTGGTGGCTTCCCTTTTGGTCAAAACCACCAAGTGACCTGAAGATACCTCCAGCCCTCAGAGCTCTAAACAGAGTCTGCATTCCAAAAGTACCCTCTGAGTTTAGAAACTAGAACAGATTGCTGTGTCCTTTGTGTACGGGGTCTGAAAGGGACTCCAGAAATGCACACCGACCCTGGTTTCACACCAGAGCTATCAATGGTGCTAAGAGCTTCATATGCTGTGTCTACTAAAGAAAAGCAAATGCTGGTATAAACTACTGCAACGCTGGATTCTTCTTGCCTTGGGCATATTTATCCAGGGTATTGCCATTACATCATTCCCATTAGGACTTGTATTATCTGCTATTTTAGATCTTAGAAGCTGTTACAAGCCCTAGTCAGAGGTCAAGATGCTGTTGAACTTCAGATGTTTCTGAAAGAAGAATGTAATTCTGCTAACAGCCAAGCAGTGTTAGATTTGCAGCAATGTCATACACATCACATGAGATAATTTAATCTAAGTTATGTATTTTAAAATGAGGTTTTATTGCCAAAGAATTGAGATGCTGCATGTTAAAATCCATCTGCGAAAGGCTACCATAGCGTCATCTTTCAGAACTAGATAGGGTAATTTGGGGCTTTTTTTTATGGTATCAGAAGAGACCACAAATTATTTGAGAACTTCCTTCCATCATCTAAATAATACTGAAATATCTTGTTGGAGTAACTGCATAAAACATGGTGACTTATGTGATTAGAAATACTCCTTTAGTTTTTCCTCTGTGTACGGTGTTGATCTTCATGAACTCTTCATCGCGGTGTGTAATTACATTCCTTTCACCTAAACTGTTTCAACATTTTAAAAAACTTTGATTTCCTGAAAGCCTGATTGTTGTGGAGTGTTTCAGTTTGGTTTGGAGGCAATCTGCGTGCAGAGACCTGGCCGCTGGACTGCAGCGTGCTCTATGAGGAATTTCACAAGCAGACAAAATTCAGACTCCCGAGAGCTGGAGTCTCTCATGGGACTGTTGGTGACCTGTGTCTGGCTGTACCTCGGTTGCTGCTGAGACAAATAGTCAAGGCAAAAATACAAACTATCTTTTTAAACTCCCATTTTACACAAAACACTGTGTTCCTTCTGAGGACCCCACATCCAGATGGTGCCCCAGGGCAGAGAGATGGCTCTTGCCTTGCTCACCACTGAGAAGGTTCTTCTGATCATGAGCAGAAGCTATATGAAAACTGACCATCCGTCCAAATACAGTCTGCATTCTTCTACTGGGAAACCACACCGCCTCCAGGCATCAAACCCCAAGTTTTGCTCAGTGTTATGGGTGATATCTGACCTAGAACACTTAGAAATCTCATCTATTTATGATGGCTCATAAGTGCTCTGCTCTCCATCCAGGCAGGACATGACTCATGGTGCCTGGTCCTCATACAGAGATTTGTTCTGCTGCTATCTCATCTTCCTGTTTTCTTGTCCCTTCTCCCCGTTTCTTTGTTCTGTCTGCCCAGCATGTGCTGCGGTAACTGACACTGGAGGCTGTGTGGGCAGGGAACGAGTTTTGGTTTTAATAAGAAAGTGTGGTTACTTCATCTTGCACAACAGGTCCCTGCTCTGTGTCTGGGCCAAGCGAGTCCTTTCGAGCTGCAAAAAAACCCTAAAAACTCAGAATTGCAGCAATCAAAAGATATTATAGCATGTTATATATAATAACAACACATTCTAGGCTGCTCCCTGCATGGAATCTCCCAGGTATACCTGGCAACAGGGGAGAGAGAGATGTGAATACTAATGACAGCTGGAGGAGGGGCCCTTAATAGTATTTTGGCTAATTGCCAGGTTGCCTGCTCTTGAAAAAATTTGCTGTGCTGAGCTAGGCATATTTTTCATGTGTAGAAAATTAGGTTGGGTGTTGGTAGGGCTTTATATTTTTCAAATGCTTCCTACAGTCAACTATGTGAAGGTTCATGTAGCCATGAGGTCTGTGTTTCTAGCTCAAAGAGGCCTTCAGGCCATCTTTGAAAGGCTTGGGAAACCATAGCAGCTGAACAGACCTAGGAAAGAAATTGCAATGTTGGATAGTACCAGATGTAAACTTACAAAATGAAGAAGTATTTTCGTGTTTTGTGGGTTTGGGGGGATTTTTTTGTGCTTGTTTGCTTGATTCTTCTTTTTTTAGTAAATCCAGATGACTAACTCAGGGCGTCTTTTCTCCTTCCCTGCAGGCAGAACAAAGTCTCTGATGATTTGCTTGCTTGAAAAGGTCCCTACTGGTTTTACCTTTGGGTCTGTTGTATCATATCTCATTGTTTCATGTAAGCATTTTCTCTGGTAATTAGACTGGTAATAGCATAATCCCTGGTGGCTTTCCTGGAGTGTCTGGCCTCTCTGGCTTGAGAAAGCTTTGCTTGGGGCAGCATATTTTTTCTGTAAGTGGAAAGGGGAAGAGTTGATGTCGTGAATGTTGTCCTGATTGTGATGGAAAAATGTTTGAAAGAGCAAAATTTTGTGGAGTTTTCTAGAAGTGATCCAAGCTACATTTGTCTGATTTCCTCTGGAAGCTCATGGCAACCTTGATAGTGCATGTTTTGTCCCCGGCTGCTTCCTTCTGGCCTCTGTGGTCTGCACTGTCCCGGAGGAACACGGATATCTCTGTGATTTGTAGATGCAGGTGCAGGCACTTTTTGTAGCTGGGCACAGACACTTTCAGAGCTTTGAAGACCAAGACCTTGAACTGGCAGTGGAAGCAGATTAAAAACTCTCTCCAGCTTCCTAAAATGCAATGCCTACAGTCATCTGAGTGTCTCTGTGAGGCAATGAAGGAAAACAACTCCTTGGTTTTTAAAGGCTTTTTAAAAAAATAGAGATTTGACATATTATCTTTGTCTTTCTTCTGGATGATTTTGACAAACTATTGATATGGTGCCTCTAATTTAAAGTTTTTCTTGTTGTGATATGGCCTTTCAGAAGTGTGGCCACAGAGGAGGAACAGATTTGTCCAGGGGAGAAATGCAGCCATGCAGTGGGAACTAACAGAACTGAAAGGGTTTGGAAATCCTAGTTTCAGAAGCTTGTCTCCAGATCTACATTCAAGGGATTTCTGCCACAAGAACATAGGCCCTAAAACTTTAATTTACGGCTGCAGAAGCTCTTCCTTCTGTATAGAGAAGAGGAATGGTCTGAAATGGAGCTTGGCCAACTGAGCCCTGATCTTATGCCTTTGGACACAGCCTGCGCCTCAGTTTCCCCATGTGTAGAACAGAAGGATTGCTGTTGATCATCTTCATAAAGCCTGTTGGAGATATGCTACTAAATACTGCCATAGTGATCTAGGTGGTATTATTATTATTGTTGTGTTCATAGCAGAATTGGTGTGATCTGAAGTCAGAGGGAGCCCTGCACTGAAGTTCTGTTTAAGAATACCCCACGCCCGAATTGAATTCCTGTTTTAGTCTGTGTGGTGTTAGTGGGGCTCTGTGCAGACGAACTGATGCTCACAAGCACTGTGGCTGGGATCAGTGTCTCGGTGGCAGAGCTGCCCCCATTCTGGGTTCTGGTTTGAAGGCACATCCATTCCAGCCTCCCCTCAACCTCCTTATCGACGAGTGGGGTGAGGACTGGGATGAACAGGCCGTTCACCCTTCCAACACCACCAGCTGTCACACACACAAGGCTACTTTTATGATCCTAACAACTGTGATTTTTACCTCTGTGATACTTGCATGCAAATTGTTGGTTGTTTTTTTTTCCACTTTATTTTTGCTTTACAGGGAAACAGATGAGGGCTCCCCGTCTGCCACATTGAAGAATAGACACGGTAAGATTTTAGTATTTCCTTGTTGCTAATGAAAACTTTTGAAGTTCTCCTTTCCGCTGGCTTTTGGGTTGTGATTTCCCAGATGCTCTATGTGCCTCCCCCGTCTGTGTCGAACAATAGGTGCCACGAAAATTAAACAAAACAAAAAGCCTGCTCCCTTACAAATACTTGCAAATAAATTTTATTGTTTTCAAGTGGCTGCTCAAAGTCGCCCCCGAAGGCAGAGACGGGACGGTGGGCAGCCTCGGTCCCCCCTCCCCGAGGCCGGGTAGACGGGCCCGCCCGGGCCGCCCCTTCGCAGGGCCGGGTAGACGGGCCCGCCCCGTCCCGTCCGGCGGCGGCGCGGACTCCAAGGCCCGGCATGCGGCGGGGCGTCGCGCAGGCGCGCTGGGCCGGGCTTGAGTGGCAAGTTGTTTGTTCCAGCGAGCACCAGCTGCTCGGCACTCCGGGCTCCGCTGCCTCCCTCCCTGCCCGGCTCCGCTCCGCGCCCCGCCGGCCTCCCCAACTTTTGCACCCTCTGCTCCATCATCTTACCCCCCCGCCCGCCTCTCCCCGCCCGCGGAGCCGGGAAGGGGGAGAAGGAGCCAGAGGAAAAAAAATATTAAAAAAAACAAGGCACCGACAATAACAGCCCCCCTCCCCCTCCCCATTCAAAAACACAAAATAAACCCCAGGGATAGATGAACTACAAATGAGAAAGAGGAAAAGATGGAACTGCATATCCTAGAGCACAGGCTCAGAGTGGCCAGCATAGCCAAGGAGAGCATCCAGTTGTTTACCTATGGATTAATCAAACTTGCTTTCCTGTCCTCCAAGACGAGGTAGGTGCTGGGGATGGGGCAGAGCGGGGGCTGGGGGTGCCCTCCTTGCGAGGGGACGAGGTGTTGGGGGTCACCTCCCTTGGGAGGGGGCAGGGTGTTGGGGGGCACCCCCTTTGCGACGAGAGAGGGTGTTGGGGGGCACCTCCCTTGCGAGGGGGCAGAGTGTTCGGGGTGTATCCTCCTTGCTCCAGGGGGGCTGGGGGTGCACCCTCCTTCTGCAGAATGGCAGGGTGCTGGAGTGGGGGGCACCCTCCGTCCCTGTGAAGTGGCTGGGGTGGGGGGGTACCTTCCTCGCAAGTGGGTAGGGTAGCCCCCTTCTTTCACGGGGGTGGGTTGATAGGCTGGGGGGCGCCCCTTCTTTTTGAAAAAATTAGGGTCCTGGGATGGAGGACATCTCTCCTTGTAAGGTGGCAGAGTCCTGGGGTGGGGGGCACGCTCCTTGCACAGGGGTAGGGTACCCCCCTTCCTACAAAGGAGCAGGGTGCTGGAGTGGGGGACACCCTCCTTGCAAAGGGGCAGGGTGCTGGGTGGCTGAGGGCACAGTCCTTGCACGAAGTCAGGGTGCTGGGGTCAGGGGGTACACCCTCCTCTCCGGAGGGCAGGGTTTGGGGGGGGGACGAGGGAGGGACACCTGAGTCTTCTTCACACCCCCGTCCCCAATCACAAGCCTGGGAGATGGTCCTGGGGGTCAGCGCTGGAGTTTCGGGTCCCCCCGGCGCGTTCCGGGGCCGCCCCCGGCGGGGCTCCCGCTGCCCTGCCCGGAGCTGCGCGCTGCCCCGGGCGGGCAATGAACAGGTGGGGCCGGGGGGGCCCGGCCGGGGCCGGCGGGCGCGGGGCGACCGCCGGACAACAAAGGCAACAACAGCAGCGAGAGGAGGAGGAGTGTTGCTTGGTGGTGGTTTTTTTTTTTCCTCTCGCTATTTTTTTTTCCTGGTTGTTTTTCCTTCCAGCACTTACTGAAAGAGAGATTCGTCCACACGTGTGTTTGTTTTAAAAGGTGCTTTTTCAGTGCTGCCAAATTGGAGGAGGATGAGGGGCAATGCATGTCTTGCACTTGGTTCTCTTTAAAAATTGTGGTATTGAGTAAAATGGATTGTGAGAGCTTTCGGGGAAAAGAAGAAAAAACGTAGTGGAAGGCACTGTGAGATTTTTATATTTTTTTTAGAGGGAGGAAAAAAATACTCTGGCTGGTTTATTGAATGTATTTAAGCTGCTTAGGCCTTTCACAGCAAAACAACTTGAAGTGCAATTGCGTGTTCTTGTGTCTTCACTCAGCTTGTTGACTTTGTTGCTCTATTCAGAAAGAGGAATGGGAATGTAAATAACACAGCTCAAACTCTTCTTGTTTTTCCAGCCTCATAATTAAGTATTTCAGTGTTCTCCCCAGATTCACCTCAGATAGCATTCTTGTATGAAGGTGGGAAATTTTCTTTGGCCACAGGAAAATAATAAATAGATAATAAATTTGCTCTTTTATTTCTTAAATTGTTTTATTCCAAACTGTAATTCAATCCTCTCTCTGTGATAATGCTTATGGATGAATGGACCTGTTTGTGGTGTAATTTGATTACGGTCCCTTATCTTACAGTTCAACTTCGTGCATTGAAATTTCACTCTGATTTGGGCTCAGCCCATTTGGCTCACCACTAACGCTGGTCGCTGTGTAAAGTGTATCAGCACGTTGTTTACTGCTGGCCCTGGATACTCAGCAAGGCATTAAAGGCTCTTCAGTCTTAAATTTCTATTTTCGATGTGTTGTTTCATTATAATTGAAAGTGGTTGCTGATATTTTGGAGGGGTTGTTGCTCTCCTTCCTATGCTTCAAATGTCACTGTTAACATCAACAGTGAAATCTTTAAATCTGTCACTCCTGATGCATAGACTGGGTTTTGATGAATTTTTTAAGTTCAGGGATGGTCCTGTTGCCTTTTTGTTTCACACTGTATTTCACATCTTCAGTGCTGGAGAGCTGTGAACGGGTTAGGACGGTAAGATAAGCCTTTTGGGGAGCGATACCTTGTCCTGCATTTGGGTACAACACCTGCCAGTCTGGTATTCCGGTGTCCTCCCCTTTCCATGCATAGCGGGTATCGATAATTCCCCCCCAGCTTTCATGGAATCTCAGTGGTCAGGAACAAAAACTGTTTGTGGAAAGGTTTATCTGCATGGGAAACTTCTGTTTATTTCCCTTGTGTTTGTTTTGTTGGTTCTGCAGACAGTAGACATGCAGGGGGGAGAAGGGGAAGCTTGTTTGTGTCACCCTTAAGAGAGCTGACAGTACAGAAACATCGCTCTCTCCTGTGTGCTCTTTACATGTCCTGCGGCAAACAAGGTCCCTGACCCCCAAACCTTCTGCTCTGGTGAACACCGTGTGTATGAGGAAGGTGAGGATCTCTGGGAGATGGAACTCCATAGATTGATGATCCCACTGCTGCTTTTTCCTCCTCCTCCTTTAAGAAACGAACATGCCCACGGACAACAGCTTTTTATATGGGTGACAGACAAATCTCCCCCCCCAGCCACCCCTCCTGGAAAGGACCACTTGGGGGGCGCAAGGGGAAGGTGGCCCACATCCCTGCTCATCTTTTCCGATGGGATAACAAAGATGCCATTACTTGTATCACCTACGTTTTTCCCAGCGAGACCTTAAACAGTTTTTACCTGCGCTGCGAGGCTGCCGGTGAGAAATAATGATTTGTGGGACAGATGTGATCCAGAGAGGTGGCGATGACATCATCAGTGTCCTTATGTTAGTCATGCAAGAAAGTCTACAATTTTTACATAGGCTCTTCTGAGAAGTGATCTGGAGGGAATAGAGGAGGCTCCTTCGTGTTCTCATGCACCAGGGAAAAGGGCTGGAGCAATTTTTTTTAAAATCTTGTACGTTTTTATTAATCCTCTTGGGAAGGAAAAGTAACAAATCTCCCTCTTATTTGGCCTTTTGCCACCTTCAGTCTGCCCTTGTTCATGACATGAGTCTTTTAATTTAGCTTCTGTTACAATAGCACTATTTTTTTTGAACAAAGAGCAGCAATTTTGGAACTATTCCTATGGCCAGAAGCAAGAAAGCAGTTAACGAGGTGAAGAGGTGAGACCAGTAGTGAATAAAACGGTGGGCTGAACTGAGCTGAAAGAAAAACACTATTAATCATAACTTTAAGTTAGGCATGAGGTATTTTATGCAAAGTTGCATTAAGAAAAGTAGTCCAGAAATAAATAACAGTGAAACCCCTGAGCAGTTGCACTGAGTGATGAGCTTTTGATGCTTTGCTTCTCTAAGTGCAGACCTATTGATTTCAGCTGAGCTCTGCTGGGCAGGATCAGGTCCGTGTAATTTTTGGTTGTGTGCTGAAGGTTTGCACATCTAATCTTTTTGCTTTTGCTGTCATCGTCATCCCAGTGTTTTAATGTTGTGTCCGTGTTTGGCTTGAGAGTTCCTTGGTGCCAAGGATCTTCACCTATTCAGAAGGTGCGCTGTGTATGTAAATGTAACAACTGTGCCTGGTTTTAACGTTGCATCCTTTTTCTTCTCTATGTGCCTCTATAAATGTTGGTTCTCTGGGGCAGAGAACAGTGCTTGTTGATAACCTCCCCCCTGCGAAAGAACAGTTTCCCTCCCACCAGAGTTGTTCCCTTTCCACTTCCTCGGGCAGAGTTAAACCATCTAATGCTTTTGGGCGATGAGCCACAAGTAACCTGCGTGAGGACTGGATAGATACACTAATGGGCTGCTACACTCCTCTCTTGATTTTTCTTTTCCCTAATTGCAAAATATTTTTAACTGTATCTGCTTTTACTGCATACGAATTCCCTAACATTCTGTGATCCTGTGAATTAAATCTGAGTGGAGGGGGAGGAAGGCTGTCTTGGGTAATGCTTGCACCGAGCCACCAGTGCATGCCAGAGGGAGAAGGAAGGTGAGCCTGACCTTGTCTTTTGAGTGTATATAAAAATATATGGAGAGTTTAAGTCTTGGAGAATAAAGTGGGGTCAGGGTTCTTCCAAGCACTGTATTTGTGTAATGTAATTAGCCTGATTTCTGGGTAATGCTTTGGTAGACCCTTGAACATCTGGAGTCAATGAATTAACAAGTAGCCTTTCCTCTCTGTTCTGGTACCTAATATAAAGATTTGGTGGTAAACAGTGGAACAGAGTAGTGAGGGAGAAATGCATTATTTAAATTCTAATGTCAGTAAGTTATACCCAGGATGAAGGTGAGAGGTTAGTTTGGTCACAGAACTGGATGCTTAAAATTATTGTAGGTCATGTGTCTAGTATCACAAATTTTAAAACCTCTGAGAGTTTTCTGATACTATTTAATTTGAGATGATCATTGTTTCATCGTCCTGAAGAGAAGGAACAAGCTCTGCGTGTGTAAAGGGTGAGACCTTGGCCACGGAAGGATTTAAGGCAGCCATTTCCAAAGCATCTGGCAGTCTGGTTTCTTTTCCAAGACGCTCAGGTCTTCTAGAGGTGCAGTTTGTGGGTGCTGGTGACTCGAAGCAGGATTGCAGGCGCCGTGCGAGCTCCCAGGTGCGGCACTGAATACAGAAAGCTGCCCGTGCGAGGGAGACGGTTCAGAGGTGCCGGATGGGGTGGAAGAGCCGGGCTGGGCTCTGCCCCGTGTCCCAGGCTGTTTGTCCTGCTGCCTCCCCTGCCCAGAGGTGGGAGATGTTCTTAGAGCGGAGAGGTGCTGGAAAATATTCATTCTAATAAAAATGTAGCAAGAAATAAACAATGATAAACCGTACAAAATAAACTGGATTTTATTCAGTCTTTGAGTGAATAATGAAACTAGGTTTGTTATCTCTGCTGAGTTTATGATGGTATTTTTGGTAATCTATCCCTTTTGCTTAGTAATAATTGACACCTTTGCTTACGAACAGTGTGTTGTTGCTATTAATATAAGTGTTTCTCATTCCCTGATCACTTGTTTACTGTCTAGGTGTCCTGAAATTGGAGGTACTGTAATAAAAGGTCTATTTGGATTTCAGAACATAATAGGACAAACAAGTGCTTAAAATGTATTTACGCACCACTTGAGGACATTCAGGAGATCAGTAATCTGCGTCCGTTGGTATGAACTCAGACAAACAAATGTCGTTTATGCCCTTTTGTGAAATACAGATTGGTCTGAAACATTGAGTGATTATCTGGCAAAGGGAAGTTACTCCTGTTGCTGAAACCTTTTTTTCCCCCTTGATTCTGCCATCCCTTGTGTCCTAAGAGGACACTAAATAAATACTTCTGCAGGTTATAAGGTAGCGTTTACTCATCTAAAATGAGTTGCTCCTGTTTGCTTTTGGTGTGTTAAAGACTCCCAAATGTCTTGTGTGGGTTTTTTTTAATATTTTTTTCTTTCCTGGGGTGTATGTATGTGTGATATCTGAGGTTTGGGGACTTCTTTTTCAGCCTGACGTGGTGACCATGTGTTAGAGAGGGACCGACGCCGCACGTGTGGGGCTGAACTTGCTGCGGGTGTTCAGGATCAGTAAGAGCTGCTGAGAACGAGTTAAATGAGCAGAGAGAATAGAAGTTGCTTGTTTGGGCTAACGAAGAACATAAGCTCTTCAGTTCTGAATGTCATCAATTTGGCTTCAGGGCTGTTGGGCGTTTCAGCCGCTGCTGGGCTGTGAGAATGTTCTGCGGTGGTTTAATACGTTGAACCTTGGAAAGAGCAGGTTTCCTTCCTGATGCTCCCTTATTGTTTATCTACGCATGTTGTTGTTATTTCCCTTTCTTTCCAGCTTCTGGCACACGGGCTGGCTGGTGGGGCACTGCTTGGTTGTGTGTCTGTCCTTGCCCGGCGGTCGTGCCCTCAGTCCCCAACCCACCGTGTGCTCTGGTCAGGCCGAGGCTGCTGCCAAGTCTGAAGGTGACAGGAGCGCTTAGAAACTAAATGCGACTCAAAAAGTGGGGCAGAAGTACTGGATCAAACCCACAGTGGAACTCTGGGGAGCACTGAGTGCTGGAGAAACATTGGTTTAGATGTTGGATGTTTTAACAGGGCAGTTCATTTTTTTTCTTTCTTCCTCTTGTCTGAACTTGGACATTTGCCTTTTAAATAAATACCTGGATGTAGTTTGTAGCGGGCTGGTTGTTTTTTCCCTGTTTCCCATGCTAAACGATTTCCATGCGTTGGCAGAGCTGTTGCACAGATGTAACACATCATCTGGGGATAAGGTACAACATCAGTGATGTAAAGGAAACAACGCTGTTGCCCACTGATATTGGTCTGAGAAATAAAATAGAGGAAAAACATTTATCTTTTGCTGTGTAAGTCATTAAAAATTCCTTTAACTGAATATTTGTTTATTATTTTCAGATGAAAGTCAATATTTAAATGAAAAATGACGGGATTGTTAGTTCCTGGGTGGCTCCCCGCAAGCCGGGTGCTCTTAGGCTTCAGCAGCAGAGCAGATGTATTGCAGGTCTGTTCAGGAAAAGTGCGACTATTGTTCATTCATCATCAAGAAGTAACAGCTGAGTTGTTCATTAACACAATAGTTTGAATCCACAGGCTACTCCTTCCACCGAGTTATAACTTAAATTAGGCTCCGTTTGATGGCTTGAACTATTTGACAATTCCTTGTTTGTGCTCTGTAAATATGTAAATCTTTCCACTTAATTATTATTATTTTTTTTAATCTGTTGAGCACACCACCTCATTTATCTAACACGCAACTTCTTAATCTTCCTGCATGTTTCAATGTTTTAATATATTTGGACAAGGGCTATAATTTCTTTTTTTCAGAGGAAACAGTGCAGATTTGTTCTTTTGTTTTGTTTGCCAACTCCAGAGCAAACTCCAGCTCTGATCTGCTGATAGCTGAAGGCTGGTAAAGGAGGAATTATACAACAGGAATGTGAGGAAATAACTCCATTCATTGCAGCTCAGAGTCACCAGAGCAAAGCCTGTAAGTTACACTTATCACGTCAAAGAAAAACCATCTCTCCTCCCCCCAGAGCTCAGCTTGATTTTGTGTAGCAAACTATAAGATATAGTTGTAAAGAGAGAAAACAACAGGCAAAAATGTTCTATTATGGCACAAAAGATTGATTAAGTGTGTTCCATGACTATATGGTCCTTCCATAGCCTCAGACATACTGCACAAAGTTGTGCTGACTGTGGAAACAGAATCTGAGCTCATTTTTGTGGTCTGATGTATAATAAACATGTTGTACTGCTTGATAAAGTTTTATTTTCACATCCAAAAAAAGCAGTGAATGCCTAAACTTCCTCACCAAGCAGAACCGACTTCCTCACTTTGGCCTGTTCAATGTGCTTTGCTGGAGATGAAAATAAATCGTGCAGTTCTGAACTCTGGCCGGCGCTGGAAGGCTCAGAGCCGTAATGCCGAGATAGCAGAGCACGTAGGTTTGCATGTGGAAAAGAGATGTGGTAAGTTTTGCAGCAAACCATTTGTTAATCATACAGGGATTTCGGAGCTACACTTGTGTGGGGATGTCTTAGTAGGCAAAGTGATTTTGTTCCAATTTGTGGTGCAATTAAGTTTCATTCATGTGATGTTTTTAAGATATTAGTGCTACCTACTGGCTGGGAATTGTAGGGAGATGTAGGCTGTTACTGGTGATAGGCCATCCTTGACCCAAACTCTTTCAATATAAATTGTTTATACAGTAGAAACCCAGCCCTTTTGGAAGTGTGAGTGTGATCGAGATGTGACTGTAAAAGAAAAGTTGATTTTCTTTGCTTGCAGAGTTTGAGTGTCCTTGTTACGGAGGATATTAGAGATGGCATAAGGTGTTGCAAGCTACGCCACTTGTTTAGAGTTAAATGCAATCTCTGAGTCTTTTGTAAAGTATTGAAGTGGGTGAATTTTTTAAAAACTGGGAATTTCTATAGCTGGGAGGGGAATGTTTACAAGTTTTGACGTGGATAGAACAGTTAAACCATAGGTGTGACTCTCCCTGTCTTTTTCTGTTCAGGTCTTTTTAGGAATGTCAGAGAATCTGGGTGATGATGTGCACTGGTTTTAATGATACCTGTGGTTAAAAGACCACTATTCAACCTGTAATGATGCCACACAGAGACCCTGTTGTACAGGGTGAGTTGGCTGAGGTTGACAAGTCAGAGGCCTTGATTGAAATGGCCCGTGTTAATCTTGTTCAACTTTGTAGCTCTTATTTCTTTTCCTAAAAGAAGATTTTGTCTTTGCTTTTGATAACCTCTGAGGCACTCACTTGCAAATAAATGTAGTCTTGGCATAAAGGAAAAAAAGGTTGTTCTTAATAATGAGAAGGATATACTCTGTATGCATCCAAGCAACTGTATACATTTACATAGATTTACTTGGTCTTTAGTTTGATGCTTCTTTGAAAATGATGGATGACTTATTACATGATTAATCTTTCAGTTGTGATCTTTTTCAAGCTGCTTTTGGATGGAAATTGGAGTTTGATTATAACATGGAAAACAAACATTTTCATTTGCCGGTTTTAAACTAATTAGCAATATTAAATGTGCTGAGTATTTAGGCCAAAAGATCTGAGCCTATTTTGTGTTTCTAACTGGGTGGTGTGACGTGACCTGCACTGGACACATGGAACTGCTAGTGACCGGAGCATTGGGTGTTGAGGCCCTGGAGCAACTTTACTTGCTTTTTCAGTTACTAATTTGTTTCTTAACCTGGAATGAACTAATGATCACTCTGAACTACATGCACCGATTTGAAATGAGGAAAATATTCTTGCAGAAGATGCTGTTGCTGTCAAAATCTGGCTTATTGCGCAAATGGACTGGTTCCAGTTGCTTTGTCACCAGTTTCTCCTCAATTGACTTGTCTAATTTGCTTTGGAGTTCCAGCAGTAAATATACTTCTTTTGTTAATTGTTACTTAAATTATCTTATTTGCACCAAAGGTGCCATCACTCCAAAATTATTTCAGAAATCTTTATATCAGGTTAGCTAATGTTAAAATTGTGCCTTTGTTTTCACGTTCAAACTCCTGGCTTGCAAAATGGAAAAGAAAGAATTAACCTCTTACCGCTGTGGGGATAAATTTAGGACAGTTTATGCTATACTGAGATGATGTGTTTTGAGTTGCATGTTGTTACCCATTTGGCGTTTTCATAAGCCAAGCAGAGTTTTAACGTGAGTGGCTTGTTTGCATCTGCTGCGCTGGCAAGGGCTGAAACCAGCTGCTGGTGGCTCCTTCTCTGCTGAGCGGGTCTGGGACTCTTAGTGAAGGGTTTTCTGCAGCGAGTGGCGGGACTACGTGTTTCACAATATTTACCTTTTCCACTCTAAGGGGAAACAAATCTATTATTGTTTCTGTTAAGAGTAGACAGTACATAGCAATTTCTGTGCAAATAAAATTAATACATTGTTCCCCAAAATGAAATGAGTTTACGTTACCTGCGCTGCAGGCAAGGTAATGATAGTTACAAATGTACAAAGCTGCTGGATTCCTAAAGAACAGAGCGTCACTTTTGACATACAATTTTTTTAAGTGGTTGCTTTCTTTTCAGGGTTTCTGGCACGCAGGTGTCCCCATATTGTGACGGCTGCCAGGAACCACTTTGCTAGACCAGTGTAACTTCGGTTAAGCAGAGAAGAGGTCAGAAGAATGCAGCTTGACCCAAGCAGGCTGGATGGCGGGAGCGAGAGGTCGATGCCAGAGCACAGGTTGGGCTGGTGAGCCAGCGTGGGTGTCTCAGAACTCCATGGGAGCCTCGCACAGGACTCCGACAGTTAATGCTGTACTGGAACCCTAACGTTTTTGTGGTGTTTCCAGTCTAAGCCTGGTACCATGCTGTCATCACTGAATTAGAAAGCCAGCAAACCTCCACAGAATGGTCGAGAAGGGTCTCTGAAGATCATCCCAGCTCAAGGCTGGGTCAACTAGAGGAGGTCGCTTAGGATTTTGTTCCGTTGGATCTTAAACTTAAATCCCTGCACAGTTTTGCACTCTTCTGTGTTAACGTGTTGTTGACCTTGTTGACATTGTAACGCTTTGCTTCCAACAGCATTGTAATGTGTATTTAATGTCTCTTTTAAAGGGGACAAAGTGTTTTTTTGAACTTAAGAGTGAGACTGTACCACCTCTCAGTTTTGGAGGCAACTGTGGCTATGGAGGAGAAACTCTCCACTGCAGTCAGTTTAATGGTCCTTTATGTTTCTTTGTGAGCATTTCATGTGAAACTACTTATTGGCTGTAAACTGAAAAACCAGCTGAGGTTAGAGCAGCCCCGTGGCTCCTCTAACTTAAACTAGAAACCAAAAAATTCCATAGCTGGGTAAGAGCAAAGCTCGCCTTGGGAGAGGGCGCGTGTTCACTTCTGTGCTGGGCAGACAGCTGAATTACCATTTATAATGGTGTTAGGTGGATGTACAAGATTAACGAAGCTACCCAAGCCCTACATGAGAGTTTTATTTATATTCTTGACTTAAGTAAGGGAAAGTATTAGAATGACATGAAGTCCAAATGTTACTTGGTCTGACTTCAATATACAGTATAGTGTGGTGGATGCCCTACAGTAAAAGTTGTACAGTGTCTGATATCCTGCTGTAATAGCGGTCATGTGAAGAAACCACATTATATGAAAGAATTTTCTCTCCAGTCTTCATATTGGTATCAAGTTACTCCAAGGCGCAGCCTTTCCGAGTCGTTCTCTTAATTACTGTACATACAGTCATTTTGTTGGCTTTATGCCTTGTCACGTTACCCAGCACGGTGCTGTAATCGTCTTGGTTGGAAGAGACCCTCAGGATCGTTGGGGTCCAACCATAACCTAACTCAAGCATTAACCCATGTCCCTAAGAACCTCATCTAAATGCCTTTTAAACCCCTCCAGGGATGGTGACTCCACCACTGCCCTGGGCAGCCTGTTCCAAATTGGAGGTGCTGAGCCTGAACCCCAGGCTGAACACTGTGTGTAGGGAAGGGCTTGTGGCTGGGGAGGGATGAAAGTCTCCAAGGGAAGGGTTTGTACCGGATCACTGAGCTCTCCCCTGGGAGCTCTTGGGCTGTGACAGCCCAGAAATACTTTTCATTTGCACAGGAGTGTAAAATCAGCCTGGAATGACTAATGTTAAAGGGTTTTGTGTGTCCTGTACCCGTTTGAAAGCCTTTGTTCATTCTGGTGGTGGTTGAATTGTGATCTTAAGCAATTATTTAAATATGAAATAGTTCCCAAACAGTATGGTTTTCTATTAGCTTTTAATGATGTTGTGAAGCAGTGTCTTTGGAATGCATATCTTGTTGTAAAGGTGTTAATGACCTAATTACCGGAGGGGGAAAAAAAGAAGGAAAAGTCAGAGATGATATATAGTATGTGCACGTATGTGTAAAATGCTTCATGTAAGATTTGTCCTTTTGAGATGTACATGAGCATATGCTTTAAATTCATTTTCTTGTGTGTTGATAGCAGGTCACTGAGGTTTTAAACTGATACATCCTTGGCTGTTAATCCATGTTTGAATAGCCTTCCATGGCATGTTATTGCTATTTATCTCTTTTTGAGTTCTCACTGACTGGAACATAATACTGCATTTTTCTTATGGATTTGTAGGTGCCCACATGACTTAGAACAGTAAATGGCTCCATCTTTGGCGCCATCTCCTTTGGCCGGATAACTGAGGGTGTAGTTGGGGGATCATAGCAAAGCAGTTGATGAAATTCGTGGCTCCAGGTCACCAGTTCCCACCTCCAGTGTTGTGGAAGGTGCTGTTGACTTGCTGAATGTGGTCAGAGTTCAGGGAAAACAAAACCAAACCAACCTAACCTTTGAAGCCAAGTAATTCTGGTTATGTTTATGGCACAGGCTCATAGACAGTTGCAGTAGCGCAGCTACGGGATGGTTAATTTAGGAGTTGGAGTAGAAATGATTGACTTCTTAACCTTTCTTTACTGCCCAGGAGGATAGTCAGATAATTCCATCTTGTTGTAGGGATAGAAATAATTAATTTGTAAAGGTATGAGCTGTGCGAATAGCAATGGTGTTAACTTTTTTTTCCAAACTATAGGTCGGGCTTTTCCTATATGTATTACTAGTATCGCATTTTGAATATTACCTTTACTCATTTGTGTTTTTAATTCCAACAGTAACATTTTTTTCCCCTTTCTCTTGGGTTTGAAAAGCTCCGTGATAGGAATAGAACAGTTCCTGGGTTCAAAACAGAGTAGTACTTTTTCCTTGGCTTGTTTAAACATATCACTGATTATGTATTCCTTGCAGGATCAGCACAGAGAAAAGGACAATGAAAGAATTTCATGGCGCTCCTTAAATGAGTCTTACATAAAACAAAGTTTAAAATGAATTAGGACCTACCTTTTAAGCACTTGTCAAATGTTCTCAGTGTCAGGTTTTCCTACCACTTAATGTTCACTTTATATCAAATCTAATGTGAGGTACATGATAATATTTTCAGAATCACATAAGTCCCATTTGAAAAAAACTGACTTAAGCACTTGGCACCTCAAGGCTCATTGGAAGCCAATGGGGCTTACACTCTGCAATGGCTCTTGCTGTTGGAGGGGAAGACACTGAGGGTTTTAAAAGCTTTTCCTGCTGGACAGGCTGGCTGACGACATTCGGGACATGAGCCGTGGTAAAAATTGCACCTGACCGAGGGGAGGCTGCGTGGGACTGACTGTCCACGCAGGCACGAGTGGAGGTGTATTTGTAAGAGTTAGTTTAGAGGATCATAATGAGGGTCTCTGTTCTTCTCTCTCCACAGAACCAGGTGGGTTAGGGACTCACTTTACTCCAGTGGGGCAGGATCAGACCCTGCGGTGCAGCAGTGACCCCGCGGTGCAGGATCAGGCCCTGTGGTGACCCCACGGTGCAGGATCAGGCCCTGCGGTGACCCCGTGGTGCAGCAGTGGCCCCGCGGTGCAGGATCAGGCCCTGTGGTGACCCCGTGGTGCAGCAGTGACCCCGTGGTGCAGGATCAGGCCCTGTGGTGACCCCGTGGTGCAGCGGTGACCCCGTGGTCACCCGGCCTGGTGCACCCCGGGGATCGGCACCTTGAGGGGGAGATGCTGCTGACTTGCAGAGGGAGACACTGAGGCACGTCAGAGCGGCTTATCAGTCTCACAAAGCACGTCTGCATTCGGACCTGACTGTTTTCTCCAGGTCCTGCATCATCTCTGCCCCTAGAGCTGTCTCTCTTTAGTAGGACAGATGAAGGCCATGTTTCCAATCTATGTATTAGCCACCTGAAATCCTTATCATCCAGCTGCTGCCTTCTTTTGTCTTTTCTGTTTATAGTTTCTGTAGGTTTGTTAGCAGAGGTGTGCTCTGTTGTCTTTGCTTATACCTTGAGAGAGAAATAAGAATTGAAACATGTTCATTTGAGCTTCCAGTGATAGCAGCTGTCTTCTGAGCATCACAAAGAAAACAACCAGAAATGTACGTATGCATGTTTTAATACACACAAACGCACATACATATGTGTGTAATATATTTGTAGGTATATATATGTCATCCCAAAGTCAGAGCACTCTTGAAATGGAAATTGCCTCAGCTAGAAATGAGAGGCAGCTTGTGCTGACAAACAAAGCCACATGTTTTTAGGGGCTCTAATAGCTGCGCTTCAGGACAGAGAACGTCTCTCTTCCCGCTCTCCTTCAGATGACAGCTGCCACAACGGAGCCTGAATATGAAGAATACATTTTCACGCGGCTGCATCCTGGGCACTGGGAAGACTCAAGAGCGCAGAACAATAGCAGAATAGGGAGCTGCCAGCAGGGAGTCTGAGTGGACAAGTATAATCATGCGCTGCTCAGCTTTCAAGGAAATTACAGTTAGTGCACTGACTTGCTCATAATAGTGATGCATTGTTTAGCTTAATAACTTATCAGCTCTCCAGGAACCAGCTAGTGATCACTGTCATCATACACTGCTAATCATTCTGTTCTCAAATTGTCCCAAGATGAACTAAGGACCTGTCACATCACCTATTAAACTGGCAAACCGAGTGCGCTATAATTTATTTATTTTTTGAAGCTAGAAGGAACAATATTGCCCAGCTTTTTTGTTCTCTTGTTTTGTCATTATCTTTATCATATTTAATTGTGCATGTAGGGGTTTTTTTTAACATGTCAGGTTGAAAGGACGTTGTAAAATTGTGTTGGGATTTTTTTTTTGCGTTTGTAGAGGCTTTGTCAAATTTTGTGATATCTACTAGGGAACTGAATCTGAAACCTGCTTTTTAAGGAACGTTTTTCATAAAGCATTTGGGGCAGGGGGCAGTTTCTTGTGATGCTTGTCTATAGTACCGAGGTTCGTGTCAGTCGCTGGTAAATGCAGCCTGACTGTGGCCCTCTGTGGTAGCCAAGTGTGATGATCCCTCTTACACAAATGTGGAATTTAGGCACGGCAGGATGGAGTATTGACCCACAGGTCTTTTTTCTGAAGGAAAAGCGGCCACTGATACCCAAATAGATTTTAATAGATAATGTGTCAGAACCTGTTCTTTAAGAGGTAACATTTTAAACTCTTCTGACTCTTGCTGCTGCCACTGCTTCAGTTTTCCTTACTGGCTGGAGAACCTGGGAACCGGCACTGGGATTTTATTTTGCGCTTTGGTTCCTAATTCTGTGGCTGTAGATGGAAAGGTCGACCTTGCTACCTCAAGACCAGTCCGCACAGCCGGAATGTACCTATAGCGTTAAACTATGTAACTTGGCCAAATCTGGTGCTGTGACCAGTCAAATGCGTAACTTGGCACGGACTAAGTCATCTAGTGTTTACCCTGGTTTTAGGTGGATTTTTTGTAGTCTGTGCCGCTACATAAACGGGAGCCTTTTCTTCAGGCACTGACACCAACATTGCTCAGATACCAAATAAAAACCATCCTGTTTTTATGTGGAGTACTGCAAAAAGACCTTTGTTTGCTAACATTGAGATGAAAGATGCAAATTCCCAAAGCCGTGGGGGTGGTTTTTGCGGTCAGTAGTGCACAGATGCAAATCCGAGTGGGGGAGATCTCCAGCCTGTTCCTTACGTGGGGCTGAAGTGACGCCTCTATTAAAAGAGGAGGGGGAAACAGATGGATGTGCCCAACTGAAACAAGCCTCCTTGCTGTTCTGAATAGCGCAGGCAGCTGCAGGGTATCTCCTGATCTCAGGGATTGTGCACACAGTGGGGTGGGCTATTTTTATTACACCAGAATGAGTACGTGGGGATTTCAATGAAACCCTGAGCATTGCAGTGTTTTTTCAGTTGTTTGAGGTGTTTGCGTTGGTTTCACCTCTCCTGTGTCTGTCTCGAGAAAGACAATTGTATCTCTTGATCAGTGATGACTAGAATTAAAATAGGAAGGAGCCTTCTGCTGCAAGATTTATTGCCTGGCACATCTATGTTGTCTGATGGAGTGTCATCTTTCGTTATGTTTTGAGAAGATGCTGCCTGACTGTGATATCTCTGAACCACATAAGAAAACATTTGGCCGCACCTCTTCTTGTCAAACATGGCAGTATTTTTCTAGCTCAAATTATGTAGGTCTTTGTGTACAGTATTGAAAATAAGTAGGTCCAGCCTCTGTGAATAGACAGAAAAGATGATGTTGTTGTGAAATGGTGGTCTCTACAGAGACAGCTTTGTGTACACTTCAAATATATCGCCTATTTTTGGCAGCAAGAAGTGAGAATAATGCTGAGCAAGTATGTTTTGTCCGCAGGATCGGGTTTCATAATAAGGAAACACCTGAAGCTTACAGGTGTGGCTTTCTCTTTTCCATGGGAATGTTTCCCACTTCCCCAGGAGTTTGTTGTCTTCCTTTGGAAATAGAAGTTCAGGTAGTTTGCTGATGCAAATAAACCCTGTTGCATTGGCTCCAGTTGCTGTAGGGCCAAAACTGACATTTGACCCAAACTCCAAGGCTGTACCTGTTAACTGAATCTTGCATTGTACTAAGCCGAAAAACATTGCCAGGCAAAAAAATAGAATGGAAATGGAAAGCCTAAAACCTGGTATGAAATAACACCGGTGTATATTTTAATACAGCATAACCACTGCAAAATGACTTACCTTACTGTTTGTATTGAAATATAGCTGGCTTGGTTATAGTTATGCTTCACCAGAGCTTTTTCTTGCAAGGGGTATTTCTTTTTTGATCATGCCTACAGATACAAGAGTGGAAACGTCAATATTCAAGCCAGTGATTTTGTTACAAATCTGCTTGGGATGCCCTGATAACCCAGTTCTATGCCCAGTTCTCTTCATCGATGTCAGCAAGTTAAAGCCCAGGCGGAAGAATTTCTGCAAGGGGGAATGTTTCTGCAAAATCCTGTTCATGCAAATTGGACATCAGTGCGCTTGAGGTTTCTGGGAAAATAACCTTTTTGCTGAGTGTGGCATGCATTAGCATCCTTGGATTAATTCATGTTACATGAATGCCAGCTCATTTCTGGGTGAATTGTGTGGATGGAGAAGTTCCTGTACTAAGGGGACAAAACATGCAGTCTGGACCTGGCTGTGCAGACTGAGGGCAGCGTGCTGCCTTCTCCTGGCGTTTTGTTGATGGTTTCCTGGCTCAGGAAACCCAGCAGGCAACAGGATTGCTTACAGTTCCCCAGCATCCGATTCCAGACTCATTTGTATGATTTCTGCTACCTAAAGCCTTATTTTGCCAGGGCTCTCCCACCCCTTTGTTCTCCTGGATGACCGATGTTCTCGGTGCTCCCATCCTGTTGCTCAGCAGCTCCGCCGTGGTTTGCAGCCCTTGTGTGTTGTGGTGAGTGTGATGGTGCCTTTCTGGCTGTGAGATCTTGTTCAGTGCTAGTTTGTGGAAGAAAAAGAAAAAAATCCATGGTGGCTCTGTGCCATCACTTCAAAGGACGGTTGTTCACCATGATGGAGAGCTTTGAGAAGAAATTTTGTTCCTTGAGCATGAAAATGCTGGTTAAGAGTGTAACTGGCACAGGGCTACCTTTGCCTGCAAGTCTGGCCAGATAGATGTTTTTTATTTCCGTTTAAAACATGGGTCTGCACCCCCAGCAGTCGTTTTCATAGGTGTTTTGTATTCAGCTGTCATTGCTGCTCAGGGCAAGATGTGGTGCCTTGAACTGAGAACAGCCCTCAGAGCATCTCTCAGACTGCTAGACAGTGGTGGGCTGTGCTGGGAGGAAAGGCTTTGACGGTTCATCAAGGGTCTAGGAAAACTCATGTGTAGCATTTGTGTGTGTGTGTGTGTTAAGCTTTGTTTTTGAAATTGAGGGGAGAATCTTCTCTACGCACTTATTGTCTAAACTCAGGCGAAGAGATTCATCCATGGGTGCAGGTGACGGTGGTGCTGATCTCTTTGTTTAGAGTAGGAAAGACCGAAGTTTGCTAGTGCTCAAATAATTGCAGTTAAAACATGCGGTTATTTTATCTTTGTCTTTACAATTTTGGAAGCTCATTTGGTCCTTTTTCCATGTACCTTGTATGGTGGTATTACAGCTGGCAGCGATGCAGGCTCTTTTCAATCAGGGCAACGCTCTCATTCGAGGAAGAAGTTAACAGGAGCATGGCTCGACATGGAATGGCTTTTGGTAGACAATGAGCAAGCTAAGCCTGTGTGAGAGGAGAAATCTTTATTCGATCGAAAGCAGTGGTTGTATTGACGTTAATGTAATTGGAAGGGACAGACTTTGTCCCTATCTGTTGATAAATTACTGTTACTTTCTTTTTCCAGCACACTTGTGTTCAGTTCTTTGTGGTTCAAGTAGGAAACACTGCCCACTGCCCTCACAGTTCTAGAATGAAGCCGTATGCACTATCTACAGCTCCAGAGCAGTTGTAGCTTTGCTTGTTGCAGCCTCAGATGAAACTGGAGCTTATTTTACAGAAATCCAGTAAATTACGCTTCAGCTTTTTTTTGGACAGGTCAGCAGCGACTGGCTTGGAAACCTTGGTGTGTTGGATTGCTGTCGTGGAGAAAGCTTCTCTGCAATTTAATCTGAAAGATCCCCACCCCCCTTGTTTATTCATCTGCGCACAAAATGATTACTTTGACATTGTGTGAGCTGATTCCCGTGAAGATAACAGCCCTCCCTGCAGAGAGCGGCCTGGCGCTGGAGCTTCCCCTGGAAATCCACCCTAACCGCTTCACCTTGGCCTGCACACCTTCCCTGTGTGTAACTTCGCTATTAAACTAGTAGCAGACTGCAGTCCCGACTTGCACACTGACAGATTAGAAGGAACAAGCTCTGTAAAGCTATTTTTAGTATTTTTACCCATGCATTTGCATGGCCACATGGAGCCTCCTCCTGAAATGTTTGCACCTGTGGAGCAGCCTTCCCATTCTGTAGAAGATCAATGTCATATAGTTATGTGTCACCAAACCAGTGAATGTCTTGACTGTGTCCAGAATGGGAAGTATCACTGGGAAGGGCTGGCTTCAGTGGAATATCTGATGTTCTGGTGATCTGATTCATTGCTGGTTTTCTCAAAACCTCATAATGTCCCCTGGTTGTTTTTTTTTTCCATAATGAACCTCTTTTTCTTGGTCTGGATTTGTTGGCCCTTAAGTAACGATATCCTTCATGAAAACAGTTTCTTCTGCTTCGAAGAGATGCACAGACTGTTCTCTGTGGGCTCATACCAGGATTTGTTCTCTTGGATTGTGCTCATGTCTTAATAAGAGTCCCAAGTGCTTGGGGATTCAAGGACTGTGTTGATTCATTTTAAGGAGAAGATTTTGGTCCCTTTGACAGTTTGTCTTCAGCTTGCCACCTCTTGAAATCATCTGCAAGTTCTGCACTGACAATCCATCAATCTGCTGTACAAGACAAGGAACGAGTGACATGTTTCAACATATCATAACCGTTGTGCTTGCTCCCTCAAGCCCTGTACGGTCTTGTTACGTCAGGCTGTGTGGGAGAGGGTTGTATGTATTTTTGAGGGATCTCCTTTTGAGTCCTTTATCTTTTACATCTCGGGCCCTGGAGGTATTTGGTTCTTCCCAAAATGCGATGTTTCGAAGAAACGCCACTTGTGCTGGGCTGGCCGAAGCCTTTGCAGCCGGAGCAGTGGGGTTTGTGCGCTGCAGCTGCGCCCGTGTCCTGGGGCACAGGCTGGACGTGCGAGGGGCTGGAACCTCTTGTGGTACGGACGGTAGAACAGTGGGCAGGATGGATGCCGTACAGAGGCTTAGGCAGAAGTTATGGACTTAGTACAGGAATTACTAAATAATTTTTTCAGCCTGTGTTTTGCAAAAGGTTAAACTCTAATTACAAACCTTTTCATCTTTCTCGCTCTCCCACGCCACCCCCAAATCTTCCCTTCCCTTTATCTTTTTCATTCTTCTTTCTCTTTAGTCTGCGGAAAGCAAATTCCTCCAGAATTCCTGGCATGAAGATGGAGACTGATAACGCTGGCGTGTAATACTGAAGCAGGAGCTGAAGCTCCAGCTGTTTCATAGTTTCCAGCACCGGGCTCTTGCAGCGTAGCTGATGGAAGGTTCCCAAGTGAAGCCTCACAACATGTCCTCTGGCCCCATCCAAGTCCAGTTGTGTGCCCCAGTGCCCAGTGTGGGAGGAGGCAGCGGTTAAGGAGGCTGAGCCTGCAGCACTTGTGTAGTGAGTACAGGAACCAGGATCCCCAGCTTCTATTCTTAGCTCCATATCCAATTCATCACAAAGCCTTTTGCAATCATTCGGGCCTAATCCTGCACATATAGCAGCCTCCAGAAAAGTCCTTTCTGTTTGTCACTGGGGACATGGGATCAGCTTCTTAACTGCTGTTTGTCTCTCATTTGGTAGGGCTAGGGGAAGGAAAATCACCATCTTTATGCAGGAAGTGTGATAATTTCTTAATGTTTGTGAAGCAGTAACGTGAGCATCACGGCGTGATGTGTGTGACCCGGCATCCATGAAAGGAGACTGATAGATTGTTGTTATCAGCTGGATCTTTGGAGCATGGGATTTTTGGCCTCTCTCATCAGAATACAGTTTTACATGATTATAGAGGATAATGCTGGAAATGCCTCTGCACTGGGTTTGCTGCATGTCCAGATGGCAAGGTCGATGTAGCGTGGACCTTGCTTGATTGCTTTGTGTGCCAGGACAAGTGCTGCTGCTGCTTTCTCTCTTTATGCTACTGGCTCAGCTAGATATCAGGGAGTTTTATGGCTATCAATAAATTCAGAGAGTTGGAAATTAATACCTACAGTGAACTCTGCTTTTATTAGCCTTAAATTAATTTCCCACCCTTTTGTGAGGGCGAATGGGAATGCCTGTTTTTATGTGGTACTTTTGCTTTAAGATAATCTGAGCTGCAATCTTAAAATGACATGGCGTTAGAAACATTCTGGTCTAGGAGTTAATTTCTAGAGTACCATGTAAGATAAAAGGGCAGAACAAAGAGGATACTACGGCGTGCAAACCCCTTACCTTTACATTTGCCCGTGCTGTATTTTGTAGCAAGTGCAGCTCTGCTATCTGCCAAGTGCAGCATCTCGCTCTGCTGGTTTGTGTGAGGCTTTATTTTCCTGGTGCGGGGACAGAGGTGGATTAATCTGCTGAGCTGCTGGCAGAGATCTGTTAGCAGGCTTTTCAGTGGGGGATCAGCTTGAGAAAAACACAACTTGATTTTTGTGTCAGTTGAGTTTTTGATATGTGTTAGGGAAAGTATGTTCTCAAACTTAGTTCTGAAAACACTGGCCTGGTAGTGGAGGTGCTTGTTAGTGCAGTGGCACTTGATGCTCTCACAGGTCTGTCCCAGTGCTTATGTATGTTTGACTAACAGCGCTTTACAGTGGGCAGGCTTTGCTGAATAAATTATTTAGGTAAAGAAAGAGGCAGAGGAGTGGAATTATTACCTCCCATGCCCCTCAGGCTGGGACATCATCCTCCCTTCCTAATGAATGGAAATATCCTGACTTGTCCAGCAAGCCCTTTCTGGGAGCCTGGGGGCAATGGTGCAGAGAACACTGGTAGCCCATAGCCAGAAGCTTGAAGATGACTTTGATTTTGTTGGGAGCTACATGCCTGGACCTTTAAATACACATATAAATCTGATGGTGTCTCTCCAGCTTCACAGTTTATCTAATTGTCTCTGACTGCGTGTGAAGCAATGACCTGGAGCTGCCACCAGCGCTGGTGAGTCCTGGTCCTTGTGGTGCATCCCTATGTGGAGCTGCTGCTGGTGCCTGTGTCCCACCCTAGTGCTGGGGTCTGTATCTTCAGAGAGCCTCCGAGATTAAGGCACTAGTGTGGGATCTCTCCCCCTAATAATAATAATAATAATGTGTGTCATTCTGCTCCTGACAGTCACCTTGCAGTTGTGCTTTGCAGCCCTCGTGTGTGCAGCAGGCTCCTGCTCTTTATGAGGTTCCCCTCATTTTGTTCTAATGCTTATCCAAACCTATTTTCTCATGCTCAAGGTACTGCAGTCTGTTGCTTTGTGTCTGCTCTCTGTCCATCAGCTGCCGGATCCCTCCTGGCTGTAGGGGAGGCTCTCAGAAGGAGCCCGCAGGTAAACCATGGGGCATTTGGGGCTAAGTTTGGTTTGCTCATCTCACGAGGACTTGGAGGTAGATGTGAGCTTCCAGTTTTCTTCCCTCTCCTTTGCGGAGAGGGTGGCAGCCCCGGGTGCTTCCCACCCCAGAAGAGCTTGAGTGTTCGTCCCCAACAAAATGAGGATCGGAAAAAGGGTCAGGAAAGCAACCTTTGCTCTGCTCCTCTGGGTACAGCACCAGACAAGCACCTCAGGCTGCACTCAGATGTGTGACTAGTTGTGTTGACTAGTTGTTTACTGTTCTTGGCTGTTTCCAACCCTGTTGTCAACTAGTGTTGACTAGTTGTGCACTTGGTGCTTTTAGTATTTTGACTCAAACCTGCCCAAAAACTAACAAAGGCACTTGGGCTCCTTTGTACACGATACATTTTTTCCATTATTTTGATGTGGTTTTAGCCATAAAGCAATTTTTTTTAAATTTTATCTTCATTTCCTTTTGCTGACACTAGAGCATCATATGATTTAGGGCTTTGTTTTCAAGCTTGATATGAAGGCTAATTACTTCCTTCTTGCATCCTCTCAGTAAGAAAACATGGGACTTAATCTTTCACAAAGGAGAAGAGCGAGGAAAATATTTTGAGTGCATGGAAGTCTTTGGTAAACCTCTAGATTTGAATTTGTTTTTCGTAGTGTGGTGAGAACAAAACATTAGGAGCTAAGCTCCAAATTCCATAGCACTATCTGTGTGGACAGTTTTCTGTTTGGTTGTTTGTCCTCACTGGGTCTAATTACACAGTTACAATCCAGCCTGCGGCTGAGCACTTTTAGTCATTAGGGGTACACTGTGGATATTTGTTTCTGTAACAGTCAGTATGTATTTGTCTTGTTTCAGCCCTGTGACTTGCTGTGATTGTCCCTGCTCTTCTAGGTAATTAAGCTGTGTATTTTCTCCCTGTCTCTTTCTTAGTTCTCTCTCTTGCCTTAATTTGGTGAGAGGTGGAGAAACTACATCAGGAAACTTGGGAGCATTAGTAAATTGTCAGTGGGAAAGGGTGTGACTGTTTTACAGAGATGCCAACGCAAGGGTGACCTGCTGCTTGGGCACTTCGGGAAGAAAAAGGTTATTGCTTCCCCATCAGGTGTTACTTTAATACAGCCAAGAGAATGTCAGTTCTTGGGATCACTCAAGTAATGCGAGACTGACAGAGCTGACATGAATCCTATTTCACTTTGATCAAAGTAGTAGTTGTTAAACTTTGATGTAGAATTTCTGTTAATGGACTAGCCGGTAATGACTGCAGGCACGCGTTAGAAAACGCGATACTCCACAATAGAGAGTGAAGACCAGATGGTTTGAGGATGTGTCTGTGAAAGCAATGGCCGTGCTAAGATGTGCTTGTGTGACCAGCTTGGTGGATGTTGGAGGGGTTGTTTGTTCTGCAGGGTGCGCAGTTGGTTCCTGAGCTCCCTGCTTGGTCTGGCTGCATTAGGGCATGCCCGCTGTCAGCAGCATGAGTTACTTCGGTTCAAATTTGTTAGCTAGGTATGCGATTAAGTAACTTGATAAATTGGGAATGCAAGTTGTAAGCAGGGACTGAGGGGCTGTAACCCCTTCTGTGGTGGGATAATTGCAAGATTCGTTTGCTTGCAGGATTTACTAATGAACTTTTTCAAAGTTTGGCAGCAGAAAAGTGAAGTGATTCCTTTGAAGATGGGCTTGTGGGATTCAAAGGTGATAAACCCAGAAAACTTATTTTAAAAGCAAGTAAAGTGTGTAGAGTATCATTAAGAATAACTTTTTGTTCATGGCTGTCTGAACCATTGAAAGCATATGATACAGAGGGATTACAATTCCTTAAATGCTTTATAGAGATACTAACTTTCCGTAAGTGCTTATGATATTCCTCAGGACTTTTTCAACAAGCTACATGAAGGATATATTAAAAAATAATAAAATCAGCAATACTGTCTGCCCGCAAGCTTTGTAGCAAGGGAGTTTCTACAACCTGCTCATGCCTGTGGCTGTTTTCACTGTTGGATTCCGGTGTTTGAAAAAATGCAAGATAGACAGTTTAAAACATTTTCACTTGTATCAACCATACCTACATTGTCAAAACAGTGCAATTCATTTTAAAATCTTGGTTAAAAAAAAAAAAAATAGAGGTGTTCTCATTTATGTTCCAGGCTGAGCCTCTTTGGTTATACATGCATCGTGTTTGCCTTTCTTTTTCTGTTCAGGTGCCTAAAATACATATCCTTGAGCTTCATATGATTTATTAGCTGGAGCTTTAAAAAAAGCCCTTATCATGGGATCAGTGAGAATAAAACAGATCGGCAATGCTGAATTTTATTCCAGGTGGAATCCCAAATAGCGTCATATACGCTTGACAGTTGAAAGTTGGAAAGCTAAAGGATACGGAAATAACTGGTTTTTTTAAGCTTGGTGTCTAACTGTATTTTCAGCTGAAGAATAGGCTCAGGTATGACTTAAAGCGATTGAGCCTGTATAGGGCTTCTCAGTGGACTCTCAGCCAAGGATTTGGGTTTGGATTGTGCTTCCGAAGAGCCAGTCTGTGCATACGTTCCCAGTAAAGCGCAGCTTTGTTAAGCATCGCCTCTGAGCACCGTTCTAACAGCTGACACTGACTTCACAAATAGCATTGTGTAGTGTTAGTTGTGCTGGAGACAGTGTTTAAATGCGGACTTGTCCTTAGGGGTCTGGATGCGAACCTGGCTTGGTTTAATGCTTAGCTGTCTTTTGCCATCAGCTGAATGTTCAGGTTGAAAAGCTGGTTTGTTCTTTTAAGTAGAAGAAGAGTGGAATAAGTAGAAAAAAAACAGCACAGCGCAACGTGCACAAGTACTGATGGCATCTGTTCAAAGTGGCAGAGACTTGCCAGAGGCCAAATGGAAAGAATGTGATGTAGTGGGCTTGTTGGAGCTGCTTCTCCAGGTTGCTACGGTAAAGGATCATTTTAATGATTATTATTATTGCTGCGTGGAATATGAGCATAGAAGATGTGCAGAAAGCTGACTCTGCTGACCGGGCTCTTGTGGCCTGGGTGTGCAAGGGGAGCGCTGCCCTGCAGCCGTCGGAATCGGAGAACACGCTGCTCGGAGACCTCTCGGAGCTGGCCAGCTGCTTGAGGAGTGGTGTTACACAAGTGCTGAATACAAATAGCTGTCAAAGGACCAGCAGCGTTTTATTACAAGTGGTTAAACTGCAGGACACGCGCATGGGGTGGGGGTGGGTTGGCCATTTTGTTTTCAGCATTGGCATACCCAGATAGCCAAAAATCTCGGGAGGTTGGGCCCCAAGATATAGGACAACTGGCTTTAAGAGGTGAGTTTTAAATAAAAGTATTCAATGTGTGTTTCTTTGATCAGTGTCCAGGCTTTCAGTTTAGATTTGTCTGCAAACAACCCTTAACCTATTTATTTATTTATTAATGTTTGGTCTTGTGTAATCACATTACTCTAGATATACAGAGAAAAGATATCTGCTTTCTTAATCACGTTGCAATGAGTGATGGCCCAGAATTATGTGGGAGACCAGAAGAGGAGAGCGTTTTTTTCCAGAGCTACAGAACCTCAGCAGTTCCCAGTCTCTCTAGGTTTGTGGTGATCATTCATCTGAACGTGACCCCATGTCTTTGCAGTAGGAAGTTTCCCCTTGTCTCAAGCTGCATCCCAGCCCTTTCCCCACTGGCCAGAAGACCTTGATGTAAACTCTGGGTGTAAATATGTTCCTAAAGAAAACTGCTGTGGAGGCTTTGGATACCGGAGGAGGGCTGATTAATTGACTTTGAGACAGAAATAATGAACATGTGGCTTGCGTGAGATAGAGGTTTAAACCAAATACTCGTGGCTGTATAAGTGATAACGCTTGGAAGACTTATGTGACATCTGAACATGAAGAGCTTTTATTTCTTGTCTCAAGCCAAGTTTTTACAAACCCTGGAATTTCCTGCACAGGAGACTGCAGGGATGTGGCTTCTCGGTATGGGATCAACATGTTGAGCAAAAATTAGATTCGGTAACGAAGAGCATCTATTGGAAACTCTTCCTGGAAGAACAGTGCCAGACCTTGACAGATGAGCAGAAGGAACTAAAGCAAGTAGATGAAGGAGAAAGGAGGTTCCCTTTTTGTCTTTTTTGCCCTTGAAATAACCATCCTTGCAAGTTTTGAGCCTGTGCATTGTGAGGATAATAACTGCTCCTAGTGTATTGGCTGATGCTTGGATCAATAAGTGGCTGCACACCTTACGAAAGATCAACAGTGCTCTCAGCAAGTAACTTCCATGAAATCCCTTGTTGAGAAGCTCCCAAGCTGAGATGGACATTGAGCGAGCAGCCCAGGGCTGCCCGGTGCTCGGCTGCTGTCCGTGCATGAGCTGGGCTGGCTCCTCCGCTCTTCCACCAGCACTGGGATCTTGGCTGGCTGGTGGACACATACATGTGCTGGTTTTTTCAAGGGGTCTTTGGATCTGCTTGGGGAACCTTCTCCCTTCTGTGCCACTTTCATCTTCCTGACCTTGATCTTCACATTTCCTTCTTCCAGGAGGTTCCGTACTGCAGTCACAGGAGGCTTGTCCTGCCTCAGCACGGGGAGAGCCATCATTTGCATCTCTTTGTAGCAGAGTGACTGATCCTTTCACCATGCCTTCCTCCTCTGAGCTGCGGTGCCGCTGTGGTACGCGCTACGAAGCTTGTTGTTCGTTCAGCATTTGCCAGGGGATGTGCGAGGAAACAGTGAGCAGAGGAAAAAAATAGAACCCGGAGAGCTGCAGGACTCAGGGCGGTACTGAGATAAAATAAGCCGTGTTATCACAGTATCACAGTATGTTTGGGATTGGAAGGGACCTCAAAAGATCATCTAGTCCAATCTAACTTAATACTCGGCAGGGGGGAATGTGGGCCATCGCGGTGTGCCGGTAGCGTTTGATCATTCATGAGGCTTTACTTCATGGCCAAGTGTTACTTGAACGGCGCCCCGTGGGCAGCTGAAGCACGGAGCGTGTCTTGGCACGAGGGCGGCTGATGGATGGCCGGGCAGGCAGGAGGGATGGCTGGTGAAGGCATTTTGTTTTGCAGTTGTTTTCCTGTGGCAGGCATTTATTTTAAAGTCACACTCAATCCTTCTGGCAGCTTCTTCATCACATCCCAGCCTCGTTGGCCGGCCGTGCACGGGACCTGGATCCTCTCCCTCAGGCCCGTGTGGTTTATGTTACAGGTGGGAAGCTTGAGACCCTGGCCTGGTATGACTACAGGTCCCACATTTTCCATGAAACATAGTTCAGATATCAGCATGGCTCCCTGCCGCAATTTCACACTCTGTAGGAGGGATTTTAAATGCACTTGAATTTTTACTATGTTATTTGTGAGCATATAAGCCAAATATTTCGTCTTTCCCACATCCTGCGCTATACAAACTTCTTGTTGGCCTGGCTGAGGCAGCTTGGTGGTGATGCCAGGGACTGAAAGTCCTTGTTTTCTGACATCAGCTATTTTAAAATTCTGCATAGGTACAGAGAGCAGCTCTTTTCTCAGAAATGGGCTGTTGGGTACATGCCTTCTGAGCAGTCAAATCCTGCACAATGAAGCAGTGGCCCTGTAGCCAAGAACAGGGCTGTTTACTGAATTGTTAGTGTGTTTAATCAGCTTTCTATTTTGATGAGTATCTCATTGGTTTGTAAGGTATCTTCTTTCCAGACACTTGCGCTTGTGTTTTTTTGTTGTACCGCCCTCGAGTGCGATAAGGAACTTCACAGAGCCGCGCTGGGGTGATGGTCCCGGCCCTCAGGTGCTCACGCAGCTCGCAGTCCTGTCTTAGCACGCAGGTTTGATGAGGAGATACATGTACTTTGGAAAGGCAGTTTCTGAGAAAGTCGTATTTCCCAGAACGTGTGTTTGGAATATTTTTATGACATGGGGAGATTCTGAGGAAAAAGTGTTATTCCCCAAGCATGTTTTGAGTTTTCACTTGTTGAATTATACAAACAGGCCAGTTCAGGCAGAAGAATAAAATGATCGTTGCCCTTTACCTTGCTGAACTGAGCTATAAAAAGCAGCTTAAGGAGCATTTTTCTGTGCAATAATTTTCATGCTGTGACTGTCTCAAGTAAATTAAGCCTTCAGTTCCTGACATAGGCGCTTTTGACTCCCTGAGTTTGTCTGCGGGGCTGTGCAGGTCCCTGCACCGGGGACTCTGGGCAGCAGAGCCACGTCTGCCCTTTGGTGGCTTCCCATGGCTGTGGCTGCTCCTTCAGCTGCTGGAAAAACCAGCAGATAAACAGCTAGCAGTGGTGGAATCCAGCAAATCTGCAGGAAATACACTGTCAAGTGAGCTTAACCAGAGCCTAACTTCTGTTTTATTCTTGCCGCAAAAGCTCTACAGTTTCCTACCAAAGCACCTCCCGTATTGCATATGTAGATGCATCAAGCAAATCCCCTAAGGTTGCTGCATCTGCAGACTCGTGGAAGTTTGTTTTCAGCTTTCAGCAAGCCTTCCTAAGGCTCGGGGTGGTGGCTTGGACAAGGAGTGAGGTTACACAGGAGTGTCCTTCTCAGTCCCGGGGCGATGACTGTGCTTGCAGCGTGGTCCTCTGCTGGCTGGCTCCATCCCAAGCGGGGTGTTCTCTCATGAGCTTAAATTTGGGGACAAGTGTGGTTTTTACAAGCAAAAGGCCTTGAAGTTCCCTCAGGCATCGCTGCAGCACAGGAGGGCTGGGGGAAAGGTGGTTGTGGGAAATTCGTCAGTTATTTTTCTCCCTATCGTCAAATCAGAAGAGCTCTAAGGCCTGCAAACCCGTCACAAAAGGACAGCTTTTAACCAATAAACTTAACCACCTCTCCGAAAGAACTTTCAGCCAAGGAATTCCCTGCCTGCTGTCGTGTCATTGAAAGGGCTTTAAAATGCCCGGGGTCGGTGCGAGCCCTCAGTCGTCAAGTCTGCGCTCAGCCCGTCCTCCGAAACCGGAGAACCAGGCGGAACGCTCTCTTGTTACCCAGCGGAGCTAATCGATTAATTAGCGGGGGACGAAGTGCACCAAACAATCTGTTATGCCAGATGGATGCTTCAGTGTTAATTTATGTTCTCAAAATAACTGGACATGGATATGCGCAGCACCGCGGCCTAGATCCTGCTTTTGTTGCGTTCAGTGCTGAAGATGTTGTTGGCTTTAGTGATGCAAGTACATAATTCTTCCGGAAGAATGTCTTTTGGCATCAAAGAGTAACAATAAAAATGAAATTAATACAAGCTGTCCAGAGCAATGGGCTGTACCTTCTTAAACAGGCATCTATTTGTGCAAAAGCTGAAGTTTTATCTCCCTAGAGGATTCCTGTTATCTGAATGCCAAGAAATGAGTAATTTGGGGATTTTTTTGCTTTTTCGTTCATATAAATAACTTTTGATGTGTTTTCCTGAGGAAGTCTGAACTAAAGTTTAGTGCTGGAAAAGTTAAGATGTATGTTGCTTTCCCTTTGAAGGCACCGTGACGAGATTGAAAGAAAAAAGCAATTAACTTTAAAAAACTCATGGTGGCGGCTTATTCTACCACACTTCATTTTAATTGAAGGAGCCTTGCTGCAAATTTCCTTCCTTATTTTTCTTCTCTTCTTTCTTTTGTATTTTTTCCCCCTCCAGCTTTTCACGGCCAAAAGTTGGTGTGGCAGCCAGATCCTTTTCTTCGGAAGCGCCTGTTGCAGAAGCGCAGAAATCACTGACAGTCTGCGGTCAGGCCTTTTAAATTCAAGTATTAATGATACATCTTACCAATTTTTAACACTGAATAAAAAACCCCCACTTACTCCTATGCTGACCTTTACCTCTGTCCAGATGCTATTTGATAGTTATTTACAGGCTAAGTTGTGTGATTGAAGAGCCAATTCAAATCACTTCTTTTTTTGCTCCATTAGTATGCTTTAAAAATAAAACACTATTTAGTATGCAAAGAGTGATCTCACAGACTTTGGTTCTGTTTTCAGTGTTTAACCAAAACATTGAATTATTTTTACCTTTGTGATACTGTTAGGATTATTTTTAAGTAGGTGTTTTAACATGCTCTAATTTGTTTTTCAGCTAATGTGTCTAGCACTTGATAGAGAGGGGCTGGTTCTGGCAACAAGGCGTGCTCTGTCTTGCCTCATTTACCTGGGAGTTGGGTAAATCCTCCTTGAGGAGCTGGGAAGGAGAGATTATTGATTAATTACCTCTTATTGTAGCCATGTATTATCCCAGAATACTTGTGCGTGGACTGCAGGGAGGCGGCGATGTGTGCAGGTTAAATGCTCCAATACTGTGTTGTGCTGTAGGAGCAGCACATTCCCTCAATAAACTGCAGGGAGCAGAGGCTGAATCTGAGCGAGTCATTAGCTCAACTCATCCATACTCCCTGATGGACTCTCAGCCTACTTTTAAGGTTATACTCGAGCCTGCATATATATTTCCCTGGAAAAAAAAGTGCCATAAATAATAGAGTATTTCTTCACCAAAACAACGTTGCACAAGCAGTTCTGTGCTTCGTAAAACAAGGCAAGTGATGAGCTCGTGAGGGGTCAAACCCACTGCAGAACAACCTGGCCCTGGCTCTTTCTGCCAGGCTTGTGAGCTCTGGCGTGGCACAGGAGACTAAACGCAGCTTTAAGGGGGCTTAAAGGGGGGATCTGTGACTCTCTACATGGTCTTGGCCTGAGTGTAGAGGATGGGATAAAACAGTCTGTGTAGAGGCTTTATCCAAGGAGGTTTGAAGGTGCTGGAAAAAATGAGGCTACACAGCAATGGACAGAAGTGTGGCCAAATCTGGGAAACCAAGACTGAAGGTGTTAACCTGACCTGGTTCACTGCACTGGGGTGTCCTTCCCTGTCAGAGGGAGAGCTGAGATTTGCAGAGCTGAGCCCCAGCTGTGCACCTTGCTACTGAGACTTTACTCTTCCTTCATTACTCCCAAAAAACAGAGTTGGCTTTAGGTTAATCATACCCCTCTATCTCCTGCTTGCTGCAGCATTTTCCTTTTCTTCTGTCCGTGTTCCTGGTGGCTTTTAGTCCATTTCCCGCCCTGATGGCAGTAAGATATAGGGCTGAGGTGTCCCTGCCGTTCCTGTATCGCTACAGACCAAGTGAGAATTGTTCAAATGGAGGTGGTGTGTGATGACGGGGTTTCTAAAACAGATGCCCTTTATTGTCTAGTTAACAAACAACATTTCAGGGGATGAAGAAAAGGGATAAAGATATGACTGTGAGCAAGAATTTGCTGTTTGTCTGCTCCCACTTTGTTTGCAACTAGGAATCTTACCCTTATTTACTTAAGCTGCATTCAGGTACCCCTGAATACAACTCCTCTCACTTCATGACAGCCAAAGGTATTTATGCAGAGTACACAACTAGGTGGTATCTTAATTTTACACTTGGTAGCTTCCAAAAACTCAAAAGCGGCTACAGAAAGTTTGTGTTTGTTGTTTGCTTTGGAGGGCAGGTTGAAGGGTACATGAGAGATGTTGACCTTGTAAGTAATATTTAGAGAGGTAGGGTTAGAATTCATGTTTATAGCTGCGCAATGCCAACTCACTCAATAAAAGCCCTGTTAGGTTTCCAAGAGAATCAGGAAACCCAAGGTGGTGTTGGGAGAGGGAAGGGAAGGCAGCTGCTTTTTGTAGCTCAGGTTGCAAGAAAACACGGGTTACTGTGCAGTTGTATTTATTACCGGGTGACAGTGGGGTGATGTTACGTGTAAGCAGACAGATGCATCGCAGATGGTAGCTGGAAGTCTCTTTTAGTATGTGGATTAAGTGAATGAGTGGCAGCTAGATCGTTTTAAGAAATGATCGCTTCCCTTTGCTATGGTGTGATGTTCTCCATCCTCCAGCCCAAGCAGTCTACAGCACCAAGCACTTACTTGTAGGAGTGTTTAATGTGCAAAGCTTCACAACGGTGTGTAGCCATCTGATCTGTATATAGTCTTTCATTATTATCAGCGCAAGACCTGCGGGCTGTTCAGAGGGAAATCCATCTGTGTCCATAGGATCACAGAATAGTTTATGGTTTCCCTATAACGGTGCAACTTTTGGTAGTGCACCAATAAATACAAATACTGTATTTGAGCTGTAATCACTGTGCTGTAGCAACACTGCTTAAATGTGTAACAACACACCTATGGGGGGGAGCGTAGAATTACACAGTTCATTCACTACACAGGTAGGAAAAATTGCTCTCCTTGTGTGTCTCTTCTATGGCTCAGCTGGGATTTATTGTCATAACTAAATAACTTTGTACCAAAAAGTAGCCATTTTCTCCCGTTGTAACTTAAAATACTGTTTTGGAGGTGGAAAGGCAGCCCTGGGATCCCTGCGGTTGTGTCTTGCCCGTGTTTCCTCCCCGCGCAGCAGGGACAGTCTGGAGCGCTGCCTCCCTCTGCTCGAGCAGCTGCCCAGGGTTTTCCCTGGGATGGGAACCTTGTCTCCTGCTACCTCCCCATTTTCTTCATTTTTCCTTCAATGATAGTAGGTGCCTTTAGTGGGAACAAATCTGTGAGGAGTTGGAGGTGTCTCTGCAGCTATTCTGGAGGGAGCAGCCGTCTTGGCCCAGGGAGCATGTCAAGGACTGAGTGGAGACATAGTTGGTGTTGGCAGGAACTGAGCTTTGTCCATTGGCCACATACAGGGCCTTCCAAGTGCTTCTGTAGGCTGCAAAGGGAAGGCTTGGGTTAATCTTTGGGGTGAGGCTTGGACTTTGTTGTTTAGTTTTGATACTGTCTCTGCAGCAGCTTCCCAGGTTTCAAGAGCAACAGCCCATCCTTGGGCAGCAAAAACCTTCTTGAAGCCAAATGTCCTGGTTTTGCCTGGGATAGAGTTAATTTTCTTCCTAGTAGCTGGTGTAGTGCTGTGCTTTGGATTTAAAATAATGTTGATAATGCACTGATGTTTTGGTTGTTGCTTAGTAGTCAAGGACTTTTCAACTTCTCAGGCCATTCCAGGTGTACAAGGAGCTGAGAAGGGGACACAGCCAGGACAGCAGACCTGGACTGGCCAAAGGGACATTCCACACCATATGACATCACGCTCACTATATGTTTGGGGGGAAACTGGCCAGGGAGCCGCTGCTTGGGAGCTGTCTGGGTATTGGTAGATGGGTGGTGAGCAACTGCGTTGTGCATTGCTTGTTCTATGTATTCTTTCATTATTATCATAATTATAATTATCTTCCCTTCCTGTCATATTAAACCATGTTTATCTTAACCCACGAGGTTTACCTTTATTTTTTTTTTCTGATTCTCTCTCCATCTTGGGGGCGGGGTGTGCGAATGGCTGTGTGATGTTTCACACAATCACAGAATTGGATTGGAAGGGACCTGGAAAGCTCATCCAGTGCAATCCCCCCATGGAGCAGGAACACCCAGGTGAGGTTACACAGGAAGGTGTCCAGGCGGGTTGGAATGTCTGCACAGAAGGAGACTCCACAACCTCCCTGGGCAGCCTGGGCCAGGCTCTGCCACCCTCACCAGGAAGAGCTTTCTTATCATATTTAAGTGGAACCTCCTGTGTTTCAGTTTGAACCCATTGCCCCTTGTCCTGTCACTGGTTGTCACTGAGAAGAGCCTGGCTCCATCCTCCTGACACTCCCCCTTTCCATATTGATCCCCATGAATGAGTCCCCCCTCAGTCTCCTCTTGTCCAGCTCCAGAGCCCCAGCTCCCTCAGCCTTTCCTCACACGGGAGATGCTCCACTCCCTTCAGCATCTTGGTGGCTGCGCTGGACTCTCTCCAGTAGTTCCCTGTCCTGCTGGAACTGAGGGGCTGTCTGCTAGGTTAAACCACTGAGGCCTTTCTGGCCTTAATTTCTGTGTCTTCTCTCTCTATCTGCAAAGCAGGATGAATGTCCTCCTCTCTTCACCTTCTCCCGCTGTGTCTAGATAAGGAGATCACTAATGTCACAGCTTTGCATAGGGGACATGTGGAACACATCTCCTATTTTGCCAGCTTGTCCTCCAGCGCAGCCTTAGGGCATCGCCAGCAAGCCAAGAACACAGCTGACTTGAGGACGGGGTTCTCACAGCGCTGCTGTTGCCGCCTGGTTGGGTAGATTTGTTTGTGTGTTTTCTCCTTCTTTTCTAATTATGCTGATATTTACTACTCAACAGCTGTAGTCTGGGAAGGAAAGTGGTGAGCGGCGGCTGTGCAGCTGACAACCGCCTTGTGCCTTGGCTGCTTGTCAGCAAAGGGCTGTTGCCAGCTGGGGTAGAGATGTGCAGCCATCGCCTGCAGTTGACCAAAAGGTTCTTTAGAGTCCCCTAAAAGTACTCCTAAAAAATTAAATATATGTATAATTTTTTTCCTGGTTTCTGTGGCAGGAACTACCTGGCAAATGACTGAGAATTTGTGAAAAGGGCTTATCTGAGGAATGGGATCTACCACAGTGCGAAGCTTGTACAGCATGAACACTTGGGCAGTTTGTGGGTAGATGATACTATCCAGACTCCTCATCCTGGTTGGCCCGTTGCTTGTGCGTCTGTGTTTCGTTGTTTTAGCACATCTGTTTCTGAGGATTGCTGGATGTCCTGGTTTCGTAGCACCTTTCTTGCCATGTGCCTACTCTGGGGGAGCATCACAAAATGGTCATGGAAACTTTTCTTGTCCAGAGTCCTTCATCCTCCATCCCCTGAAGCCCAGGTCCAGTGTGATACTGGCACTGAAAGGGGCCTGAATTGAGAGATGAAACTGCCACTTGGGCCTTAAACTTTACATTTCAAAGTTCACTCTTCTGGTTTTGCAGTAAAACTTCGTTTATCTTATAAAGCAGATCCGTGCTCTCCTGACGCTGTTTTCAGGGGTCACCGTCCTCATTCAGGAGCTCTTAAATTTGCTGTATAGCTGCTTCAAATTTCCTTTTCAAGTAGCGGGAGTGCAGATGCATGGCAGGAGCGTTACACTCTATGGAGTGGATATGGGAGTGAAGAGGTGCGATGTCTGAGCTGAGCTCAGATGTGGCATCTAGATGAATGTTAAACTTGGCTCTGATCTGTGCTCTGGAAGTTGGTCTTCTCCATGCTTCCATGTGCAAAGATGAAAGGGATGGTGCTAATGACAATTTACAGCTGTTTGCTTCAGGGAGATGTGAAAATCTAGTTGTAAAATACAGTTGCAGACGATGCATGCCCTGAATTGCTGAGTATCAGGCAGTGATATGAAATAGGCTGTTGAAAATCCAGGTGAGTGATGCTGGGTGCTGCATCGTGCCTGTGTGGATGTTTGAGGCATCAGCCTTCACAACCCCATTTTTCCCTATTTGCCAGCATAGACCTTTGTACTGAAATCTTTGGGCCAGCATACAGTAGTGGGTTGTTTTTTAGTTTCTTCCCTTTAAGCAGGACTTCAAATGCTACAGCTTTGCCACGGGGGTATAATTACATGAGCCACAGAAATGTACTTCAGTGACCAGTCAAATGACTTTGTTTTTGCCAGTAGTTTAAGCTTGCTGTTTATTAAGCTATTGAAGGAATAGAGTTGAAATTCATTGGAGAGTTTAATTTTATCAAGGCCTCTCTAACTGCGTGCTTTTTCTGTGTGTCTGGTGTCCATGTGCATTTGGGTTGCCTATTAATGGCTTGTTTGCTTTCATAAAGGAATTAGCACAAAAGTGCAGCTGTGTAAGGATCCAGCCGCTGAGCTCTGCCCCGTACTGGTTACAGTACAAAAGTATCTACATAAACATGTGCAGGAGTGGCCTCTATGTATTTCAGTTGGTAGAAAAGTTTTATATTTTTATTAATTTTGCTGAAGTCCTCTCCTTTATTCTAATCTTGACCATGGAATGACACTGGAGGTCTAACATAGTCAAGGGCAATGGTCAATGCCCATAGTCAATGGGCAATCTGAGGATGCTCCTGCAGCGCTGGTTGGTGCTGGGAGGTGTTTGCTGCCCTGCCAGGCATCATGGTCAGCAAGAAACTCTCTCGCTTTGTATCTATTTAGGGCTTTTCAGCCCTGTAGTGCCCAGTTCCCAAATGAGGAGGTGTCTGCTCCATCTGGGTTCTGCCTGCAACTTGGTGCATGGGGCTCAGCAGAGAAAATCTGCTTTGCACTGTGGGGAGTCCTTAGCAAACAGTGCTTGGTCGTGCACTATGTCCACCTTCCTGCACCATCCTGTGTTTGTGTCTGCCACGTGTGTCCCCAGCCAGCCCCTGCATTTTGCCTCTTTGTCCCACGTGTAAGTGGTGAGGTCCGGTGATGCTTTTCTGGCACTCCGAAATTGGGAGGGAGGAGTCGTGGGACTGGCGCTTCTATAGATGTGGCAGGGCCTCCTCCGCTGGGATTTCTGTAACAGGCAAATCCGGGGAGGAGTTAAGGCATCGCTTGTCTGATCTCAAGACATGAAATAGCAGGAACCTTCTCCACCAGCTCCTGCTCTGCGGAAAATACCGCCTCAGCATAAAGCCTGAATGGAAATCTGCCGTCTGTCGTGTCGTGGTTGTCCCGGCTTTTAGGTGTTGTGGCTGTTCTGCTGTCCGGGAATTGGTGTGCTGACCGTGCGTCCTGCCTTATCTTACCACCGCTAAATATCTAATCACCGCCATCCCCATGGAAACGCAGGAACTCTCTTTTTTTCGTGCGTGCTAGTGCCTAGTCTGGATGTTGATGTATTGCAGTGTATTCCTTAAAGCGGTGACTTTAGCTGTGAAAGGTGAGCACGCGGGCAAGCGCCTGGTTATGGAGATCTGGCAGTCTCTTTGGGCTCTTTCACTAGTGAGGTTCAGCTCAGTTTCCCCTCTGTCCCCTTGCAGTGGGAAGGGCAGGAGGATGGATGCTGTGGATGGGTTCAGTTCTGCTCTGCAGGCTGGGGAAGGCATTGCTGTATTACCGTGCTAGGTTTTTGCTTAAGTTGGACTTTTGAGCAGTTATAAAGATTTTTCTCTAGTCTGATTGAATTGATTCTTGCTGCTCTCCTTGGTTGTTTGGCATCCCTGCAATTCTTCACTTTAAAAACCAGGCTGATGGGGGTTGTTAACATGGGCTGAGTCCAGCAGTACCTATGTACTTCTGCATAGTGTGGTCTTGCTGCCTTTTCTTTTAATCAAACTTCATTGTCTTCTAATTGCTTTCTAGTGATTGTGCTGCACTCCGTTGACTCCATCCTTGAAAGTGTTCAGCCTACTTGGTTGGCACCAGAGCTTCTGGGCTTTTTGGCACAGTGTCATAATACCAGCCCTTCTCACATTGTTTTTCTGCGCTAGATGCGAAAGGGAGCTCGCAAAGCAAGGAGATTGGTGCAAGATCACGCAAGAAACAGAGCGTGATAGTGCAGGCGGCTTTGAATTCTCAAATTTGATCTGTAAAACCTGAGGGGAGGGGTGGAATTCCCTTCAGTCTTGTGAGGGTAAGTGCATCAAGGACAGTTCACAAAATAAGATAGTACAGTTCTGATGACCACAGAAATATGTTGTATTTCAGGCTCGGGGTTGCTATTGTAATGTAGCAACATTCCTCAGGTTCTTGTCACCTCAGGAGATCCAAACGTTGTGTGTCGACTGTAGCGGCAGTTACAGAGACTGAGGCTGGTTTTTCTGATGGCATTTCCTTTGACCATACTGCTGTAAGCACACGAGCAAAACTGTCTTTGAGTCTGCGCAGAGCAGAGAGGAAATCTGGAGCGGTTATGCTAAACATTAACATTTTCTGCTTACTACTAAGTACAGCTTGATTTCCCCATCTGAGATGTTGAAAAAGACTGAGTGAATTCTCAGAGGTAATTTGCAGAGTGGAGGGCTCATCAAACAGCCTTTGCACTATAAAGTAAGGGCATCAGTTACGGGGGAATCTATTGCACTGTTTAGAACAGTGCTACAACTACATCATGCCTTTGGGAGGCCAAGAGTGTGAACACAGTGAAATTATTAACCTGTTCTGGTCTATGTACAGGGTTATTTGGGAACATTGACAACCAAGGGCATCCCTGGCCACCCGTGGCTGGTTTTGCAATGGCCGTTTGCTATTTGCGTTTACTTACTGGAGTGTTTAAAGAACCAAATTTTCACGTGGAAGTGTTCAAATGGCCACGTCTGTGTTGACATGCCGAGTGGGTTGTTCCCTACAGAGGTGCTGAGCTCCTGCAGCTCCAGCTGGTGGAAACAGCCCTTTGGAAGCTGCTGAGGGACTTGCAAGCAGGTGTAGGTGCCCATCTCTTGGCAGTGGCAGTGAAAATGCTGGCCTGAGCTTGTGTGGCAGGGGATCATGAATGAATAGGTAGAAATTAAGCAGGGTTGAGAGAGGAAAAAGTTCCTGATAGACATAAATTTTATGGGAAATTAACTCTTTCTTCCTTGGTGTTGTAAGGGCGGTGAGTCAGATGTGAACTCCAGTGGTGTTAAACCAGTGACGGTGATTTGATGCTCAGGAGTTATGAGTGCGGCGGACTCATACCTGCCTATTGCATTGTTCTTATTTAACAGGATTGTTCTAGCCCAGTGGATCTGGACCTTTTGCTTCTGATTTCCTCCTACCCCCACAATGGCCTAACCATTGAAGTTGGTGACAAAATTCATGTTCACAGTGTGCACAATAAAATTACTAAAGATGTCCCCGTTCCTCGCACTGTGTTATCCTGCCAGAACCCTTCTGACTCAGTTCACAATAGAGGACAGGGAGAGACTCCAACTTTTGGGTGCCTGTGTCAAACAGGACTGTCCCTGGTGAACTCACCTGGAGCACAAATCTGTGGGAAAACTGTTGTTAATGAGGAACGGAGCAGTTATGGCTCTGAGAGACACAGTGTACAGGTGAGCACTTGGTATTATAATATAATAGGCTTTGTGAAGCAGCAGGTTTCTCAGATGCCCTCACATATACCTTCGTTATTTTCCTCCCCCTTTGCAATCGAAGAGGTGAGCAGTTGGATGTGACATGGATGCTCAATGTGGAGGCAAAGTCTGGCACTACACTCAAGTACCACAGAGCATTATTGTTTGCAACAACATGCAATTCTTAACATTTTAAAGCCATAACAATGTGCTTGGAAACCCTTATTCCATCTATTGCCTCTTTTTCTTCTCCTCCTCTTGTTTATTTTTGCCCCATTGCTCTTCTTTATGCACACAACTGCTTAATTCTCTCTGCAGGCTTTTTTTTTCAGTATGTATAGCTGTGTGTCTGGACATCAAACTCCTCTTACCTTGGAAAGTACTTTGGCTCATGTAGATCTGTTGCTTCCATTAATATAGTCTCCACCTTCAGAAGATCTTCAGATCATTTAAAAGGAAGAGATATCCTCAAGCACTTTTCCAGATTTCCACTGCTGGTTGAATACTCACTCAAGGAATTATTTAGTAAATGGTGAAAGTGCCGTGGACATGGTGGTGTTGGTGGGTGGTCAGGGAATGGGTTAGTTGTTCCGTGGGGACATGTTAGAGTTTGCTCTCTGCCCTCCATGCTCTTTGGTGTGAGATGAGAATTAGGGCTGTTCAGCAAAAGACTTGGTTCTTGTTGAAGCAATTTCTGGTGAAAAATAAGCATTTCAGAGATACCGATGACACTCTTCCTCTGTAGCTGACCTCTAACTCCAGCTTGTAGTTTTGGACGTTCCCTGGATATTGGTCCAGTTATATACCTTTTACAAATATACATATTGTTATTGTTGTGTGTTTTGGTTTGGTTTTGGTGGCTGATATCCCAATGTCTACCTGGGAGTCTGTCCATTTGTGCTGATGTCAACCTGCAGCATTCAAGGTGCATCAAATCTCCACAAGTGCACATAATGTGGCATCTTGTTTTTGAGTTGTGCGTTAATGCTTCAGGACCTTTCCCCATACCTGTGAAGTCTAGCTTAGCTTCTTTATTTTAAAAGGGCTTTTTATTTAATGGCTTGCGATTACGTGATAACTTCATCTGTTTCTAGATATATCTGCAACGAGGCAGTCTTAAGATTTGAGAAGCCAAAAATAATTGCAAATTTGGTATCATGGTGCAACATCAAATTGCCGCAGTTTGGTAAAAGCGTCATGGGGAGCATTGCTTCCCCTGGTACTCCCCCAATTCTGTGCCAGGGTATCAGCAATACCAGCGTTGCTGGTACAAGATGGACACTGTCTGGACACACAGGGATAATAAGGGGCCAGACTGAGTGGATTTCTTTGTACTTGGTTCTGGTTTAATAATGCACTAAGGCTTTGTTCCTCTTGCCTCCACACTTGTTGAAATTATCTGATGGCTAAAATATGACCCTTTAGGTGTAATCTTGCCTCTGGTTTTGTAACAAAAGGAATTAACTTTGTGACAGTACTTGTTCCAAACTATGGGCTTCTGACCTATGTCTCACCTTTTATTTCTTTTCCTAGCAGCAAAGGCAGCTGATATAATTTACGTTGGTAATAACATCTGAAGCATGCCTGGAAATATCTGATAAGTTGCTTCATTCTTTTGATAAGGGAGCGAGGCAGAGAAATACAGAGCTTAGTGTAAAGTTTATTAAATGGCAGAGCACGTTTAATCTTCCCACCCCACACATTCAAGCCAGAATTCAGCATTTGTCATCAACAGTGTCCCCGGCAGCATTACTAAAAACCCATTTGTCTTCGCCACAGCAGGTTGGTTTTTTTCTTTCTCAGATGGACACAATGGGTTGTTTGTTCTTTCTCCCTGGGCAGCTGAATAATATGTGCGCAAAGCCACCTACCTCTGTGCTTCAAAATCCTGAACATCAGCGAGTTGCACAGCTGCCCATTTGACAGCGCTGATGTTCATTAATATGCATTGGCAACTGCTTGTGTTTTGAGATGGAGTATTCTACAACTCCCCCCAAAATGACAGCCGAACGTAAAGAAGCGGCATCTTGAGGAACAGGTATATGAACACACAGGGCATGTCCATAAGCTCTTATATGTCCACTGTTGAATACTTCTTATCTCTTCCACATGCTTGGGCACTTCAGTGCACTTTATTTTCATGAATTTTAAGGATGATTGCAAACTTTGTGAGAGCCGAATTAAAGTCCTGAATAGATAGCTTGTCATAAACCCCTAGCAAGTTGTGGTAGTAGTAGCAGAAGCCATCATATGTTACCCCTGATTGCATGCATTTTATATTTTTTGGCTTTTCTCCACGATTGTAGTGTTTTACCACATCTACTGAACTATCATATGGAAATAAAATGAATTGGTTCCTTTACTGCTGCTGGGTGAAAGCCTTGCCTATGGAATACAGTGCTTCACCGCAGCTGGGAAGCTCAGAGTACACCGGAGAGGGTGATGTGCTTTATTTCTACTCTTATTTTCCCTGGAGAAAAAAAAAATACGTGAAAGAGGATTTTCAGCAGCCAGCTCAAAAATACCGCAGTGAATTCACGTTGGAGCCATGAGCTGCACCGGAAAGCCCCGAGTCCCAGTGCTGCCGCTTCCATTAGGTTTCTTCCCTGTTACATGCAGGTGAAGATCCAGGTTTGTCCCGGCCCTTTGAACAACCATGTGTTGTTCATACGGGTTTCTACTCCTGTGGCTCTGTCGGTTTTCACGCTGGGCTTTCTCGGACATGTTCTTTATATCTAAGGCAGAAATTGAAGGTTGTAATTTGCCCACTCCTGTGCTTGAGAGAAAAAAGCCTTTTCAATCATAGCCATAAAGCTGGGGAGGAATGCAGGAGCGAGCGCTGCATTCTTATTTTGCAGGGCGGTTTTCTTAGGGGAGCTGGCCTTTTCCCAAGGGAACGCGCCTGCCCTTTGCGTGCGCCTCTCGAGAACAAGAGCCCTCACACACACTAAGGCATCTTAAAATGGAAAAGTATCTTTTTTGGCCTTCTCTTCTTCGCTAAAACCACAGGACTTTGTTCCAGAGACCTCAGCACCTGTATGTGTGTGCAGTTGTTTACCCACACTTAAGGTTCTGTTTTATATACATGTTTTGGACTCTGCGAAAATCTCTGGCTTGTGCTAGGACAAAGATTAGTCAGGACAATGTCTCCTTTTGGGCCTCAAACCCATCTTTGGAGGGCTGGCATTCGTGAAACTGTGGTATTGAGAGTGTTCTCGTCTTTGCGGTGTGTAGCTTGAAAGATAAAGCCACTTTAAGTGAAACGCAACATAAATATGCTTGGTAGCAGAAGTAGATGCTGGCCTGTGTTGACAAAGTGGATTAGTCTTGTGGCACATGTGATACGTGGGGTGAAGCAAGTCCCTTACTAACCAAAGATGTTTTCTGTTGTTCCTTTGAGTTTCCTGTCTCTGGCGAGCGCTCCATTTATTGTGCTGGGTTTCTATACAAATGGCCTAGAAAAGCATCTTTGGTGCCATGTGCTGCCTAAGTTTGTCTTCCCCAAATCCAGCGGACTAACAAGATAAACTAGGAAGGCTGATTTGGCTGATTCCTCACAATCGTTTGCTCAAGTAATTCCTGTAGGCTCAAATTTGCAATACTACCCACGAGTGATTCAGAGGAGATTGTGCTTTCTTCTGGGTTTTACCAAAGGGCTGATTGGACCCAAAGGTTGTTACACTAGTAGAAACAGAAGAATATTGTAAATCATTTCTATATGCATTAATATAACTGGTATATTTATGTGTAGTGATGCAGATGTCAATTTATACAGGAGGATGTAAGTGGTGTTTATCTAAGATAGATGTAATTTCTTTTCTTAGGAAGATGAGTGACATTTCCCTTACCTGCTGAGGAGTGGAATTCCTCATGACAAACATGGGTGCTGAGAGAAAACTATCAATACTAGATTCAGTCATGTCTTTAAATAAAAGACAAAAATAAAACTGTCAGTCAGCTCCATAGTTATATATTTAGCATGTCCATTTAAAGATCTGCAGCTTGAGTGTATCTGAAACCAATGCAGAGGAATGAATAAGAAACCATAGCACAAATTAGTGCAGGATGACATTCTGTTCCATGTGTAGCATGAAAGCGTTTGGCACCACAAGCTCATTTTGATCTCGCTTGTTGTGTCTTCTGCCTCCTACCAGCTTGGAAGAGAGCTGGAGCTGTGCCGTAGCCAGATTAACTCAACATGAATGATCTCTGCTTTACTGAGAGTTTATCGAAGTTATGTGGCTTTTTTGACAGCAAGGATTGCTTAGATGGGGTTTCCCCCAACCTGCTGCCAGTGCTTGGTGATGCGCTGGGTCTAGAGATGATAACAACCCCAGGGAGGTCCTTTCTCATCTAACTGGGAAAGACCCTGTGGTGCCGCAGTGCCGTGGGTGGGAAGCAGAAGTTCCCCATGTTTACAGGGTGAAACGAGGCACTGAACGTGCAAAGGGATTTCGTTTACTCATACGGGTTTTCAGAGCTATCAAAGCACCCAATACATTTTCCATTTCTCTTGATGGGGCTGATCCTATGGCAGCTTCACAGTCTGTGCTGTTAGGAACCCTGCCTACCTTTGAAAGCCTGGCTGCTGGGTTTTAGTTTGGAGATTGGCTGGCTGGTAAGAAACTCTGGAAAAGTGTTGTTGTCGGTGAGGCAGAAGCAGCTCTAAGTTGATTTTCCCCTTATATCAATGACTAAAACACAGCTTCCCCCAGTCTCCTTTCTGGGAGGTTCTCCTCAAGCCTTGTTTGCTCAGTGGCTTGTAGCTAATATGTAATGCTGAAACCTGAAATTATTTCAACTGTGTCAGGGTAAAGAGGTGACCATTTCCAAGGAGAAGATACTAAGCATCCTGTACAGGTTTGGCAGTGCGCTGAAAATCCAGGTAACGGAAACAGCCAGAAGTGAAAGCTGAATTATATTGGATTCCTGAGTCATCAGCTATGGCTGCAGAAGATCCTGCTACCTACGCTTCTGTGGTGATGCTGCTAAGTAGCATTTCCAGCCCTCTGGGCAACGACATCAAAGGATAGCGAAGATAAAAACAGACTACTGTTGGCTTTGAGAGAAATGTTATATTTATATAGGCAGATGTTGAGGTAACTGAGAACTTTTAGACTGCTTTAATGAAAGTTTACCGGTCCTCAGCCTTCCAAAACTCATACTCAGCCTTAGCTTCCCTTCTCCAAAATCGCAGAGCTGGGTTTGGGTGCCCCTGGCTCTTAGCAGAGAAGACCTTGAAGAAGATGGAGAGCTTTTCCAAAATGATGGAGTTGCTCCGGGAGGGAAGCAAGGCCTGCGGTGACTGAGCAGGGCGGGAGGGCTGGCTGAGCCCTGTCCTGGGCCAGAGATGCCCCTTGGTCATGGCCATGTCCCCAGAGCAAGCGTGGGGACAGACCCTGTTTGCTACATGGACGTTTGGGTGCCTGTGTGTAGGCTGCTGGGTTTGAGTCAGGTCTGGTTCCTGTTTGGTTTGGTGGCATTAACGTGTTTGTGTCCCCAGCCCAGGCACCCCTCTCTCCCACCAGCAACACAGCCTGTGTGCTCTTCCCTTAGCTGGAGATTCTCACTCTTGGGTTTTCCAGCCCCTTCAGGCAATTGATATAAAGAAACACCACAGCTTTACGTGGAGTTTCTAAACCAAGGAGGACTCAGCGTCACAAAGCATGCCCAGGCCGCACTTCTCTGAAGATGAGCAGCTGAACTAGCAAAGCCGGTTTTCTCTCGCTTTCTCTTGCAGCGGGGCTCTCTGGGGTCTGGTGGTGTGAGCTCTGAGGTTTCCTGTGGTCGGGACATGCCCCTTGGGGATTCTTTGCTGTCTAATAGGTTTGTTCTTGCATTATGCCCTTTCAGTGCTGCTGCACACAAGCTTTCCTCTTCTATCTTTTTTTAATGAACCTTACATGAATTAAGTCTCTTTGAAAACTACAACTCTGAGAGTTTATAGAAACTAGCTGAGAGGTCACAAACTCATATGGAAGGGACAAGTGGCATAGTGCGTTTGCATTAAAACTGCTGTTCTGTTTAAAACCAGGTCCAAAATAGGGAATCTCTCACTACTTTCCCAGATCTTCCCTGCCTGTCTTTGGGAGGAGGGCGATCATCTCTTCCATCAGCTCCATAATGGACCAGACTCTTGATCATCACTCACAGTGAACAGCACCTAAACCCGTGGGTGAAATTGGTGTTTGTGGTGTAAAATGCTGTTTGGACTCTTTGGTGTGATAGGAATTGACTGTTCTGCGATTCATGGCAGTACTCATTTTAGCAGAGGAGCAAAAGGCAAAATGGCAAAGAACTTGCTGGCAAATAAATGAATGGTAACTTCCCTCTGTTGGATTTATTCAGTTCTTTGAGATATAAATGTATTCTTGATGGCCAGAGAAATCAGTCATTCTGCATTAGGAAGCTTGATTGATGTCTTCAGCAAGCTTTTATGAAGGGCTGTGTAAGTGGATCTGGAAATACCCTACAGGGAAAAATAACCATGTGGCCTAGTTCATTTAATACACAAGTATTCAATTATGTTTTTCTTAGTTTTGGTTTTGTTGCTACTTAAGGAAATTTTAATTGTACAGATATATGTAAATAAGTGACTTCACACACCCCTTTGTGTGATATTAGTCACCCCCAAACTACTCTGACTTGCACCACATCTGAATGTTAATCATTGTGTTGCTGTGTTTCAAGTTGATATCTCTCTTACTGTGACAAGATCAGATGTGTTTCATTATGGAACGGGATCCTGCTGAGGTTAACAGATCGTGCTTGCCCCGAGGACGTTACATCTGAAGCGTGTGGCTGCTCATCTTCCCTCTCCATGGTCTGTGCAACAGCCCAGCCCCGCAGTGAAGGTGCCGGGGACGGAAGGGCCGGTCGGCAGAGCCTCAGCAGCGGGAGAAGGGACGTCAGGGCGGGCAGAAGAGACCAGAGTGGTGCGTTGAGATAGTCTGGATGGGGAATAATAGCAAACGCTCCAGATTTGGACTAAGATGGCCTTGTCTATGACGCTGTATGTATATTAATGCAGTATCTTGGACTGAAATAACAAAGAAGACTCTTGGTTTGGCAACTGGGCACACTGTCATAGCTGTGGAGAAGAGTGTTTTGTTCTAGCCTTCCAGTGGGGTTTGAATCTTGGCACAGAGCGAAAAAAAGCTTGTGCAATAAGCAGTGGGTTTCCTAGCACCTTCTCTGTAGCTCCCCGTCTTGATTTATAACAGCCTCGAAGATCAGAGGTTCATTTTGGATTGTTTTCTGTTCTTTGAGCAGCTTCCACCCCCTCACTCTTTGATCAAAAAACCCTTGTTGTTTACTCACTGACATAGGTCAACGACAGCAGGAAAAAAATGGTGACTAAGCCAATTAATTGCTGCCAGAACAAAGCCTGCGGACTTCATCTCCAAGTGTGAGCTTGACAGTAAAGCCTTGGGCTCAGCAAAACAGAAGTTGTCTGTGTTGAAAGAGAGATCTACCTTTCCCAGACTATCCTGCACTCTGTTTCCCCAGCAGTGAAGTCCCGGTTCCAGACAGTTTTGTTATAAATCCCCCAAGTGTTACGTGGGACAGGAGCATGAAACCTCCTGAAGCTGCTGCTGGAGACATCTGGTTACGGGAGGCCAGATCCTGCTGGAGACCTGTGCACCACGTCAGACTAAATTAAGTGTAGATCCCTGGTCATGCTTGAAGAGTCTTAGGCATGTTCATCCTCTGTACAGGACTGAATTTTGTTTTTCAGGTCGTTACTTCCTTTTCCAGCTTTTGCGCTGTTGCGTGGGTCAATCTGTGGATGGGGATGTCGGGGTGTGGGTGGTTTGGGCCAGACCCTGGTCCTGTGGGACTGTGCTGTTCCTCATCTCACTCTGTAGAGCTTGCAGACAGCAATACCTGGTGGGTTTGTTCCTGATTGCTGTGAAAAAAACAGAGTCTTGGCTTGAAAGCAAAGTTGTGTATCTTGCCCAAGGCTGCGCTCCCTTTATCCTCTCAGCATAGGTTAAAAATGTTCTTTAGCTGTTACGAACTGTTTATTCTACTAGAGGACTTGCTGGAAGAGCCCTAAATGTTCAGACCTGCCCGGGCTGTGTGAGGCCAGGGAGAATTACTACTTTTGTGCTTTGTCCTATGAAGCCGAGATGCAATAAAACCTGATATTGATACTGACTCTCTTCAGAAAGCGCTTTGAGGTCTACTTGAGAAAAGCAGCAAATAGGAGCCAGGTGGAATTGTGCCTTTCTCAGAGCCTTTTTCCTTCTTTTGTTCCTTGACAATAGTAGTTTAGCGGTTCCCTAGCAGGTCTGCTCTCAGCCTAGCAATAATTGTGTTCTCTAGTTCTTATTGTGATTGTCTTAGTTCAACATTGTGCTTAGCTTTGTATCTTCGTCAAGGATATTCAAGTGTTTTCTGGAATGTAAATGTGTATTTTAAAAGAAAACTCTCTGATGGTGCTAATCACAGGTGTTTGCTGGCTCTGGAGAAGGGACAGTTGTGTTGTGTGAGTCAGGCTATAAGCTTTCATTGATATCTTTGTGTTCTGCATTATAGTACCCCAAATCCAGGGCTGCATCTCTCCTGAAGTTTTTGTCGTTGTCCTGGTTGTGGTTCCTCAGTAGAACAAACTGTTCATTGGACTCTTTAGGAAGCACTAGGCAAATGTAGGTTATTCACCCAGATGAACCAATAAGCTTCTGTCTTATGATCATGCTTGGAAGTGTTTTGAAATATCATTGGCAGAAAGGACTCATGCAGTCAACGAACGAGAATCCTCAACTGTATCTGTGAAGTGTGTTTGAAATCTGGATTTGAGTGGAAAGGGGTTGTGAGCATGCCTTGGGCATACCCCTCAGTTCACAGGGCTGCGCTTGCCCTCGGAGCTATAGATACATTCTACATAGGTCTGTTACCGTGGAATCTTATATTGTTGAAGTACTTAAGTTAAAAGGTAAGTATAGAACTGAGGTGACAGAAGAGCCTTTTATATTGAAGGCTCAGCTCACTGAGATTTTGATTCATTTCCTTTCCAACTGGGATGCTGATGCTGCAGACTGGAGCTCTTGGGCACCTGAGCTGGTTGCATTTTTCCACATCACAGGAGTTTAATCCTTTGGAGTTTTTCAGCCCAGCCGGTGTGGAACGAGCACACATGGGTGCTTGAGGAGTCTCAGGACCTCTCTGGAGGTGTCTCATCTTCCCTTTTTGAGTCGTCTGATAGTTTAAACTTGGTTTTTGATAAAAATTCAAAGCAACATCTGACAGTGTATTTTCTGGTTTGTCCACTTGACCACTTGTTGGAAGGAAGAACGAGTCAGGAGGGTGGAGGGGATATTGATATTGCCCAGCCTCACCCTGGTTTGGTTTTGGTGAGTCCCAGCACAACTGCACACAAGATAATACAAGACTATTACTCATTAAGTTCTCATACTTTGGAGGTGTCTTTTGATCATACAGCCTTGTATTGTTCTGAGAGTACTTTTTCTTCCACAAACCCTTACAAGAGGAAGATTGTGCAGTTTTGTTGTGTTTTTTTTTTTTTTTAATCCCAGCTAGTGATTTCACAATTTTAAGTAAAATCTTTGACAGCTGTTATATTTTGTTGCTTTAATTTTTTTCAATCAGTTTCAATACTTAACGTACACAGCATTTTGTGAGGACAGGACACAAATGGATGATTACAACTCACTGGGTCTTTCATAAGGCCCAGCTATTTTGCAGTCTTTGGCTGCTTCCAGAGAACATGTTTATGGACTCTGTTGGTTACTGAAACATCATCTTCTTTTCTCGGCAGCAGGGAATGAACAATGCAGTCAAACATAAACTGAAACGGTTATTAGAATTTCCTGTGAAGTGGTGTTTTAAATGGTTCTGCACTTGATTCGTCTGCATTTTAAAGCAAAGAGGGAAGGGCAGGGGAAAAATCTGTTAAAGTATTAAAACCTGCCGCAGGCACAGAATTTGCTTTCGCTTCCAAAATGCCTATCCAGTCCAAGACGATTGGAAATGGAAAGATGTTGTCTGTGCCCTCAGGCTCTCACTTAGAACTACCGTAACTTCTTGCTACCTCTGCTTGTGCAAAGGGTTTCCCAGCATGTTCGATGCATTGTATTTGCTCCTATAGGCTTTAAATGCCTCTTTAAAACAGACAGACTACTGCCCTTTAGATGCTTTTTAATTTGACTGAGTTGACAGCTATCACTGAACACTCTGATACCTGACACCTCTAAACCATTATTAAAATGCTGACTTTTTTCCTGATGCAGTTCTGTCCTATCTGCCTTCCCCAGCACAGTCCATATTCTCTAAAAAATACTTTACAAATTTAGTAACCGTGAGAGCTATGCCAGAAGAGGATATGTCTTGGGAACAGGCTTTACCTGACTTTTGGCTCTATACTCCCCTGTGTCTTCCTGTCTTACCCTTGCTTTGAGTCATGCTACCCTTTGGAAGACAAGGTTGGTGGAAGCAAAGTCACGTCTTGCCCAGCACTGTCTCCCATAGCACTGATTGTGATGCTCAGGGAAGTGAAAAGGGGCCTGTGTACATACCCTGGAGCATCCTCTGGATCCAGAAGTTCAAGATGTCCCACAGGGAAGATTTCGTCGGGGCACTGTGTTCACCAGTGAAATCTTCTTCCTTTAACCCATCTCTTCCCTGTGTTGCTTGGTTTTTGTGTTATCTGGTCATCCCTCATGTATGTGCAGAAGCATGCAGGTTTTAAAATGGAAAACTTTGTGTTAAAAGATAATTCATGGCATGCCTCACTTTCACACATTGTGAGACTGAGTTATTCTTTATTCACCTTGGCCTTAATAATCCCACACTGAGCTGTTACTTCTTGTGATCCACACCTTGGATCGCTCTTGGCCCCTTCTCTGTGTTTCTTCCAATTGAATTCCAACCCATTTGGTAGCCGTAGGGTGGTTTGATCAGGAAGTACTTGGCAGGTGGGTATGTGCTTGATTTATCTGTGCTTTGGGGTAATGAGATGTTCCTGCCTTCCTGCCTGGTTATTCCTGTTCTCTCAGCTCCTTTGAAAGCCTCGGCCCTTTCGGAGAACAACCCATGGTGACTCCAGAATCTCTTTCCTGAGTGGTAATAGTAATAGCTCATTTAAAGCCTGTCACTCTTCATTCAGAATTTAATTCTTTTTTTCCCTAGTATGCATTAATTTCCATTTATTGACTTTGTATTTCACCTGCCATATTATTACTCAGTCATCAGGCGTTGTAAGATTTTTAGGTGGAAACTGAGTTTATGAATCCTAGGCTCTAAGCAGCTGTTTTCTTACCACCCAGCAAACTTCCCAGCCTTAGGAACCAGCGTTCCTAATGCACACTTCTGTGTCTAGAAATGTCTGAGCCTCATAGTGCTCGGTGCTGTGCAGAGAGGACAAGACAGTTCTTGTGCTGAAACTGTGGAAGGGTGAAAACCCAAATATTGGTGGTTCTACATGTACAGTGCAGACAGCTAAAGCAGCCAGCAAACATCTCCCCGAACACAGCGAGGGAACGAGTAACTCCGTTAATATCTGGAGAGTTGGGGGCATTGATTTGAGGCCCTGATCTGAGCTGCTTTTGGGTTTGTTTAATGCTTTTCAGACCGACAGCCCTGCAGGGATCCGAGACAGACCCGCAGGGCCCTAAGGGGTGACTGTGATGTTCCTTCAGAGTGACCGAGCAACAAGAAATGTCTACAAGGCTCTGGAAAACTGGCCATGACCCTGGTTTTGATGCAACCGTGACCCACTCTGCATTATCAGCAGACTTCACTTCTCCAGGAGCTCTGGCTTTTGTTTTGGGTGTTGATTTGGCACCTGGACTGCAGGAGCAATATTCAGAAACCACAGAATTCAACCTTGCTGAATGATTTCTCATGTTTTTAATTGGGTCTGGTAGGCCTGGAAAGAATTTTGATGCTTCTACCTTTACCATGGGCTTTTCCTTCACAGCCTGAAGAGAACAAGACTGAAACCTTGTGAATTGTCAGTATTGACTTTAAAAAAATTGAAATGCATTTTCCCCTTCACTTATATGTATAGGGCACTTCATCCAAAAAACCAGGGAGAATTGTCACAAGAGCAGCTTCCTTTTGCTTCACTAGCAAAGGAAGCAAATGAAGGCTCCCTTCAGTCCCTGTGAGCAAACACTACAGGTTTATGGAAAGCTGGCTGCAGGCACGTCTACAATGCTGTTTTGCAAATAATGTCAGCTAGAATATGCAGAAATATTGCTTTCCTTGTTGATCACTGGGTTAGTTAATACCCATGATGGGCAGGACCCAAAAGCAGAGCCTGGGAGAATGAGAGGAGTCAAAGGTGCTTTTCCTGTAAATGTGTCCCTAGTTCATACAAGAAACTAAACCCACTCTCTGTGCTTAAGGCAAAGTTGGTGAAACTTATTTTTAATTAATTTTTTTATTTATTCAGGCTCAACAGTGGCTCTTAAATTGCTAATGTGCATTAAATCGGGGGTTGGTGTGCAGGCTCGCAGACAGCGTTCCCCCTTGGATGGAGTTAGAACGCGAGGTTTTGGACCCTGTGGCAAATGGAAGCCCTTTGAAAATTCCACGGACTGAAACGTTTCTCGTGCCGCTCCGTTTCGATGGAGAATGGCTTGTTCTGTCCTCCTCCCCCTCCCTGCCACACATGTTCTCAATTACTGCCTGCATTGAAGCTGCAAACATTTCTTGTGCATCTAGCTTTCTATATTGAGCGCTGGAAATATATTTTAGTAATTTGTGGGAGAACTATTATGTCCCATGCTGGGAAAATTGTGTTTATGGTTCCTGCAGGGAAACAAGTTCATTAGTTTCAGTCCTCAACAGTTTTGCTGTTTCTTCCTCCTTCTTTTGTATCTTGGAGCGATATCCTAAGAACCTCTTGCCCCCGTTGTGTTGAGCCTGGGTTTCTCCCATCTTTGAAATAAAAAGCATATGCTCCGCAGTCTGTGTTTTTCAGTGCTGTCCACAAAATAATCATTGGTTTTTGGCTGAACACAATAATAGCTACTATGTACCCCAAGTATTTGGGTTTGGATGTGCAGCAGCACTGCACTTAGGAAAACTTGATTGTATTTTGTTGTTGGTAGCATTTCAAAGTCAATATTCTGCAGCAGAGGGCATTAAAGGAATAATATACGAGAGAATCAAACTTGCCAGTACTGATGGATAGTGCCTGATTTGGAAGGGGAAAGGAAACAGGGCTTACTCTTTTTCTCAGCGTTTGCGTTGTCCTCATAAGATGATCCTTCTGGATCCAGTTGGTAAAATGGATTAATGAGCCTTTGTTGTACATTAAATCATGCTTTGTTTTCAACCGTAAACCTTAGGTCCCACACCCACATCTGCAATGCGTTTCTCAGTTCAGTTTCTGATGTGTAGAAGATAATTCTGTGGTTAAGGAAAAATCCGTGTTGTTCTCCACCTCTCTGTCTCGTGCTAAAAGTGAGTTCAGCTCTGACAGTGAACAGCGGATACTGTTACTGCTGTAAAAAAGGTTTTAAAGCATGGTTACCTTCTGCTTAAATTTATGATGGACTATTTCAAAGAAAGAATTGCTTTTGCGTCTCGGGTGTGGGTAAGGTGGCTCACAATAAAGGGCTTTTAAGAGCGCTGGCAGGCTGGGATAGCAAAGGGAGAAAAGGAAAAGGTGTGTCTGGATCAGTTAGTTAATTGTTAGATAATAAATGAATCCTTTTCCAACGCACACAAACTGAGCTTCCTTTTTGTTTACTGCCCCAGCTTCCCCTTCAGAGATTTCATTACAGAATTCTCTCCCAAAGCAAAGAACTCCTGCTATTTTGATTCATTGACCCTCTATGGAGATTTGAAAAATAACTTTCCTGTCATTAACAGTGATGCAACTTTAAACAATAAGGTGAGAGATGCTTTAGGGGGGCATCAAACCAAAAGGAAAAAACTAAGGGATGCGGGTAAGAAGTGATGTGCACTTTTACTGTTGTCCTTGGAAAAGGCAGTTAGTACAGGCTGCACTGCACTATGCATCAGCCAGTAGATTCATCTTTGCAAATAGCTTTATGATTTTTGCAAGTTTGGGAATTTGAATGTTTTTGCTTTTGCTCTATTGTTTTGTTTCTGATAGACTGGTTAAAAAAAAAAAAAAAGCTGGAGGTAGAACAGCAATAAAATATGAGCAAAGTGGTGCCTGAGATGCTCATCTAGTTCCCATTAGCACAATAAATGAGAATATTATGAGGTTTGGTTTGATTTTCCATCCCCATACTTCTCAACAGGGATCATTTTAGACCTGTGTCACCAATCGAGTCTGAGTCGCAGGCTGGCCCATAGGACCAGCATGGAGCAAGGTGTTAGAGTCGAGTCTCTGAACACTGTTTTAAAGTGGATAAGAGTCTTGTCTCATCCTATTTGTAACTCCAAATACATTGCACTTTAAATTAGCGGACTGAAATAATTCCTGATGTGATCTATGGGTTTGCCTAAAGGGAAGAGAGCTTTCCTTGCTGCTGCATAGGCTTAGCTCAGTAGCAATGGCCACAAGCTCCCCTGCTCACCACTTTGCAGTGGAAACGCACCCGCGGCCTTAGGGGCTGGATCCATCACCCAGGAGGTGTCACTGCCGGTTTCAGCCCCGGGAAGAGCTGCTCCCGTCCCACCAGCCGTGGAGCCTGGAAATGTCACCGGTCTTGGCCACTTTCACTTCTAGAAGATCTGGCTTAGTGATTACAGCCTGCTGGGTCACTGTCCTCTCGTCGTTGGCTGTGGCGGCTGGAGGAAGGTGTTACTTAAGGCTACTTTGGCTTTTAAATATTTCTCTTGTCAGCTGCTCTCAAATCTCCTGGGTCTCAGGGCTGTGACACTGTTCACACTGTTAGGGTCTTGGTCCCTTTACACTGTTGTTCCTGATACAGTTTTTGGGGAGGTGCAGAAAGGGGAGGACATCTGTTTAAATTCAAGTTTTGGGTTAACAGAGGAGAATGTGCACAGAGGCCTGGCGGGCTGTCTTGTGTTCTTCCCGAAGTGCTCTGGGCTGAAGGGAGACGTCCTTGTTCCTCCTGCCTGTTCATGGTCATGTTAATGAACTCTACACAAGACCCCTTTGAACAACTGGGTTTTGCTTATATATCCAAATAACCAGAAAGCCCTGAACTCATGAAGACAGGATTCAGTAAACTTCTTGGCTTAAATTCCCTTAATTTGCTCTTACATTGCAAGTAGAGCTCCTTAAGTCGCAAGCAGGGCTGTAGTGAAGCTGAGAGAGACTGTCTAGTGAAAGCTCCACGTTAACCATGACTTGCATTAGCAGCTGGGGGGGAGAAAAGCAGATCCTGGGGACACTTGTGAGACTCGATGGGCTCAGCTGTGTCAAAATGGAATAGTGCCTTCCATGAAACATTTGTTGCTGACTTGTATTTTTTTGAGTTCAAACTAAGAGGAAGTAGTTAATCTTGAAACTGTAAGAAGTGACTTCCTAGTTTTGATTTATAAAGAGCTTGTTCCCTCAACTTCTGTTGCCTGTTTTTGGGAAGATGGCAGAGAAGATAAAAATATTATGAATGAGAAGTAGAGGTGAGGTAATTATTTGGTTTTTTTAGGTTACTTCATGAAAATTGAAATTATGTTGCTATAGCTGATTTTTTTTTTTTAGACTGAGAGCCCTTCCTTTCAGAGCACCAGTTAATCTTTCAGATCTACCACATCCTTATTAGTGCCCGTATCAGGTACCGCTAAATATCAGGGAAGAATGCTGAAACGGAAGGAATGTCACCCTGTGATGGTGTGAAGTGCGGTGCAGATCTGCTGCAGGTTCCCGTCCTTGTGCTTTGCGCCCTAGTCGCTGGGGATGCTGAGAGTCCCAAAGTGCAGGTGGCATTTGGAGGTGACTGGGTGACTTAGTGTGAGGAAGGAAGGATTCTTGCCAAGCACCTGGCACTTGCATCATCAGGACATCAGCCAGAGCAGTAAAGTTCAAGTCCAGCTTTTTGATTCAGCCCCATTCACTAATATAGGTGGTGAGTGGTGATGCTCCAAGTGAAATGTGCACAGCAGAGCTCATTTGAAATAATTTATCACCCGGGAAGAAAAATTTCTGCTAAGAATAAGTTTTAATTACGTCAGGTCAGTAAATAAATTAGTCTGCAGATTTATGCCCAGGACAAGTCTTGGGTATAGAAGATGTGTTAACACCTAAGGGCATTGGTTTATGTATTGTTCTCATTGAGTTCACAAAAAACATCTCTGTGTTGAGCTCCTTCAATGGACAAATAACAGATGAGCGCAGTAACACTTGCATGGTCTTAAGCTGCATTTATATTTCCTGCAATACATCTCTGCTAAACATCAGACTCTTTGCCTGTTGGCAGTCGTGTGGGGATGGGGAACCGGCGTCCTTCACATTAATCAGCTGGAGTGGCTTAATGAGGGTGGACTTGGACCTTTTCATCTCCCTTATATAGTTCCCTTCAGTAAGCTGAGCTTTCCACTCCATTCCAGCATGTAACGTGCCTTGGTTGCTTCATGGGATGTATTTTCTTACTACTACTTCAGTGTAGGTTTGGCTTCTCTCTTCACATTTGGCAAGAATTTATTTCAAAATAAAACAGATTTTCTTACAGAATCTTCGTAAATACGATGGTGAATGTCTGTTGAAGGGGGAAAAATAAACCAGACAAGTAACATGTTGCTTTCTAATTGTTGTTGTTTTTTTTTTTAGGAAGTATTAAAAGAATGCTGTCATGACAAATTAAGATATGTTTTAATATCCCAAGTAACAGTTTTAGAAAGCAATACTGTGCTGTGCTTTGACTATTGAAAGCATCATGACATGGGCTTTGCTAGTCATGCAAAATAAATTCCAAATGTCTCTTTATAGAGCCAAAAAACCAGTCCTGTGGTTATGTTGCGAGATAACTCTAGAATATCGTAGCTTTGCTTAATCTGCAGCTCGGGAAGTCTGAACTGACCAAGTCTGACTCAAATAGAAATCGTATCAGAATTAGTAGTTGGGTTTGTTTCAATCTAGTGCTCGTCTTTCATTTGCATGGGCTCTTGTAGTCCAGACCACAGGCAACTGTTCTGATGAGCACTTGAACCACAGTTTGATAATGGTTTAATGAAGGCAAATACGGTAGATTCCCAGCTGACTCTTCTTTTGAATAATCCTTGTTTATTTGTGCCGTGTGTCCTGGCTTTATCAGTAAGCTGTCTTTTAGATCAGTATCTTCTTCAGCACATCTGCATATTTATTTTCTGTATCACAGGTCACCCTTTTGTGTTCTTTCTTGACTTTTGTTCCTTCAGGATGCCAATAATTTTTCTTTTATTCTGCTCCCAGTTGTCTCAAAGTCTAAATAAAGGCTTAGATAACTTTCCCAGCCACAGAAAAGCAAGAAGAGGAGCTGACTGAAGGTCTCTCCTTTTAACTTTACACAATGTAATCTCTAGTTTAAACTGTCATTATTATTATTATGGATTAATCAGGACCATTGTGGTTATCATGTTGGAGGTTTTGGCACAGAGTGGTTGTAGGACTTCCCTGAATTTATGTCTGTTCATGGACACTTGCTTTCCTTGGCCACAAATCTGTTAGTTTTGTTCTGCGCTTGTTTTGAAAATGATTAACTTTCTGTAATGAACGAAGCTCTGCTATCACAGTCACTCTTTAGGCGCTCCCTGATTTTATTTGCTGATGTCTCCGTCCCAGATCTGAGCACAACTGATGCCTACAAGGAATGCTGTCGCTGTCCTTTCACCATTTCTAACAGTGCTGTGACATCTTCAGTGTTTCCCTTGGTAGGGACGGTAGTGTGGAGTTTGTTTAAACAGCTCATATGAACAACGATGCTCGTTTGGGAGGACAGGCTGAGAGAGTTGTGGATAGATGAGCTTTAAGGTCCCTTTCAACCCAAACCATTCTGTGATTCCAACAAACAAATACGCTGTATAGAAAACACCAGCCATTTTCACTGTTGGCAATTTTCAGTGCCATTTGACTGTAAAGTCTTGTAATTAGATGGTGTAAAGTACTTAACATGTTACACAAATATGTCAAAATGCATTAGCAGCACAAGTGTTCTTCACTGCTTTCCTAAATACACTCACAATATGTCGTAGTGGAATCCACCTCTTGTCATTATTTATAAAACTGCAAAGAAGTTAAGATCACTGAGAATTAGATGATTAGCATGAGACTGTCTTGCTATACTAAGAATATATATTGTCGTGATAATGTACAGAGTGAAGCATGCAAATCCCTTCTCATCTAAAATGAGAAGACAGCCTGGGATAAAACCCCACAAATTATGTTTTTCATATTCACTCAGTTCAACTTTCTGCTGCTGCTTCTTAATTCCCATTCAGTTCAATGGCTTCTTCGCAAACTTTTGGGCTACCTCCAGCCTTGCATTTGAATGGCTTTCAGGCATCATATTGCTTTGAATGGCATTTGGCCGTGGTTTCTGAATGTGGCGAAGCCAGGCGCCCAACTGCTGCTGGGAAGGATCTTTTCCATAGAACAAACAACTTCGCAACACCCTACCCTGCCCAGGCAACCATTAACTAAATAGTTTCCTTATAAGTGAGAAGATAGGACTTGGAGCTTCCCTAAGGATCATCGTCTGTGCTGAACTTTGGAATGACCCATAGCAAGATTCCCACAAGTGTGTGTTTAATGTCTGACCCAGAACCAGTGGAAGTCGCATTCATTCATTCCGATATTATTGCCCGTGTGACCTAGGCAGGCCTGGGGACCAAATGTCTTGAGGAGATGCTTCTGGAGGCCAACCAAGATGCTCTCCTGCCTGCTTGCTTCTCTCGTGGAGACCTGAGTGCTGTTCGCAAACTGAAATGATGCTCTTACTGCATCCCACACACGCTTTCCTGCTCTGTGCAAGCTCGGGTATTACTTCCATATGCAGTGAGAGCTTTGCAGTTTTGAAGAGCTAATCTAATAATAGATTGGTCTACATTTGCTGCGTTGCCAGAAAAAGACATATGTTGTCAGGCAGTCGAAGTCAGCAACAGTGCTGAAGTGGAAACGTGCTGAAACATGAAGAAGGCAGAAATCCAGAAGAATCTGTCCGAGGTTTGGCTATTAGGAAACTAAAAATACTTATATTCTTCTTATATACATGTTTTCCACATGTACTTAGAGAAATACTGTTTGCCTCATGTCTCAAAATGATTAAAGGGCAATTTTTTTCCTTTCTCGGCTTTAGTGTGATAACAGAAAATGCTGTTGGCATCCAGCTTATCAAGAACGGGTGTAAGAGGGAAGAGAAATGATTGGAATAACTTGAATGGAAGAGGCATGTGTAGTATAGTGCAGGAAAGAAATATGACTTTGAGTTCCTCCTGTCATTGATGATTCAAGATGTAATTTTTGACTTGCACTCACAGTGGAAGTAGATCTTTACGTATCTCTGCCGAGGCACAGGTTGGATGTTGAGGACTTGATTTTTGGCAGCATGCGATGGTAAAGAACGTTTCCATGCCATATTTTATCACACGTTTACCATTCCAATTTTTCATTTTTAGCTTTTCTCTGGGAAAAGGAGACATCAGCGGCTTGAACAAAGTGAATGTGTAGCCCAAGAACCACTGCTCTTCTCTGTGCTGGTGAAGACTTGGCTTTATGGTGCTGACCTTTCATAGAATTGCAGTGAGATGGGGTTTGGGCTTTGAGCTGCTGTATGAAGATGTGAGGTTTTGACAATGTGTTCTGAGCCAGCAATTACGGGATTTCATCTGTACATATCCCTTAAATATCATCGCTTTGAGATGTGTGCTAAGAAAATGGCATCTGTCACAATCATACTTTTTCTGCTGGGGTTAATGTGTGCACAAGACGCGTATTACTCTTCTGGAACAAAATTCTTCCATAAATGCCATCTCAGATCAGGAAAGATCCTTTTTTTTCCTTCTTATTTAATATTAGTGTTTCCTTCTTTAAGACCACTGGCTTCTCCCCAGCCACTATGCTTGTGGCTCAGTCATGTAGTAGTAGCAAGGAATTTGGTGACTTCTCTGGGGAATTAATCCACTAAATAATAACTACATAGACCTCCTGGGACCCACCTGGTGCAGGATCCCAGAAGCCCTTTTTCCCAGCTTGTAGGTAACATCGGGCTCCTACTGTTTTCTGCTTCTCCTGGCACTATTCCTGAAGAGAGTTGAGTTAGTAAATGTGGCTGTCACAGTAGCTATTACCACTGACACAAAATAATTAAGTTGTGGTTTCTGCTGTGGTGGGGCCACTTCTGTATTTTATAGCGATACGTCTGTGCTGGGAGGGAGAATGTCATGCTTGATTGTCGTGACGGATGCTTCCAGGAAAACGAGTCTCTAAATGCAGGTTATCTGATACTTTGCATTTACATGAAATGCTGTTGGTTACATGGCAGATCACTAATAGAGCTGCGTGTTGGTTCTTCTGCTTTTCCTGATGAGGTGAAGGGGAGGGTAGCACCCATCTCATTTTTCTCCCCGTTGTTTTGGGAGGGGATAGCTGCAGTCTTTGTTCTTTTCAACCAGTGCAAAAACAAACTTCATGCCAGTTTTCAGTCTGATTCTCTAATCAAGCGGATGGTTGTGTTTGTTATTCTTGAGCCACCAACCTGGGATTCTGGGCTTTCAGGAGTCCTGAAGGCTTTGGGACACAGATGCTCAACAGAAGCCGTGCCAGTCCCTGCTGCTGAACTGTGCGAACACACTGTGAAATTTGGGCACCTTAAGAACAATCTTTCTTTTTCCATTATTTAAATAATTTTCTCTATGTCGCCTCAGATAAATCTGATTGTATTACAGTGTAACTGTGAAATCCTGCTCTTTGGTCCTTACGGACACAGGGTCTTCCTATCTCATCCTATTTAAGCTTCCTAGGGTGGAAAGATTCCTTGTGGCTTGGGTGGCAAACACGGTCCCCGTGCTGCTGTGTGGGTCGGGGACCGGCCGCATGGTGCTGATGCTTGACAAGTGCCTGTGCTGCTGAAGGTGAACACAAGCTTGCAAAACCTTCTGCAAACCTTCCTGCTATTGCTGGGGACCAAGTGCATAGAAGCTGGAGAAAGTTTGGGTTTGTTGTTTGTTTGTTTTCTTTTTTAGCAGATATTGCTGCACATACATTTGTCAGAGAAAAGAAAAAAACACAAATAAACTTGTCAACTGCATGTGGTGTTAAACCTTAAGGCTGAGGCTTTGTGTGTGTGTATCTACAGTGGAAGAATCCCTTGTCACGTTTGTTTTGTATCTGGTGTTGGAGGTGACGTTGTGCTCAGTGCTGAAGGAGGTGGAGAGGCTGTGCTGCACGTGGCCTGCGGTGCCACAAGACGAGCACGGAGGAGAACAGGGGCAGGAGGAGGCTGAGGGGGGAAGCTCAATGTGCTCAGTGGCCATGACCACTTGTCTCTTCACCTGGGGCTCCCCAGGGTAGGGAGGCACCTACTGAGGCAATGGGCAAGGACCAGCAGAGGGACTTGGGATGTTCTGTGCTGCTGGGAAAAGCCTCTGAAGCAGCAAGAAGAGATGGTGGTGCTTGGTTGAGAGATTCAATGTCAAAGCTTGACAAGGGAAGAAATGTCAGTGGGCAAATAGGGAAGATGGGTGCCTATGTGAACCATGGGCGTTGGACTGATCAGTGGGTGAGCAAAGCCTTTTGCTCTGTGTTGGTGCAATACATCAGTTCTTGGGCTGTGATGGGAAGCCTTAAGGGATGTGGCAATTAAGAAAAGTAACTAAGAACTAAGTCATAAAAATACTAAGTGTTTTACCAGCGCCATTGTGCATAGGCAGGCAGTGGAGAATGTGGGTCACACAGTGCGAGTGGCTGAGCCAGGAATAAAATCCAGGCCTGTTAAAGCCTCAGGTTTCTCCATAAACACCAGACCGTGACTCTTTCCTGCGGCACAGCTTGGGTGGGAAGGAACCTCTGTTGTAGGTGGAAGACCAGGCCCCGCTCGGTCTAGCGACTAATCATATTCTGCTGTTTGCCTTTGCCAGGTGCAAGTTCTTCAGCCTCACGGAAACCCCGGAGGACTACACCATCATCGTGGATGAAGAGGGCTTCCTAGGTAAGTGGCGACGTGTGCCACTTCGGGATCCAGCCTGGGGATGGAGGAGGAAAACGCGTCATCTCTCGCTGAGATGATAAACCAAAGCATTTGTAAAACAGGTCTGTTTGTCAGCGCTGGTAGTGCCGCGATGAAAGGTGCTTTGATCACTTAAGCACGCTGTCGCTTCTGCCGCGCTGTACAAGGCGTTTCACACGTGGAATGTGAATATATTTTAATGCCTAGAGAAGAGCACACACAAGTCTTAAAGAGCAGCTTGGGCGTATTTGGAAAAGCAAACCCATTTGCATATCATTGTGTTAAAATGAGCTGGGCTTTGTCCCCAAACCTCCACAAGCACATCTTGCTGCTCCAGCTTGTTCATCCAGCCTCTCTCTTTAAAAGGAGCCCTTGAAGATGAGTGGTTCGTATCATCCCCTCAGCCATTGCCACGCTGTGGAGTTGCGAATCGGCTCCTTTGGCTCATCACTGAAAGCGGTGATTTATCCCCCTTTCTTATGCCCAGCTCTCTCCGGACTGAATGTGCTGTGGCTGCAGGTCCCTCTCAGCCTGTGCCAAAGGTGGAGTCGTGGTGTCAGAGAAGGCGATGGACACGGGACTGCAGGCGCTTGGCGTTGGGCGGGCGCTGATGGAGAGAATGGTTTGGCTTTGTGGATGGAAATAGTTTGTAATACAATTTATCGTGTGGGGAGGTTTTGATTGCAGCAGTGTTATTGAGGTGCTGGAATGAGGAAGCGTTGTGAAGCTATTGTTATTTTTGTTCAATCGCTGCTTTCTGTGGTTGGAATTAAAAGCCTACACGTTTTACTAGTTTGGAGAAAATTCATTAAAACATGAAAAAAGAGGATTTCGTTCCTGAATAGGAATTAACTGTCGAGTAGCTACTTGTGACACTGCAATATTCAATGGTTTTTTTAATATCCAAACCCAAAGGAGAAGATTAGAAACTATACCATCTTTATTTAGTACAGAGTCAAAGTTTTGTAATTAGTAGCATTGCTGAATTATTCCCCTTTCAGTTTCAGATGTACTCATAAACATATAATAGAACAAATTATTACATCTTCGAACACTAAAATGGTGGCTAAACATTTTCATAAAACAATCACTCGGTTGAGAATAGGTGAATGGATCTTTACAGCTATGGCTATTTGTAATCTGGGAGTTGGGGGGTTTGATTGAAAGCGTATGTCACGTGTTCTGCTTTTGCTCCAGAAAGAGGAGGCGATCTAGAGTTCTGTTGCCAGAATGTTCCTTGTTCCGTTTGTGCAAGGGGCACGCACAAAAATTTGATTACTGCTGTTGGTAGTCTTAGCTTCTTTATTATTGGCAGTAGCTGGGGGAAACTGATTCAGATTTGGTTTTGCCATAACAGTGGGAGGCAAAGCCTCTTAAAAGAGGCTCATTTTAAGAGAGAAACCACCAAAGGAAGAGAAAAGGGTTTTTTTCCGAGGGCTGTGGTACATGGCAGAGCAAGAAACCTGGAGATCCCCGTTCTCAGGGCGGACTCCGCGTCACTGAACCGTGCTGCCCCTGCAGATTTGCCGTGCTGGGGGTGTGCTCCTCTCCAGCATCACACCTGTGTCTGTGGTACCCATGGCTCTCATTTCTCTGCCCAGTTGGCACAAGGCAGATTCCTCACTTCAGTCACTGGTGGCCAGCTTGGCTTACAACCATCTCCATACAGCCTCCAGCAGCCATGCTGTTACTTATCTCTGGAAAATATTCTGTCTGACAGAAAGGTGAGCTCAAGCAGTGGTTTAGCTCAGCAGTAGTGGGGATTGCGTTGCCCTTTGTGTTGTACTTGGAGCAAATCCCAGGTCTCAGCAGAGCCGTGTCCTCGAGGAGCTGCGTGTCCCACGGCTGTCCCGGGTTATCTCTGGGAGCCTGACAGTGCTGCCGCGCTTCAAAGCAGCAGCTCTCTCTGCTCGCACCCTTTGGACTCTGTTACCTTGTCTCTCATTCGAACAGGAATTTACTGCTGATACTTACAGTACCCATGTGGCTTCTGTTGGGCTGTAGTTTTGGCAGCATATAACATCCTAGTTTATTTATTTATTTATTTATTTATTTTCCAAATACACCGCATGTGGTTGGGGTGTTAAAGCAAGACAGGAGAAAAGATCACCATCCAGACAACATGGGGGAAGTAAGGAGTATGCTGCTGAGGCCATCCTCTGCTACAGCATGGCGTGGAAGCCAGGTACAAAACCCAGCATGGGCAGTAGTGTCACAGACGTGGCAGCTTCATCACTGTTTCTTTGCTAGTAAGTGACAACCTGCTGGTGAGACTTGTAAGCTCTGCGTCCTGCTCGCTCTCCTAACACCACCCCTGTGCCCTTTGGGTTTGTGTCCAGCCCATGCTCTTCTTTCTGAATTGTTACCACCACATCCAAAGCATCTCAGGGTTAGCTCCACTATTGCTCCATCCCAGTTCTCCATTTCCATATGCTGTTTTTCACAGTCTGGAGGAATTCAGGATCTACCATCTAGGATGCCCTGGAATGCTGAAAGGGCTCTGCTTCACTCCCTGCTTCCCCTCACTGTCTGGCTATAAATGCCTCAGGAGGACAAATCTCACTTGGTCTTTGCATAGTGTGTAATCAGCCCATGGATTTGAACAGCATCCAAATCTGTAAGAATTGCAGCATCCCATCTTCTTGCAAAACAGCACCAGTCTTGTCTGCCTCAAGTGCATCAGCTGCTTCTTGACCTGACCAGCACAGTGCCAGGTTCAGTTCCAGAATTACAGGGTAAATTTTCACCTTTGGTGAGCAGTTTGAGTGTGGCAACAAGAAGTGACTTTTTTCCTCTCCAGGTAACTTCTGTTCTTCCAGTGCTTAACAAACTCAGTAGAGGTAAGCCTATGAAGGGCAGGCCTTTCTCTGTGGAAAATTAAGACCGACCTTTCTGGGGTACCTATATGAATTTTTATAGTGGCAGCAGTGAGAAGATTGTCCTGTTAGCTGGTGTCTCTCAAGGCAGCCAGGCCCCTTCTCCTGCATATCTTGAAGAGCACTGAAGGGAAAAGAATAGGCTGGAGAAATACTGGCATGTTTAGCAGTCCTTGAGGTTAACACTTCAAACATACTGACATGCAGCAATCATTCGTAACTGTTTTGTCAAAAAATAATCCTCAGGCTCGTTTCCCTGGGAGTAGCAGGTGAGTTGGGCTGGGAAAGAAGTCATTATTTCTTCTCCCCAGAAAATATGTGCAGTGCAAAGCTGTAACCTGCTTAAGCATTCGTTGTGCTGGAGGGGAATGGCCACAGCCTAATTCTTTGCTTTAATTCCCCAGTGGTGAGGTGGGGATTATAACTGCACAGAAACTTGTTTGTTCCAGTGGCTGTTTCTTGGGCTTTGGCCTGTTAATGAGGAAGGATTTTATTCAGCAAATAACACAGGGGGACAGTGCACAGAAAGATCTTTTCCTGGCTGATACTGAGATGAATTAGCAGGAGTTTGGCCATGGGCCCTCCTGCGTGAAGACAAGTGTCTCAGCTCCGGGGGTGCTTGGACAGCCGTGTAAAATCCTTGCATTTATCACCTGCAGTGCAGCCAGCGCGTGGCAGAGAAGTGGAGCAGCTGCTCTTTCTGAAATATAGGGATATTTGAGTTTGGTTTGCTTTTTTCCCAAGGTCTGGCTGAGAGCAGGAGCTGCCTGTGCGTGGTGCAGATATATCACAGCTCCTGTGCTCTCTGGGCAGTCTGTCCCTTTCTCCGAGGGCAGCAAGGACAGATTCCCAGCATCCCTGGGCAGCTGCACCAGCAGAGCTTTTCGCCTGTGATCTCACTGGTCCCGTTAGTCTCTGTTCACAAAGGTTTTGGCTTTCCCACACTGGAAGGAAGGCACATGCCAGCACCTGGGGACGGCCGTGCTCTCGGAAACCCCAGGTATGTGCACCAGAAAGCAGCTGCTGACATTGCAGACCTGTCCTGGAGACGCCATCTGAACAAAATAACGGGCTCTGGGGGTAGCAGTGTTCCTCCAGTGGCACTCCCAGCAGCTGTCACATCACAGCGCCTGTACCATTTATCCAGAGAGCCTTTAATTGGAGGTAAAGGGGAATTGAGGGTGTTTGGTTTGTTTTGATTGTCCCTTTTCTGTTTCTGGTTTCTCCAGCTGATTTATCTGTTCATCTTTTTTTTCTGTTGGAAGTTCACTACTAGTTTTAGCAATAGCTTTGCTTGGGTAGCTTTCAATGAAATGCCATCTATGTAGCCTCCTATTTTACAGCACTTCTTTAATTGCACAACACAGTGTGAAATGAACTAACACTCTCCATCAACCACCTTTATTCTGTACAAGCCTAGTGAAAGAAGAGCCTGTCCAGAGTCATCTACATAAGTTGGTCCAGTTGCATGGAGGTGAGAGATGGCTACAGTTTACCCTCAGGTATTTGTTTCTGTGTCTCTTGCATCCAATTGAAACAAAGCTGGACTGTTTGATATGAACCTTCCCAGACTCACCTAGAAGGCAACAAGTTCTATTTTTTGAGTTTCTGCCCTATTTATGATGGAAAGAGGAGAGTCTCACTGTTTGAGACCTCTTACAGGGCCGTGGATGGAATTTGAAGGCGTCTTTCTCCAGGGGGGGCACAGCCCTGTTGGGTTGCTCCAGGATGTCTTCGTGAACGGGATTTGTGGCAGTCTGTCACCTGGGGGCATCTGTCCTGAAGATGGAAGATCGTAAAGCAACAAGTTGCTGCCATTTTCAAGGCAAGAACGCAGCCTTCCCAGCTTTAGTGCTTAGTCGGTGTCCCTTGCATGGACTCATTCTCTGTAGGCAATGAACTTAAAAGGTATTGGAGAAGGGGAAAATAAATCAAATGCTGGTATTAAGGAAGGAGTGAATCCGTATTATTTCCAGGCTGGTAAAAATGCTTATTCCAGTTTCAGGGAAACTGAGGGTGAGTGAGGGGAGGACATCACCACGTACTCTGGACTTGTGTCTCCTGAACCAGCCAGCCCATTTCATAGAGGCCACTGCAGTCAGCAGACCTTGGGTTTGGAACCAGAGAGGAAGAGCAGTTTGATTTCGGTACTGAAGCAGCAGTGGGAAGATCCCGTGTGAACGTAGAGCAAGACTTTCCATCTCCCCACACTGAGATTCCTCTGCGAGATGGAGGTGACAGCCCTTGCTTCAACCTTCTGTGACTGCCACTATGGCTAATGGCTTCTCTGAGACCAGACATCCATGCAGTTACAGAGTCTCCAGAATGAGCAGGCTCTTCATCTAAGTTCATACCTCACGATAAATTGCCCAATGCTTTAAGAATAATGGAACTATTTGAAAAATCTCAACTAGTTAGAGTGGCAGAGCGATTTTGTCAGAATTCAGGAAATGTTGACCTCTTTCTAATAAAAAGAAAAAAGCCCTCTTGCTGGCAGCGCTTTGTTTCGATAACAATCATCCTCAGACAACCTGCTCCCTACCTGACCTTGGATTCAGGACCATCATATGCTTTAGTACCACACCGAGTCCCTTTTCCAATAACATCAAAATGGTAAATTGCTTTCAGTGTCCTCTTGCTCATCCTGTATATAAAATGGGCAAGAAATAAGCTTATAAATAAGTGCACGCTCAGAACCCATCTAGCTGCGAGCAATCTGTAACTTTATTTAAAGATATGGAGAGAAGGAAGGTAACAGATTAATCTGTTTGTTTGAGTATTTCTTCTATAACTATTTCTCCTTTAATTTTTTATTGCCCAGTGACTAGGCCTTTGTATCTCAGGCACGGTGGCTTAATTTGCCTGCTGACATTTATAGCGCTGAATTCCTTCCCCTGGACCGCCAGGAGAGCCTGCTGGTTGCTAGGCAGAAGATGTTTTTCTCTATTAAACACGTGCACAATCGCTCGCCTTTGGATCTCTGTATTGGCCAGACTGCGCCATGTCTGTGGTTTTCAGGTTTTGTAAGTAATGTGGTATTAATGACCTAAATTCAAATTAAAAACATGAGGATTTTACTACTGGCTAATTAGAAAGACCTGCTTGTTGGGAAGATTTTTCCTGCATTGCATATATGCTAATATAGATGGATAAACATGTTGGGGGGCTGTGATTATGTGGGATTTGTGCCCGCTGCCAAGAGGCGGTTTGGTTTGGTAATTAAAGCTTTTGGGGGAAGGGAGAGAAGGATGAAATGTATATAATATTGCAAGGTCTGGTTTGTGTCACCTGGGGAAAGGAGCATTTTAGCTTCTCCTTAGAGCTCATCTGTGAGTGAGTTTGGAAATCTCAATAGCACGTATTGTTTCTTGTGTTTGTAACCTGCCACATAAAGCCTTTTGTCCAGTTTCTCTGCCTGCTCCTATTTAAAGAAATACTGCATAAATAATACACATTTTGCACTGTTTCCTCCAGCAGATGGGTGTGTATCGATATCTATTTTTGTTTCACAGCCTGTGGTGAGAAAGCCCAGACATCTCTTCCTGAACCACTCGACTGGCCACGATTTCCTCCTTTAAATTTATTATGTCTTGGCTGCTTCTTAGTGCTTTCCGAAGCCTGAGATAGATGAGCAGATAGATACCGTGGCTCACTCTTATCAACCCACTCTCCTAAATGCAGGACCTAAAAAGCTTTTCTGGCTGAAATGATGGAACGATTCACTGAAATTTTAGGTTGTTCTCTGAACACAAAATGCAGCTCAACAGAGAAATAGCAGCCCTGCTTATTTGTTTCACTGGAGAACATTTGATCGTCTGCTTGCTGTTCCAGCCAGTGCATTTCTGGTTTGGTGTTGGTTTTGGAGTTGTTTTATGGGTTTTTTCTGTGTGTGTGGTTTTGTTTGAGTTTGTTTTGGTGTACATGTTCTGTTTGGTTTGTTGTTGTTGTGTGTGTTTGTTTTTTTTTTAATTAAGGTAGGAGTCAATGGCAGTTGGTGGCTTTTCATTGTTTGCCTGTACCTGGAGCAAACCACAGACTGTGCAAGGAAGGGACTTGGCTGAATACACTCCGCAAGCCCTTTTGAAGCATTTGTATATTTTATGTGCTGGTACCATTGTAATTTGTGATCTTTCCCTGCTTTCTAAAGTGAGTTTTGTGTGGAGCACCCTGTGAGAGATGGGAAGTGCTGTTACCCCTTCCAGGCTGAGAACTGGAGCACAGGGAGAGCTGAGGGACCAGTGACACCGTGGAGAAATGAGCCCCCTTTCCCTGGGCTGGAATCATTCAACCCACAGCTCCCAAACTTCGCCAGTTGTGAACCTGCTTTAAGTTTCAAGCCGTATGTAAATTCATGACCTGAGGAAGAGTGGGTTTCCTCCACCTTGGCATCTCATAAGTGCTGTGACCTTAGTCTAGATGTGCTGAGACTAAAGTAACCTTCCAAAAAAACACTCTGTCATCACCCGCAAACAGAAAACATTTCTTTGGTGGTAATCCCTTGCAAAATGCCACCACATGGTGCTCCCCAGGGTTGGTCTCTGAGCAGGTGCAGGAGATGGAGGCGCCTGTGCCTCAGCTTTCCCAAATATCAGCCGACAAACACCCAAGTGAGACCGTATCTGACCCTGTAGGGCTGGAGGATCCTCCTGCCCAAGTGACCTGGGAGGGAACACCGAGCGAACATCCATCCTGGCTGTACCTGCAAGAGCCGGCAAGTTTTGTGCACAGAAGCGTCACCAACTTCATTTTCTTCTGGTGCGGTGATGAGAGTTTTCCAGCTTTCTGCCAGCCTTGGTACAAAGTCTCCAGAGCTAATGAGGGATCGAGGGCATCTCTGATGATCCCAGTGCAATGAGTCTGGTTGGTTGGTTTTCACTAGAATCGGTTGAATTCCTTGTTTCTAACTCTGGAACCGCAGAGTGATGTGTGTGTGTTTGTCTCCACACTAAGAGTTCACTTCTGGGGAGGAGTGAGGGGAGACTTGGTGCTTTGAGCTAATTCTGCCTACTTAAAACAAAGAGGGGCTATTTTATCATTTACATGCAGTATTAAGCTGATGATGGCACGCTGGCCAACCATAATCTTCAGGCTTTTGGCCTGAGAGTCACAGAAAGTCTCTTTTAGGTTTGTGGAAGGGCAAATGAGCCTTTTTCGAGTGAGCAGCTTTGCTGCTGCCATCGCAAGGAGAAGGGACAGGACTTGGAGCAGCAGGATGAAGGTCCCAGGTCTGCTGCAGGATTTGACCTTGGCCAAGTCTCTCATTGCGTCTCAGTCTGAAAAACAGGGATAATCCCATTAAATCACCTCATAAAAGGCCTTATAAAGATTAATTAGTAAACATGTGGAAATGCTTTCATAATGTAACAGGCAAGGGCCATGATAAATAATAATTGAGGTAGCTTCTGTCGCACAGGATTCACTTTACAATGGGTGCACTTGCAGATCTACTGAATAAATCATCTCTCTACAGAGAAACACATTGGAGATTATGGTGGAAAAAAATACCCTCTTATGAAGTAAGTTGCGTAATCTGTTTTAAAACCTCATATCTTAGTATTTAATCTTGCACAGGATTACACCTCACAACCTGAAGGTTACAGTCATACAGTACTTAGGAATTGAATGGGTCCATCTTAAAGTCTTGTTTGAAATGTGATTATTTGCTCTCCCCTGTCAGTGCAGTTGAAATATTGTCTGAAATGTGAATTTTTTTGAAAGCAAAATGAGATTCCTTGTGCTGTTTTGTTTGAAAATACAGAAAGAATTGCAAATGCGAGTCCAACTGAATCGGATTCTTTTTGTCATCTTCTTTTACTCCTGTGTTTCTCGTTTTTCAGTGGAACACGCTGTCTGTGTCTCCTCTCCAGCAGTAACCTGAACCATCGGTGGTGCTTCAACTGCTGGGCCGGGCCGGGTCCTCCCGCCCCTGTTCGCACGTTCTGCGAGCGGAGCCATTGCCAAGAGCTTTTGAAACACGGGGGAGGTTTTGTTGGGAAATGGGAAATCTGCTGATTCCTGCAGTTCCTGTCCCCTGGTGACCAGAGACAAAATCCTCAGCTCTTTTGGACTGTGGAGCAGCGAGGGGGTGAGGAGAGGAACAGCCATGGTCCGTGGGTTGGGAAGGACCCAGCTCTTGGTTGTGGCGTAGAGAGGGCATCAAAGTCAGCGCGTTGGTCTGACAATCAATGACAGGACAAGAGGTAATGGGTACAAACTGGAATACAAAAGGTTCCACTTAATTTTGAGAAGAAACTTGTTCCTGGTGAGGGTGGCAGAGCCTGGCCCAGGCTGCCCAGGGAGGTTGTGGAGTCTCCTTCTGTGCAGACATTCCAACCCGACTGGACACACCTTCCTGTGTAACCTCATCTGGGTGTTCCTGCTCCATGGGGGGATTGCACTGGATGAGCTTTCCAGGGCCCTTCCAACCCCTCACATTCTGGGATTCTGTGACTCGGGAGACAGTCCTGTGCAAAGGGACTGATACACCCCTATCCATGCTCTGAACACATCTTGAGCCAATCTTTTCATCTTCCTTCGCTTATCGCTAAAGAAAAAAGCTAATTTCTGCTCCCTTCTTCCTTCTCATGAGCAAACGCCAACTTGAGGAGCTTGGATCTGGTTTTGATTTTCCAGGTTTGCTCATTGTTAGTGGTGCGTTTTCTCGTGAAGAGGAAGGAAGAGAGAGAGCAGCCTGATTTCCTGAGAGCAGCCTGGGGCCTAACCCGGGTTTGGATTCCTGACCTGGGTTTGGATTCCTAGTGTGGGTTTTGATTCCTAGCCTGGGTTTGGGTTCCTGACCTGGGTTTGGATTTCTAACCCGTCTCTCCAGACAGAGTGGACACAGTGATTATTTTTGGAGTCTACCTTGCCATGTTCCGCATTCTTAGCCAAACATCATAATGCCACTTTGTTTTTGGAGTGGATTCATACTTCCTATCTTATGATACCCCTGTGAAGTAAGAACTAATTTTTTTTCTCCAATGTATGCGGAAACTGATAAAAAAGGATGACTTGTTTCAAGTCAAACACACTTTGTGGGACAGATCAAGTCTTGCCTTAACTACAAGCCCAAATTGCCATTCTGTGCTTCAAAATCAGACTTTATTTACCACTGTATTCCAACAACTTGAATGTCTATTGTGAGATATTTCTGTAAACCAACAGTTTTCTAGTGAATCCTCCTGACAGTCTGTAGTGAGTCACTGGTCCCTCTGTGCTCGCAGCCAGGTGCAAAGTGTGCGAGGGCATTACAACTTCTATGTTACACCTCGACTTCTCTGCACAATGCTGTTTATTGCTAAATTGATGGCAAAAACTCACCAGTATTGCTATTGGTCCAAGTTTTTTGTTTCTGACAGCAGAAATCACGAGTGGGAAGCTAAGAAAGGAGGCCACCAGAAGTGTATTTTCGAAATGGATATTTTTGTGTTTTTCACATGACTGCGTTGGTCTCACTGGAAATGCACTCCGCTTTTATGTTTAATTTTTAAAAAGTCCCTGTAAAAGTATAACCTGCTTAGATTCTAGATTGATGTCAAAGTTTAAAGTGACAAGGATTGCAAGAAGAGAAGTAATTGATTGAAAAGGAGATGAAAGCAGGGGTTTCTGTGTAAGCATTTCCTTTTATCAGCCCTTGATTGCTCTCTTACTGGACACTTGTACTGAGGGTCTCTTCCCAGGAGGTGCTGATTATTTAAGTGGAGGGAAGGCAGTGCCTGTGCATACATATGGATTTGCGAGCTCCAGGTTCCTAAAGGATTCAAGAAGGGCTGGTACCGTGTTATCCCGTGGCTCGATAGGAAAGGATAGTTGCACGCCCTGGTGAGATGTTTAGTCCCTTGGAAAGCAGAGGAGCTGGTTGTCAGAGCCAGGATGTCAGAGCTGGGCTATGTGTTTGCACAGCTTCATTTAATTCCGAGTTACCCTTGGGTTATTTAATTTCCTGACAGCTGCAAAAACAGTGTTCTCAGATAACAATGGCCTCTAATTAGGCAATGTGCCTAAAATGGTAGAATGTTTTATTTGACCGTGGCACTAAAATTTCGTGTGCAGCTTTCGGATGAGGATGCCGAGCGGAGTTGCATTTCCAGCTTCCCTTGGCAGAGACGCGTCTATCTTGTGATGCGCGGTGCGTAGTGCTGAAGGCATGCCCGCTCCTCTGCCCCTGCGCCTAAAACACTTCTCATCTTTTTGGACTGTGTCATCAGTAAATGTGTCTTTCAACTGTAACCACCTCCCAGAAATGTGTTTTATCAGCACAGCGAGACTAACAGGGCTCACACAGCTGAGGCCGCAGAGCTTTTTGGAGACACGCAGGCAAGAAGAAAGTGCGTGAGATTTACCTGTGAGTTGAGGCTTGTGGCTTTTTAGGGGTTTCATTACATGGCAGAGTCACCCATGTGCTGCTTTTATGGCTCATGCACTTAGTGCACAATCATGCAGCGATAGAAATAAATATACAAGTCAACTGTTCTTCCAAATAATGTATGCAGTTTGGAAAGGGTGTTTGCATCAGGTTATGTTAATTAGACCCTGACTCATGATTTGGAAGCTTTATGCACTGGGCGGTACACATCGATGATTTCTGGATTCCCTCCTGTGGCAGCAGGAAGTGGTTGTTCAGGAGTCCTTCCCTCCTTTAATTCTTAGACTTCCCTTGAAGTGTTGAATCTGAAAGAAAATAGTTTATTTCTTTTCTTTATCACTGTTCTACTCCCTATTTTAATTCCGTTCCAAAGCTCACAATTCTGACAGTTCCCACCAAGTCCTCATCACTGCGGGGCTTTAAGCTTTTTCTTTAGGGTTTTGTTTATAACCGTGATGCAAAATTGCAGTTCTGATACATCAGGTGCCTCCTTAAGTCCTGCAACCCTAATGAGGTGTTTGCTGATGTGCAGTCAGAGTTCCCCACTGCCTTGCAGGGCAGCACTCTGTACATTCACGTCCCGTGCCACTGACCAGAGGGCTCTTTTGAAGGTTTCTGGTATGGATTCTGTATAGCCGTTTGCTTTTAGGCAACTGATACCCTGCTCAGACATGGGAATACGATGAAAGAGAGATTACTGCATCAATTGCAGTGTATTGTAACAGTGAAAACAGTGAAACAGTGAAATTGTCTGTGTTAATCTGGATTTACCCAGTTCTGCTGAGGTGCTAAGCTCAGGTTGGCTTGTGGGTCATCCTCTGTGTAAGATCTGCAAGGGTAAGAGATGAGCAAGAAAGTTTGTCTTCTTTCTTCCCCACCAGTCAACGACCAAGGGATTCCTAAACTACAGGTTGGATCCATATGACCGTATTTCATAGCTATCACTACACTAATCCACCGCAAAGGTGTCTGAATCCCTTCTGAAGCATCTTGATTCTCTCAGTCTCCACGACCTCCCCGGATAGCACAGTGTGCGTGTCTGGATTTGTGCTTTGCATCCCTAAACCTGCTCATTTCATTGGGTTTCAGGTGTCATTTGTTTGCACTGTAGCATAATGATGCCTGTGGTCTTATTCACAGTTCTCCTCCCAACAGTTCATCAATACCTTTGAACATCAACTGATGTGTCTCAAAGGACTATCCACAGTGTCTCCAAGACTCGTAGGAAAGGGGGTGAACAGAGCCCTAATAAAAATGTGAAATAACATAGGTCCTGCCAGAGGCCCCTGTTGGTTTATCCTGCAAAGGTCCCTCCATTGAGAACTGATTGTTTATTGCTGTTTTTCTTTAAAGTCCATCAGAGGATCTTCCATTCCATTGTGCTAGGGAAGCAGTGAGAAAGTTTGGAAGCCTTTTGATAAGCTGTTTCACAACATCTCTTCCCTTAAAATCCTATCTCTGAGAACTGTAATATAGCTATAGTGCTTTTCCGGTTGATTTTCTCATGAAAGAGAAGAATAAAATTCTAAAATGCAAACAGAAGGCAAATGGAAAGAATCACAATGTGTTTGGGTTCATACCGCCCTCTGTCTTCCCTCCCTCCCCCTCTCTCTCTGAATATATGTATCAGTTTGAATCACCTAAATTCTTAGGCCTAAATCATGACTCTAGGAACCTAGTTTAGGTGTAAGGTATGATTTGCATTGGTTAACTTCCTTCAGAGTAGCATAGAAACTCAAGTTAATTTTCATCCATAATCTCTCTCCAAGCTTTCTGCTTGTAGTAAACATGTCCCCAGTTTTGCGTTGTGTGAGTATTGTCCATTTTCTTTTGAGTTTGCTCTTTCTGCCATTTCCCTCGCCATGTTCTACTGAAACATCCTCATGTTTATTTTACAAGACTTACCGAACCTTTTTCAGTTTCTACTTCCCTACTTCCACATTTATTGAATTTTTTTAAGTTTGAAATTGAAGAGTTGTATAAGATGTGAGAGGCAACTTCTCAAGGGCAAGAGGTGTCAGCAGCACTGGCCTCGTGGCTGGTGTGTCCTTGGAGGGTCCTGATTTCTTTATCTTTGTATCTTGCACAGTGCTGAGCAGACTGTAAGCACTAAATGAACAATGGTCTCTGGAGTTCTGCAGAAGTAACTGTGTCTGTGAGGTATTTAGTTCACTCTTCTGCTTCCCTGCGTTTGGGTAAGATGTTTATCTACTGAAACACTTTGAGCTGAACTTGTGTGATTAGAAGTTGCAAATTTGCATGTATATTTTTATCTATAATACCTATGTGTATACACCTATATTTGTATATGTATATATTTATTCAGGGAGGAGTTTGTCCTCAGGAGCCAGACGGCAGGTTGTGTCCCGAAGTCCTCAGTGAATTCGGGTTTTTTGTTTGTGTGTTTTGGGGGTTTTGAAAGTTAGAACTGAGCCTTTGGAGTTGTGGGGTGAGGATTTATGTGGGTCATCATGTGGATGAGCCTCTGGTGGGTGTCTGTTTGGGCATTTCAACCAGTGAACAAAAAATAAAGCAGCCTCTTGTCGCAGCTCTCTGCTGCACAGACAGGAGTTACTGCTCTGATGGATGTTGACTGTGGCTCTTCATGCTCTAAACAGAGAAGAGATCGCTTCCCCCCAGACAAATTCATTTTTAGAATTTGTACAAACAACTTCTTGACTGGGATGAGCGCTCCAACGTGCCACAATGTGCCTGGGTTTAGTGGCTTGTATGTACTTCTACAAGGAAATTTATATATGTGTCCAAGGATGAAGGACAGTCCATGCCAGCTTCTCAGTTTGCCTCCCGGCTGGATGAAAGGAAACCGCAAACTGAAACCAGTTTGCTTTCCAAAGTACAACCTGTGTTTCATAAACACCGAGTTCAAAGAACAGCAGCGTGCACTTCACCAACCTCGAAGAAAAGCCCTCTCTAGAATGGGAGGTTTAACAGCACTGGGGAGCAATGGCTGCATCTTTAAGGCATATGCACCTGCTTCATTTTAAGCATATTAAGCTGGGCCTTAGAGAGCCACTTGCACGTTGAACTTGGCTTAAATACCCAAAAGATCAGGACCCCTTTGCGTACCACCCTGTAGAAACGGTGGGGAAGGCGGCACATTTGGAGCGAGCCCGGCTCTTTATGGTGGGAAGGAGGCGAAACATCAGAGCTTGTGCTTGCATAAAAGCCTCGTTACGTGGATGTATCTGACGAGGGGAGTTGATGGTCTGTTGGCAGCGCAAACCATTGGGTTTTGATCAGGGCTTTTGCTGGTGCAGCAGCCGAGGCACGTGCCGCAGCGTTTGCTGCAGGGCAGCTCTGGTGGGCACCGCGGCGTTTCGCATTATTTGTCGCTGGTTCTCAGCCCTTCCTCAGCTGCTTTACAAAGTTCTCTCCAGTTGAAAGTTTCTGGAGGGAAATTTAGCATGAAAAAGGAGCCTATTCCATGGAGATTCCTGCAGCTGAGTTTAGTGTGTTTTTGCTGGGTTGTTGTAGGTGGGGACACCTTTTGTTGCCAGTTTTGATTAGCTACTGAGTTACAGCGCAGCCTGCCTGCCTCCTTGTACATAGGTGGACAGGGTCCCTGTTGCTGGATAGTGACAAGATATATAATTTCTACAGTGTGTAGATGTGCAATAATCTATTGTTTTTCTCCCAGCTTCTTTCTTCAGTTCTTTAATGATGTGGCTACCAACAGGGACTCATGGATTAGAGAGGAAGATTGATTTGGCCTTTTTCCATTGAGGCGAGTTAAACAAGGCAGCCCCTTGTCAATCTAAGTCTAATTTGACCTGATCTTCTCCAGTTTGGTGAAGTAGAGGAGTAAGAGCTGGAATCGCTGGTGCACGTTGGGTGGGTGGCTGGTGTGACTGCAAATAACACACAGTGTTTAGCAGGGTGGGAAGCACTTGATAAAGAGAAGGCCCTTGTGCTCAGAAATGCCAGCGAGAAATTGTGTGGAAAATTCTTTCAACTAATGGTCTGAAAAATATTCTGCAAAGGCTATTTTCTACTCTTACTTCTAATTACATCTTAAACATTAATAGCCTGAGCAACTGGAGAATCGCACACACTAATGTCACAGTTCACTTGGAGCAATTTGTTTTGTAAGATAATGAACCGTGTCAGTGAAAGTTTAAAAGTTGTGATAGGTGGGGCTGGTGGTACAGCCTGCTGTTAACTTTGCCCGGTGCTTCCCATTAAAATGACCGAAGCCTTTGCCTGATTCTCTGCTAGACTGGGTGACTTGGGATGAGATTCTTTATGTTAGGGCACTTTTTCAGGTTTTGTAAGTTTTGTTTAAGCCGTTCTTAGGAGCATCTTGGAAGGAAACACTGCAAAATATTGGCAGCCTTGTCTTGGAAGAGCTCTGGTCTTCTCATGCTTTCACAGGGGAGGTGACTTTGCATGAGGAGGTACCTTATTAGGAAATAGAATTAAGGTGTAAATAGTGAGTCTGAGATGGGAGAGGGGAAATCTGTGTGTGAGAGCAGCAGTGATGGAGATGAGGAGAGGCTGGGGGGGATGGACCTCGTGTCAGGAGGAAGAACAGGGGACAGGGCTGGGGGGGAGGACAGGAGGAGACCAAAACAAGTAAAGCTGAATGGATGAACAAGAATGGTAGAAGGTGAAGATCAGGTGCTGTTGGTGAGGGCGACTGGGATGGGGAGGTGGGAGGAGAAGAAAGAGGAACAGCCTGGTGGGTGTCAGATCTGCAGATGAGCAAAAATCATCCACCGGAGCACTCTGTCCTCCCGCTGGGCACGAGGACACGTGTGGGCACCCTGTCCCACTCACCAGCAAAGGGTGGTTTTCATTTCACACCAGCAAGGGGCAGTGGAAAAGGCCATCTGTGATCACAGTGCACGCAGCAGCAGCCCTCAGTGAACCAGGAACATGCACCGAACACAAGGAAGCTCTGATGCAATCGTAGAGATTGTCAGTAGAGCCCAGAGCACTACCTGGGTACTCTTATTATGGAGTAGTAAACATCCAAATAAAGAAGTAAATCAAATGACGCCTTCCTCAAATGAGAGTTACAAAGTGGAGCTAGCAGATATTGATAAGTATCTTCAGAAGATCTTCTAAATTATCTGGTATGTACTATGAAGTTTAGGCAGAGGAGACAAGGAAACAGAAGAGTTATTGTCAAAAGAGCATGCAGACACTTAACAACAACAATAACAACCTTTGGCTGGCAAATGCCAAGCCAATCCTAACTGTAGCGTATAGTTCAATGATATGAAGAAAAGCTATATGATAAATAACGTTGTATGCATTGCAACTTCCCAAACTGAATGGCTGAAGAATAAAAAGCAGTAACTGAACTCCTGCAAAGGAGACATACGAGGTTATTTTAGTTGAAATGTAAATTTCGGATAGAGTTCTACAAACATTAAGAAGTGTAGTGATGTTGTTGCTAAGATTTCATTCTTTATAGTGGGCTCTAATTTTAAGTGAAATACTGATTTAAACCTCTATAATCATGATTTTAAGGTTTTCAGTGCCCAGGCTGGTATTTGTGTTGGTTTTGCTTCTGTTTTAACTATTACTAGAAGTGCCTGGGGTTCTTAGAAAGGCTGATGCCCAAACTCAGTTTACCTGTGATAATTCCACCTGCTCCAGTGCCTGCTCCATGATGCAGGCAGTTCTGTCACATCATTACAGGCTGCTGCTTTGAGATCCGTTACCTGAATGCCCAAAGCTGTATTAAGGTGGCATCTGGCTGGGCTGGGAATCGCAGCTGGGGGCTGTGACAGCTTCATCCTTCCTGCTGCTGAAGCTGGAGACTAAATAAATCAAATGGCAGGAGAAGAAAGACTGGTTTTGTGGCAAATAGGATTGTGTCCCTGTCTGTGACAGCCTCAGTTTGACAGCCTCCTACCTTCAGAGCACTCAATATTGCACCGCTTTAAACAACATTTTTATGTGTACGATAAATCCTTAGTAACTGTGCTGGAGTGGCTGGTGTAAAGCAGGCTCCAGGGTGGTGGTTGGTGAGAAGTTTTCTGCAAGGAACCCCTGTTTCCACCTCTGGGTACTAAATGGGTGTTTAACCCCCACTGAGATCAGTGGCACCTGGGCACATGCATTAATGTTTGATTTGATTTGCAGCGTCGTTGCAGGATGAATCGTCCCACTGGGGACTGAGGGGGCTGTGGGGCATGATCCCTGACTGCTGATGAATGTATAGCTTTCCATGCATAGGTAATAGCCCCCAAATTCCATGCCATTGTGGGATTTGTAGTAAATTGTCCCTATGGAGGAACTCTGATGATGTGCAGCGATATTGAGAAGAAAGATTACCCCTTTTCATTAAGGTCATATGTATAGGGAAGTTATAAAAGATTAATAAATTATAAATAAGTAGCTAATTGATGATTAACCTGAGTCCAGCAGGTCAAGAAATTGCTTATACCTGTTTGCAGGGCTGTCTGTGCCACGCATGGGAGAGATGGTGCTGCAGCAACCCACCATTTAGGGTTTTCTTGTTGTCTTTCATCTTCAGGATCAGTTGGGAGTCCTGGGAGTGTAGATCCATCTCCGACTGTGTCTGGTTCAGAAGAAGCCCAGATTTGTTTACCCTGAGGAGGAGGTCATGCGAGTCCAGCGCAGACACAACGCCTTTGTTCCGCAGCACTCTTCTCTCTGTGCTTTCTTTCATAGCCCGCTGTCCCGTGGCGTTCCAGAGCAACGATGGGGCACAGCAGAGCTGGAAAAGTTAGCTGGCCTTTTATTTGTGTTTTTAGGACCCAAGATTGGTGGGTCTGATTTGAATTCTTAGCGTTTAGCTGTGTCAGGGTAGCACTTTGGAAGTGGAGCTGAAGGCAAGAGCCTGAGCCAAGGGCTGTGCTGAGCGTGGGGTTGCTGGGAGGCTCTGTGCCCTCTCCCGCCACCAAGAGGAGGGGTGGAGCTGCGAAGCGGTGTTTTGATCTTGTGTTACTTTGAAATTCTCCTTCTCTGGGACATCCATCATCTCTTTTAGTCAGTTCTCTCAGAACTTGTGTTTATAAGGAGATGCCTGGTTTATTCCTTTGCTCAAGAGCTTGTGCTGAGCTTCTGCTTAAGCCCCGTCATGGGACTTTCTTTTGCTTTTGATTCCCTGCAATGCACAGAGAAGTTCCACTTCGCACTTCTCGGATTATGTCTGCAGAAATGAATTTAAACTATTCTTGTCTGTGCTTATCTTCTTTACTCTCCTAACGTTTCTCATGCTGTGGAAGCAGCCAGAATGCAGTTTTGCTGACGTCCGTTGTCTCTCTGTATTAAGTTGAAATGTAAACTCATGGGGCAAGAAACATCTTTTGGAAAACAAGTGCAGGGCCCTTCCGAGTACCTCTGTCTGTGATCTGTTTGTTGCAAGTAAAGCAATCAGTAAAATCTTGTATTAAAAACTTAGGTGGTACAAACATTTAAAACAAAACCGCGAGTTTAATCGGATCACTCCCAGCTGCTGAGACACGCCGAAGATGCTGATACCTGCCTTTCTGCTTGCTCTGTTCTTTCTTTTAATTAGCACCTCACCTTCCTACGCAGGGTGTCCGTTTCCCCAGCTGCTGTGTCGCAGGGTTAGACAGGAGCTGAGCCCCGGTGGTGCTGCTGCTCCGGAATCTGCCCTTGCAGCCACCGTTTGGGTCTGCGCCTTGTCCTGCTTGAGCATCTCCAGGACATCCAAAAGTGCCTGTGAGTTTGAACCCTCACCATTGCTTCCAGAGCGGGAAGCGCAGGCTCTGACCGGGACACAGGAGTGGATATTTAGCAGTGGTTCAGTGGATATTTAGCAGTGGTTCAGTGGATATTTAGCAGTGGTTCATTGTGCTCAGAAACTGCGGTGGGCCCAACACCCTTAGTCCTGCTGTGCTGACCACTACTCCGCAGGTCTTTTGCACCCTTTGAATGGTGACTGTCTTGGCAGAGTTTAGATGAGCATTGTTTACCCATTTTCTTTAGTGCAGGCCAATCTGAAACCCTTTTAACTGGCATTATTTTCCACACTCTTACGTTTTGCTCCCTCTCTTTAAACATTTGCTTTTCTGTTGATGAGCATCTGCAGTAATGCAAATATCCAAATATCTCTTGCTGCATCAGGAGGGAGTGAACATTCCATGGGGGAAGTTCTTTTTTATAAATAGTCTTTTTTTTTTTTTTTTTTCCCTCTAATTTGAATGGAAAGCAACATTTTACGAATCTTTTAAAACTGTCAGCTTAATTCTGTGTTTGTTACCAGTGTAACCTCCTGTCTCTGTAGCGTTCTGGGTGATTGCAAACTGTGAGAAGTTAACAGGTATTTCGCTCAGCCCAAGTTGGCAGAGCCGCTCGCTTGATGAAGCATCAGCTCTCCTGTCCCAGCCCCGGCACCTTTTGCATTCCTGGAGTTGCAGGGGATGTTAATGCAGTCTGAGAGATGCTTCTAGTAGTTCATGTCACGGGCTGTGGCAATACAGTTAATCAATAGGCTATTAAAGAGGCAGCAGGCTCTCTATCGCTGGGTGGTTTCAAATAATGCATTAAATAGAATTGGGAATGATCGAGGACTAACTGGTTCTGCCATAGGCCAGCTGTGTTATGCCTGAAGATCTTTCAACCCTGTTTTGTTTTTTTATTGTTTCCGTGGTGTGTGTTACAGATGTGCACAGTTCTCATCCCCAAACTGGGGCAGAGTTGCATTGGATGCTATACAAAGGTAAGAAGGAGCTGGGCCATGCCCTGCAGATTTAGACATACAAGCTAGGTAGGAATTAGGAGCGGGGAATGTTATCTTGGAGATGGAAACTGTGATACAGAGGGATGCTCTGCAAGATAATCTGTGGTGGGGACTGGTCCCAGCCCCCAAAGCTGGTGTTCTGTGCCCCAAATGGCCTCTTTGCTGGAGCCAGTTTAAAAATACATGTCAGTGAAACAGAGCTTGCAGGCGTTTTTGGCTGGGTGCCCACGGCTAATCACGAGAGATTTCACAGTGAAGTCTTTCAGAGCGTCTGTTTGATTAATGGTTCATATTTTGCAGATCTGAGGCTTTTTATTTTATTCTTAAATTTATTACATGTCACTTACATGAGTTAAATCTGTTTTAATTCCGTCTTAAACAGTAGAACAATCTTTACAGTGAAGCTGGCTTATTTTTTACCCAGCAGCAGCATGTTTGCAGACATGCTTGCATGTGCAGATGGTTAGTTAGGATTCTTTGCAGTCCTGTTGCTCGTGCTTCCCTAGAAGGCTCATAAAAACAAGAAACCAGGGAGCCCTGAAACCATTGATCTGAACATCCGTGCGTTGTGTCTCAAGGCTGTGAGGGATAACTGTGCACATGGAGACCTTTTATAGCAGCTCTTCCCCCTCCCTGCTGGCTGGGACTAATGGGGAGCTGGACAAAGGAGGCTCCTGATGGAGAAGGGCCATGCTGCTCCGTCCTCATAAGAGTTCGGCTGCTTTTGTTTGGCCAAATTTTTGAGTAGGTCGGAGTGAAACCTGACATGTACAAGTTCACACAGTCTGTACGCTGCTCCCTTCCTTTTAAATTAAACATCCTTTCCTCCCCCCCGGCAGGAAGACCCCCAAGCGCGCTCCCATTGTGGCTGCGCCGTTTGCGGACGGGCTGTTTGCTGCCCGCTCCAACAGAAGTGCCGCAGCGGCAACTGCGCTCGTCTGTTTGATGAACAGCGCCCAGCCGTATGTTCAGCTGTTGATTCCTGGGGATATCATTTCTTCCGCCCCCCCCCCATTTGCATACATGCATGAACAAGCTACCGATATATATGTAGAGCCATGTAGATGGGTTCATTAACAAGGGATTTAGCAGTTGTGCTGTGTTTGCCTGCAGAGCTTTGATCTTGAGAAGGGCACTCAACAGCAGAAACAACCCTGCGTCCGACCCCGTATCAAATGCCTTTATCCGGAGCACCTGGGGCTGGAGGCGCAGCAGGGCAGAGTAGCTTTCAAATGAATTAGGAGCATTTCTCCTGAGAACTATGAGCATTTGTCTCAGTTAAGCTTGTTTTTGCTATTTCCCAGTGCTGCAAGTGATGGGTTATTGTAAAATCCCTTAATGGCTTGTATAGAGGAGAAAACCATGACAAATGCAAGTAAACTTACTGCTTTTGCTTGTTTTGACACTTCTTTCTCTAATATTTTCAGTCCCGAATGACAAATGGCTGTATTCCTTGTGGTTATGGTGGGCCACTTGCAGAGCAAGGCGGAGCGGGAGCCTCATACATTCATATCTTCACAGCTCAAACAACTTCTCAAGCCAGCTCTTCCAGCAAATGACTTTTATCTCAAGTTAATTATTGAAGATCATAACAGCTAGGTGTCGGAAGCCCACAAATCAGTGCAAGGGAATATTCCCCATGTAATAATATACCTTAGTAGATTTGCTCCCCTCAGCTGCACAACTTTAGCCCAAACCATGCCAGATAACTTGGTTTTTATCCCGTCTGCTCCCTCTTTGTCCTGTTTCTTGGGTGTTTACCCATGTTCACATGCCCAGCCCTGCCAGGCTGTCCTCCTGCAGTCCTGCAGAGCCGCTATCAGTAGTGGGCTCCACTGTGTTCTGTGACAGCTTTGAAAGCCAAACCCCCTCTTTCTGAATTGACTTGGTGCTCTCCAGGCAGCTGCATTTGTATTTTTTCCTTCTCAGTTCTTTCAGGGTTGTTTTTGTTCCCGTGTGTGACACCCAGCGATGCTCTCAGCACGATGCCTTCCCATCGAGGTAGCCCAGGGCTGGGTTTATTTCTAAACCCAGCGCAGCTCAGGAGAACATCGGTGGCATTACCGGTGTGGGGAGGGGGGAGAGCAAAAGAGCAGAAGGGAGCAGCTTGCTGGCAAAAAAGTGATTATTTGTCAGATGATGTTTTCTGCTCTTTCTGGAAGCAGCTCATTTGTTTTAGAGGCCCAGCCTGGAAAAGGCAGAATTACTGAGAGTGCTGTGTTTCTGTGCTGGGCTAACAAAAGCAAAGTGAGCCCTCCCCAAAGCCCGGAGGGCAGCGTGATGTGGAGCTCATGGTGTGCCACTGAACTGGTTTTTATTTTTGCATTCAGAGGCAGAACACCTGCTTCAGCTCTCCTCAGGTTCAGAAAATGAAATAAAGGAAGGGAAATATTTCTAGCTTTTGGAAACTTTCTTCTTTTTCTCATGCAGCACCTCGTTTGCAAGCAAAGGTCTGCGTTGCTCTGCCGGTAGGGCTGCTAGGAAGAAAAGGTAGAAAATACGCCAGGGAAGATTTAAAGCAGCACCAACAGGCAGTGATCTTGCTGGCAGATAAAGAAAATCTCCTTCAGTTTTTCCTTAGCGTTTCTCACATAGTGCTCCCCCCCGCTTTATTTTTGTCTCCTGAGCTATCATCACTATGAGATAAAAAACCCTCCAGTATTGAGAAATGTAGTGTCTGCACAGAATCACAGCCTGTCCCTTTAAACTACAGATAAGCCTTAGTGGAATTTCTATTCTGGGAATAGTTAATTCTGTTTGAGGTTGGGCAAGAGAGAAGCACTCACAGGCTTAGTAACAATATTTTTACTCCATTTGATTTTTCTCCTAAGGATTTGCCTCCCTCATTTGATGGAAAGTGCAATTATTGATCAATCCCCCACTAAGGAGAAGATTTGAGGAAAAAAAGAGGAGAGAGAGAGAAGGAACAAACAAACAAAAAGCCCAAAAGAGGGTACGTGTGTCTGTTATATAAGAGCCATTATGTAATGCCTGTTGGTGCCAACTAAAAATACACTGGAAGGGAACGTCCAATTCATTGAAGCATTTAACTAGCATCATCCCAGGGCTTCTGGTTCTGGATCCAAACCCTTCTGCAGATGTTGAGAAGAGCTTACAAGTCCCCTGGACCACACAGCGACCTGTTCTATCTCTTATCCCTCTGTTTCTCCAATCTCCTTTTGTCTCTTCTACCTAGAGTTTTAGAAATGGTAAATGCCTCTTCAAGTAGCCTCTTTGCACACCCGACTGACCACGCCATCGGTCCACACAGCCGCTTTTCTAATGCTTTGTTCAGCTGAGCTTTAAGTGTCCATGACAGACACTGAGTTTTCAGCAGGAGGTAAGTGTTAAGCATAGCAGGGAATAGATCTTGCAATTGCTTGTGCAGCAGCCATCAAAAACTCGACAGCTTCACAGGCGGTGTTTTATAGGGAGCTCTTCTGCAGTAGCTGAGTCACAGCTGAAAGTATCTTGTCTTTTGCATCCCTAAGCGCTCCCTGAACTGCCAGCGGGACCTGACACCCATGCCCAGGGGCTCAGCCCAGCTGCAGTGGCACAAATGGAGCAAACCCCAAGGTGCCCTTAGCCAGTGCTGCAGAGGTGCGACGTGGCCCTTGTTTTGCTTTTATTTTCCATAGCAAAATGTTGATGTGGCTGTGCAGGGCCTGCAGCCCCATTCCCAGTGCTGGGAGGTGGCAGTGCCGGGGCTCGGGGGCAGGGGCAGCCCTTGGGACAGGGGGTAACATCAGCTGTGGTCCTCCGGATGGGACTGGGGACAAGGGGACTGCTGGAGGTGACACAGGCAGCAGCACTGAGCCACATCACTGATGGGGACCCTGCAGGGTTTGTTATTTCAACAAGAGAAGCCCAAATAGGCGTGGCTGAAAAAAACATGAGCAAAAACCTCTTTACATCCCCATGTCCAGGATTTCAGGCTGCATAGAGACTTAGAACGCTGTGTATCACGGAATTACACAAGTGATTTAATTAAAGCCTCACAGTATCATGGGGAGAGGGTAACTAGACCTGTTATCCCCAGTGGTGAAATGGAGCCATGGTTGAAGCAACTTCAGTTGAATCCCATATTCACACATGGATTCAGAAAGCCAGCTTTGGGCTCCCATCTTTTGCAGCTGGCCTATAGCATTGCCATTTATGTTCCTTGTGATTGGAAACAGTCATCGTGCTGTTCATATCCAAGCACTAACACCAGAATATCAATACCAATGGTGTAAATCTATATTCAGGTTTCTTACTATAGTAGATGCGTCCTGTTAATGAGCTACGACATCTCTGTGGTCAGGTGGTCTAAAGCTTGTGTTTCAGGAGTCGCAGGTGCTATTTTGAGTGACCAGAGGTCGTGTCTAACTGTCCAAGCCCTCCAGGATCGCTGGTTCAGGCCCCAGGGGGATCAGTGAGGGGTTTTGTTTTTCAGAAGAGCAAAGGCCAAGTCTATCTTCAAGACTTACAGAGCATTTGTTTTGCATGAATTTACCCAAGAAGCATCTTGACTGCATCCGGGCAAACCTTATATACATCATGTGGCACGCTTTGCTCTTGAAGATGGAGTAGAAATCATTAGTACCTGTAATAATTATTGTTGTTGCTATTGCTTTATTACAGCAATATAATGAAGTGCGAGTGGAGATAACTCCTGCTTAAACTCAATTTCCTCTGCAGGAACAGAAACGTTGACAAACTAATGGAGGGAACCAGCAGTGCTTTGCGCTCGCGTTGGCTGTGTGTCAGCCATGGTGGCAAGTGCAGTTATGTCGCATCCAGTTTTAAGGAGTGGGGAGTTAAGTCCTGATAAGTAGAACTAGGATTTTACCAAACAAGTCTTTTTGTCTGCTTGTTTTTAAGTAAAGCAGCCTACTTTCTGCCACATGAATGTGCTTCGTGTCCCTGCTCCTGGTCAGATGAGAGCAGATGCCTATGTAGGAAGGGCAGAGGGTTAAGGTGGTGGATCAGGACATGGAAATCACATCACTGTGCAATCAAACAGCTTAGCCTGGCTGTGTGTTGATGCTTGATACTGAGTGATGTGAATGCTTACTCAAAACCACAGCAAATTAGGTGAGTGATAATTGTTTAGCACCCTGGAATAAAGATTTAGGACTCTACAGCCTCAGTCCAGTGTGATTTGCTTTCTGTGGGGTAAGTAGTGTCTACAGCTCTTATTGCTTTGTGTGTAAAGAGGGAGAGAGCCCAACGCAGAGGGGTTTTTGCTGGTGTGTGTGTTAGCAGGAGCCGCTCTCCATCTCCTCGTGCCTGTGTGTGTTCAGTGCCAGGTGGCAGACGGTTGGAGAGGGGAAACGCAAAAGCTGTGCAAAGAAGAGCCAATGGCTCCAGCGCTGCCCCGTCAGTCCAGCCGAGCGCAGTTACAGCGCTGTGCTCGCTTTGGCACTCTTCCCTCGGTGACGTCGCCAGCGTATTAATTGAAGATGTGGCCATGAATTTTTTAGTGCCAGCAGAGCGCTGAGAGCCTGAGACGCTGAATAGGTAACGAGAGCCGCTGTCCTGCATGCGTTCCCCCGGCGGAGATCCAGGGCGGATGACAGCATGGGACAGATGCTCGGCCCATTGCTGGAAACCTCCGCACTGGAAAGTCCCCATCTGCATCCTCTATGTGCCTTTAACAGGGCCCATGTGGGGAACTGCCTTTGCTGTGCTGTGGTTTCGTGTGCTCATGGGCAAGATGTGTTGAGAAGGGCATTCATTACGTTCTGAATAGGCACAAATAAACCAAGCGATACTGTATCAGCGATATTGTTGCGTGGGATTGTTATTTAAAACAACGTTTCATCTGGAAGCTTTGGCCAGCTCTTTGTCTGGAAATCAGCTGGGTTTGTTATTGTGCCTGTGTTTAAATTGTGCTTTCCTTTTAATCTCTTTAGTCTACATCTTGCATTAAAAATCCACTTAGTTTTATGACCAGAAGATGCCCTGGCTGCTTCTCCTGTAGCAACTGCTTCACCACCAGATATGCCATAGCCATTAAATCGACCCCTGCAGTGACCTGCATATCTTTAAGCATTTAAATGAGTTCTACAAATTAGGCTTTTAGGATTAGTCATTGTAGATTTGCAGCATCATTGGTGTGTTGCCAAGGACCCCAGTTTTGTCACCATGACTACTACCGCAGGGTTACCAAGAAACACAAACTGCAGGAAAGTTTATTAAGCAGAACATTCACGTGCCAGAACGTGAGTGGGTGAACGGTGACGATGCAGGGAGAGCGCACGGTTGCTTGTACCCAGCGCAAGTGGGTCTCCAGAGGAGAGAAGATGCTCTTATCCACCCAGGGAAGATCACCATCGTATGTATTTATTGTATCGTCACTCGTGCCTATTCAATAAATAGTGTGTTTTGAGAAGGTGGGGAGGCAGTGGGAGTGTGTGGTTAGTCGATTAAATGCTCTGATCCTGTGTGAATTGTCCCTTCCCAGGAAGGGCTGTCCCCACCCTGGGGTGTGAAGCTGCAGGAGGGGTGATCCTGTGATGAAGCATTTGTGATAATAAAATCCCCTGGTCCTGTCTTGTGAGATCAGTGGTCATGAACTGTCCAGTTTGGGGGACTTTTTTTAAACTTGGGCACTGAAAAACGGGATGCCGTGGTTTGTCTGTAGCAGGGAAGACACAGCCCAGCTCTTCTCTGCTGTTGCTTCTTTAAATATCTGCCTGCCTTGTGCAAGGGGAAGCTCCCAGCCCCTGTATTCACCTGCTTTTCTAGACCTTCTTCAGACATGTGGGCATTAGGGCTTTAGAAGTAGGACTGCTGGAACCTCCTGAGTGCCATTCCTTCAAGGTTTGTGCTCTTCTGTCATTTGAAAACCCAGCCCTGTGGCTACCCCCCACCCTGATGTATTCTCCTGGGACATCTGACATGTATACATATGAGTTTTCTTGGGAACTCCTGAAGAGAATGTGCATTTAGTATCCTCACATGGTTGATATACACAGCTCGCCCTCATGTATTCATCTCCTGTTCCTCATCCTCACCCGACTGTTTGACAGGGGCTCAAGACCAAAGTTGTCCTCCTGGTTGAACCTCCTGTCCTCTCTGGCACATCTCCTGGACTCTCTTATCAAATCTGTCAACAAGACAGTGCCAGAAATCATCAGGAGATCTTCACTGGCACCTAATGAAAGTACGGTCTAAGTTAGGAAGTGTCTTTTATAATCTTTGGAGGGAGAAAGAAATCCAGGGGGTGGTTCTTAGCTCCCCATCAGCTTGCAGGCACTTTCTGCTGCCCAACAGCCTGTTCTCAGAGGGTGTTTCTCTTGAATCTGCCTTTTCTTACCCCATCCTACCCCATCCCTTCCTTCTCCCCAGGATCTTCTCGCTGGTCTGGTGGCCACACCATCTGAACGTGGGATGTACCCTGTGCTATTCCACCAGCTCTGGGCTGCCAGTTTACCATCTTGGCATGGAGGCCTGAGTGGGTTTTATGTTTTTGAAAGAGATTCTTTGAATTCAAAACACAGCAAATTCCTGGTGGAGGCAGCTGACAGATCATGCTCTGCAAGGGCTCTGTGCCTGGGACTCGCTCTTCTGTGGTCCCTCCCTGACCTTCCAGCAACAGCGCCAAAAACCTCTGTCCTGGGTTACAGATCAAAAATACAGAAATAGAATGAACCAACACACTGGGATCAAAAAGAGGACGAATGCTCCTGATGCCAGCTCACACGTGTGGCCTGAAGACAAATTGCCTGTCCTGATGGTGCTGCTCACTGAAAATGGGGCTGGTCGGGAGGGGAGAGCATTGCCGTGTGTGCAGAAGCTGCTGTGCTTATGTATTATATATAGGAGCATGTATGTAGATGCACGCAAGTACGCTATATGTTTACGTGCTAGCAGGCCACCGCAGCCCAACTGCTTCCTCAGTTTGGAGGTTTCCCACTGAAACCATTCTGGTTTCCCTTCTATGTTTTGTTTTTACCTCTAATTTCCCACAAATGAGTGGTCAGGGAGTTCTCCTACCACTCTCCTAAAGGTTTCCTTCCTTTGAACTAAACTGCTTCTGCAGGGGATTTTCACTTATGCAGTAAAGTGCTTGTTAGAGGTCTGTGTGGGTGACTAAATGCTATTTGCTTTCCAGTGTCAGTCCTGTTCCATATTTGTATTTCTCTTGAACGTTCTGGAGAACTAGAGGAAAAATACGTTTTAGCTTCAGACCCATCTCAGCGCAAGAGAATTTTTTTGCCTGTTTCTTCTGAGTCAACTGCATTGATCTCATGGTTAAAGGAGTGGAAATAAAGCAGTAAAATCCTGAGCTGTCGGAATCCTGTTGGGGTGAACTGGCTGCCTCCAAAGTATACAGCCTGGTGTGGAAAGCATCTCATTTTTAATTTACTAATGCTGCTGTTTCAGTGGTGCTTAGCGCTGGATTATCCAAAAGCCTGGCTGTCTCAGGACCACCGGTGTTCTCCATAGCAAAGTGGGATTTGTACACTTGCAAAGATGAGTCTTTTTGCTTGGCTAGTTTCAACCAAATTTGCTGGAGGCAGAGGAAAAGCTCTCAAAGATCTCAGGTTTGTGCAATCATTGTGAAAACATGAGTGGGAAATGGAAGAGTCATTGTGTCCCTGTTCACCCTTCCCTGCTCCAGGGAAAGGTCCCGTATTGCACATCGAGGGGACCAGGACTTCTCCGTGCGTGGCTCCTGTTGCATCACGCTCCGGACAGCAGATGCCAAGGAGAGGAGAGGGCAGTGATTCCTGCCTCATGCCATCCCTGAGCCCCTCCTGGAGTCTGTCTTCCCCTTCTGCTCAACTTGTTGATCTCTTTTTTCCCACTGGCAATTACCATAATAATAATAATGGAATCAAATACCAAAGAGGAGGTAAAAATGCCATAGCATCTCTCACAACATAGAACACTGAACCGGGTCCCTCGAGCAAGAATTGCTGGGAGATTTTGGGTGCTCCCTTGTAGTGGGATGTTGTAACTCATCAGTGTGTGCTCTTGAACCATCTTGTTCTTTGTTGCTCAGGGTGATAATTTTACCATTTTACCTTCCAAATGCTTTGCAGCTATTGAGCACTCATTAGCATTCCTGAAGTAACAGTGTTTGCATCCCCATTATATAAATAAGGAAAACAAGATGAAGAAGGTAGCAACAAAACTTCATGAGAAGCATCTGCTGCCCTGGGATGGGTCTGCTTTGGGGGTTGATATCCAAGGTTCTGAGTCCCACAGTGGCGCTTGCACAAAGTCAGGCTCCTCATGTCCCAGGGTGGGAGAGGCTTTAGAAGAATTGCCCCTAAATTAGAAAGCAGAATTTAGGAGTTAAGGCTTAGCTCAGCTCTCCCCAGCTGCGAGGCTTGTTTTTCTGGAGGGCTCTGCAGGGAGATGGGAGGCGAGTTCCCAGCGAAGCTGGCACGGCGGGGGGACAGGCAGCAGCTTGCAGCCTTCCCGCATCATTTCCACAAAGCTCAAAGTGTTTCCAGCAACCTGGAATGCAGAGAGGCCTCCGCTTTTACCAAACACCAACCAACCACGCAGAGGCAAGAAGAAAGAAATCTGCTGTCTCTCGTTTGCTGGGGTTGCAGCTTACCCTCGCATCCTGGCTGTTGTGTTTATTCCCGGCTTCTAACTTGTCCTCCTCCTCCTCCATCTCTCAGTATCCTGGCGAAGGAATTGCTGGGATCAAATGTTAATGCTCAGGAAAATCTAGCTGTGAGCAGCCGCGCTCGCGTCCTGCTGTTTAATTTTCCTTGTCATGGGCTACAGCCATCAGGGGTGGGACAGACCGACTTTCCTCCCCATAGCTTCTCCTGGTGGGGGCTGCGGGGAGCGGTGCCAGCCATGGCTTCTCTCTCCTCCCAGCGCTAAATACGTGACGTGCCGATCTCTAATGCTCCTTTATCAGAGCCTGGCATTGTTTACTTGCATAATTCCCTCAGTGCCTTATCAGATTAGCATGATTTCAAAGTGTTAAGAGCATCAGTGCCTTGAAAGAGTTTTGCCTTGGCCTCCCTGTGTTCAGATTAGATGCAAACACGTTTTTGATAATAGAAAACTGTTTGGACAGGGCTGGTTTTCTTTTCATCCTAAATTAATAGTAGAACCATGGAGACCTGTAAGAAAGGAGCAAGGCTTTCTTATATAGTTGATTTAATCCTGTGTTTTTGGTATGTGGCTTCTTTGTGGGGTGGTGTTTAGGACGAGTGGAGAAAGCCCCCGTGTCCCACAGCAAAGGCCACTTGTGTTTAAAGAAAGGCCATGAAAGAGGTTACGCTGGAGTTGGCCACAGGCATCTCTTCTTCCCTCCCTCCTCCTTCTCTGATTGCAACAGTAAAGCATGTTATATTTAAATAATCATTATGCCAGCACATATGAAATAATGAGACTTTCCTGGTCATAACAGTGGCAGGAATAACCAGACCAATATCTTCATAACATCCAGAAGAGCGAAGAGTTTTGGGTGTGTGGCTGGAGAGGGTCAGCAGCCCCTGCGGGGACGCTCGCTCCTCTGAACGGGGCTGGTCCTGAGCCTTGTCAGACGTGGGCAGAGCCCTGACCGGACTGGGAACTGCTCCGAGTGTTTGCCACCCTCTGCACATCTAGCACAGCCAGGAGCTGTTTGCAGAGTAGTTTTGCTTTGCCCAGACTGCTGGGTACAGCAGAAAACAGGCTTGTGGTATAACTGGGCAGGTATCTTTAGTCTCAGCCAGAAGGAATCTGCTCTGCTTTCCATGCTCGTACTATATACCCATTCCTGGGATGTCGCGTCAGCAGCCCCCCAGCTCCCTCCTGTCCCCCTTTTGCCTGGTTGCAAAAGCATCCAGCAGCCACATTTGCACCGACTGTGGGCTCAGCCCGAGCCCAGCATTGACTTTTGTATCCCGAAAGATCTATTGTTATTTCTGCTCGCTCTCACCCTTCCCTTGCCACCCTCCCCTAAAATTCCAACCCCTTGGCTTGCTGAATAATTTCAAGGTGCTAATTGCCCCGCACCGCAGCTGATCCATTGATCTGGAACACAAACAGTCTCGAGGTAATTTTCTGTCTGAGCCAGTCTGGGGCTTACGCAAGTGCTGGTGTTTGTTTCCTTGTTTTTAATTTCCTGCAAAGAAAAGCTTTTGTGTTGCTCTCGACAAGATGCCTGTGCCGCTGTCTCAGTCGGCGGCTGCTCCGTCAGGCCACGTGGGTCTCGAGGAAAATTGACACTAACAATACCCGTTTCTTGTGTAATTGAAGTTCTGTGGGTGGGAATTGAAAATCCTGCTCAGTCATGTCCCTCTATCAAAGCTGTTAGTCTGTTCCTTGAGGTATCAGGTGGCTTCTCTTGTCTTACATTCGGGACCGATTGGGAGCAACTCGATCTCTTTGTCCTGTTAGAAAAATACTTGTTTTGTTAGATGAATACCTGGAGGCAGAGGTTGCTGGGGTTGTTCAGACGTCCCTTTCTGTAACAGCTAACCACAGAAAACAAGTGCTGGGTAGCGACTGGCCGCTGGAGAGTGCAGCATGCGACCTGCACAGCAAAGCGTTAATTTTCCGATGGCTATTGAGCCGTAGCGCCTTTGCAGGGTTTGATCCGTGAGGGTGATGTAATGGTAGCAGCTCCCTGTGCTCTGGTGGTAGGAGGCTGTGCAAAAATAAACTCATCTGCATTCGTTTCTCTCCCCAGCTTGTATGCGCAGGTTCGGTTTACCTGGAGGACTTGCTCTCGTAATTTTAAATAAGATCAGCAGTTGTTTTGCTAATCGGGGAACAGGACAAGGTTGGTGGCAGCTCTGGGCACAGGGGGACACACAGCGAGGGGTCCGCACCTCTCCGGAACAGCAGCGTCAGTGAATAAAGCACAGAATGAGCTTTACATCCCATTTCTGAAAGCAATCTTATCTCCAGGTGGTGTGTATGTATAAGCAGAAATGAGTAGCAGTTTTCCACCCCTGACTCATAAGCACCGTGCCCTTGCAGGCTCCTGTGCATGAAGCCACAGCTTTAAGGGTTTAATCTATAGAAAAGGTAGCATTTCTGCTGCCGCTGTCTCAGAAGGATTTACCTGAGTGTGTACAACCCTCAAGCCTGTGTACATGGTTTTCCAGAAATGGCAAAGATTGGTGACACCTCAGGAATAATTTGGCATCTCCCAGCCAAGAAAAGGTTTTCCCACTTCAAACAAAGTACTGAAATGTCCCCTCTGTCCGTCCACAAGTTCACAAATAAAGTGGGAAAGGGGAAGTAGAAGGAAAGAAATAAATATCTCACAAACTGGAAACTGAACTGCTTTCTCTGTGTTTTGCCCACAGATGTGTAGATATGTCTGCACTGCCCCAAAACTCCCCTTTAAACCGATGCAGTTGTTTGGGCTGTGCTTTGGATCCGTTCTGTAGGTTCAGAGTGAGATGGGAACGCTCAAAAACTGGACCTGTGTGATCACCTGTCACTGGGCACTATTGAAACTGCCTCTGGTCTGACCCAGTGTGTTCGTTCATGTGTATCCAGAACATCTCCAAAAGAGATGTCTTCTCCTCCACATCCTTTACCTGGCACAAGGGGAAGGGACGTTTAGAAAAACAACTTCAAAAGTTGGAGAGCTTGAAGTTTATGTAATGGCACTTGCCTTGCAAAGCCCTGCTCTAGCATTGCTGTATATCAGAGCCCTGCTTGAACGTTTAAAATGGCTTTTTTCATCCATTTCACGTCGTGGCTGTGCCTCTCGACAGGATCTGGGATGCACACGACAGTCTTGCTGTGTTAGAAGTGGTGGCCAAACATGGCACCACAGCAGGAACCATGGCACCATGACACCATGGCACCAGGAATAGAGATCTCTTGCACCTGCTGGGGACACAGCTTCACCAGGCTTTTCTTCTTGCCACAACCTTCATTTCAGGCTCAGGCTGAGGACCACAGTCAGTATGGGTCTAATTCTTTGCTTGAAGAAGAGGAAGCTGAGATTGGGAGGGATATTCGCTGTTTTGGAAGCAGGAGATGTCACCCCTGCAAAGGAAACTTGCTTTGCAGACACATTCTTTTCCCCCTGGGAAATCCTGGCCTTTCATTCATGCAAGAGGATCCAGCTGTTCTCCAGATGCAGACCACAGGAGTCACTTGTTTTGGTTATAGGTTGGAGCCTAATGGAGGGAAAAGCAACTGCTTGGATTTCTGCAGCTGTTGCTGTTTTTCCTGCTTCAGAGTGAAAGAAGAGGCATGGAGACCCCTCACCTGAGTGGCACCAGCACTGCTGGGGGTGGCGCCCAGTGCCACCATGCTGCAGAGATGGGTGGCTGTGGGAAAAATGCGTTAAATGAAAATACCAGGAGACAAATAAAGCAGAGCTGCTTCCTTTAAGTGCACCAGGACAGTTGGCCAAGTCACATCTCTTGAGCTTATTTTTGGTGCTATTACTGTAACATCCAGGAAACACAGCGCTCTGTGGGGCAAATATTCACATATGTATTACAGAATCCCAGAATGTCAAGGGTTGGAAGGGATCTGGAAAGCTGATCCAGTGCAATCCCCCATGGAGCAGGAACACCCAGATGAGGTTACACAGGAAGGTGTCCAGGCGGGTTGGAATGTCTGCACAGAAGGAGACTCCACAACCTCCCTGGGCAGCCTGGGCCAGGCTCTGCCACCCTCACCAGGAACAAGTTTCTTCTCAAATTTAAGTGGAACCTCCTGTGTTCCAGTTTGCACCCACTGCCCCTTGTCCTACCATTGGTTGTCACCGAGAAGAGCCTGGCTCCATCCTCCTGACACTCCCCCTTTCCATATTGATCCCCATGAATGAATCCCCCCTCAGTCTCCTCTTGTCCAGCTCCAGAGCCCCAGCTCCCTCAGCCTTTCCTCACACGGGAGATGCTCCACTCCCTTCAGCATCTTGGTGGCTGCGCTGGACTCTCTCCAGCAGTTCCCTGTCCTGCTGGAACTGAGGGGCCACAACTGGACACAATATTCCAGATGTGGTCTCCCCAGGGCAGAGCAGAGGGGCAGGAGAACCTCTCTGACCTACTGACCACCCCCTTCTAACCCACCCCAGGTACCATTGACTTCCTGGCCACAAGGGCCCAGTAGAGAAGAGAGAGAAGAACTTTAGCAACCGAATACTTAATGTAGAAGGGAAACACAGGTAAGGGAGAGGATGTGGTGTGCTCAATGTCACTTCACAAGTCAGTGGCAGGTGAACCGTGTCTGCTGGGGCCAGGCCACTGTGGAGGACTCACAGCATCCATCTGCAATGCTGCAACCATTGTCACTGCCCCAGCATCCCTGTCTGACAGGGATGGGGTACCTGGGAAACAGCCCGCAGCTCTGCTTACCCGTAAGCCAGCAGCCAGCTGGGCAAGGAGCAAAAAAAGATCTGGAAAAAAGAGAGATGTTGATGAAGCCTGAGGAGTATTCATCTGGAGAACTGTCTGCTCCAGGAAACACCAGTGCTAAAATGCTGTGGGAAATCAGCAAACAGTTTCATGTTTTCCAACATGTAGTTGAGATGTACTCTAATTCCCCCATATTTAAAAGATAAACAAGCAGTGGGAATAAGAAGGAACGTATTTCACTCCTTTTTCTGAATATTGATGAAAGCTAGCATTATGTGGGCCCCCCAGCACCTTGGCACATATTTTCAATTACAAAAACCTTCTTACCTGCAGCGTACTGTATTCGTCTTCTAAATATCGTCGCTCCTTTCTTCCACAAAACAGCTGCCATGAACTTGTGCAAATATTTGCTGTTCAGTGGCAATTTGGATAGTCACCAAACCCAGGAGAGCTGTTGCACAGGTGAGCTGTGTTCTGCTGGAAGGCAGCTCTGCTGCAGGGAGGAATGGACCCACATCTGCAGCTTGGAAGGGCAGCTGTCAACATCTGGATTGGTTAGGTCAAAATCAGCAAGGCAGAATGCTGCGGGAGAGCTTGATCCCCTACGCTGCTGCTTCCCCACCTCAGAGGTCAGCTGCTCTGGAATTCTGGCTGTGCTTTCTCCATCTGTGTGCTGAGCACAAGCAGAAATGGAGCCCGTGCCAGCAGAGACCTGGGGTGGGTTAGAAGGGGGTGGTCAGTAGGTCAGAGAGGTTCTCCTGCCCCTCTGCTCTGCCCTGGGGAGACCACACCTGGAATCTTGTGTCCAGTTGTGGCCCCTCAGTTCCAGCAGGACAGGGAACTGCTGGAGAGAGTCCAGCGCAGCCACCAAGATGCTGAAGGGAGTGGAGCATCTCCCGTGTGAGGAAAGGCTGAGGGAGCTGGGGCTCTGGAGCTGGACAAGAGGAGACTGAGGGGGGACTCATTCCTGGGGATCAATATGGAAAGGGGGAGTGTCAGGAGGATGGAGCCAGGCTCTTCTCGGTGACAACCAGTGACAGGACAAGGGGCAATGGGTGCAAACTGGAACACAAAAGGTTCCACTTAAATATGAGAAGAACCTTCTTCTCAGTGAGGGTGGCAGAGCCTGGCCCAGGCTGCCCAGGGAGGTTGTGGAGTCTCCTTCTGTGCAGACATTCCAACCTGCCTGGACACCTTCCTGTGTAACCTCATCTGGGTGTTCCTGCTCCATGGGGGGATTGCACTGGGTGAGCTTTCCAGGTCCCTTCAACCCCTGACATTCTGGGATTCTGTGTGACACAGCCCCATCCCTGCAAGGAAAGAGCAAAGGGTTAAAATCGCTCTTGCAGCCACTGGTGTTCCAGTGACCAGGACCAGCTGGGAAACCAGCAAAAGCCCCGAGGGGACTGAAATCCTCAGCAAGGGCAGATCTTCTAGAAGCTTTCTTTTTCCCATCTGCAGTGCCGTGATTATCTTTGAATCACATCATTCGTAAGCTCTCAGCTGTGTTTCTCACAGGTGCAGGAGGCGTCTTTTGCGAATCTAAAGGTACCTCCGTTATGGTGGGGGTACATGGGCTCACAGATGTGGAGCATTGCTGGGCTGTGGAGCGTTCCAGCTCTGCCAGTGCTGGGATGGAGCTGGCATATGCTATAATATACGTGTCCAGGAGCACGTATATTATATACAATAACATGCCCAGGACAGACACCCAGAGGCTGTGCAGGAACGGGTGCATTTCTGAGCACAGCATCTTTCTTGCCTCTGCTTCTTAAAGTCAGAAAAAGCAGCAGACAGTTTTAACCTGGCTTCTGCTGGCTTTTTGCGTTCACATCAGGCTCCAGCAACAGTATTCACTTTATTTGAGCTCTTCCCTGGGAATGGGCTTTTCAGGTTCCTCTGCTTGCCTGTTTTCAGGAGCAGAGAGATCCCAAACTGCTTGTGTTGAGTAGAAGTCACTGGCTTGTCTCTTCAGTCCCAGCGCTGTGCCAGGCGTGTTTGATGGCTGGAACCAGCCCAGGTTTCTGTCTGCACCCTTAATTGGGAAACAGAGCTGGGGATGAGCAGGGGACTCCAGAGGTGTAAATAGATCAGTCAGCCACATGGCGTCATCTCTGCTCTGTACAAATGCAGTTGAGGACATGCTGAGCAGAAAGAATAATTTTAATTAGCACGTACTCCTTCCCGAGCTCTGCAATTACTTCTGCTGCTTTTAACAGACCAGCTAAAAACTTTCCAGGAAGGTGCCACCCCTCAACTCATTCCTCAAAACCCACGTAGGCTGTGTCTGTGTCAGCAGAGGTGAGGATCCCTTTGGCATCTGCTGAGAAGGGGATGCTCATGTTCCCGGGGAGGCCAAGAGAAGCAGCGACAAACTGGGCTCCTCCATCATCCCGGGGCATGGACATTGTACCTAGAATGTCATTTTGGAACTGTACCGTAAATGGTAAAAATAGACCGACTACTCCGTCTTTGAGCACGACCTCTCCAGCGCTGTCAGAATGGCTTTCCTGATTGCGCAGACATGTGGGCAGATCTATAACAGTCGAGAAGCTGTGCTGCGTTATACCATCCCTTCCCTGCAAACTTCGTATCTTATAAAGGCCTTGCTAGAGAGCTGCTCAGTTGTAGCACTTACAGAAGTGGTTGCATTGCATGGGATAGTGGATGGGGCTGCTTGGAGAAAGTAAGTACTTATTTTCAAATTCGGAATACTCAAGTGCTCCTGCAAGCTGTTTATGGGGCCAGTGAAGCTTTGGTGGAGGTGGCCAAGCTGACTCAGTCCCTCTGGTAGCTCCTGAGGTGGCTGGAAATATTCAGTATTAAATAAATCACTCGATGGCTCTGGTTAGGAGCTGTTTCTCTCTCTTTGAGAAAGGGGCCTGAAGAAGCACCCTGAGTGACCTCGGTGCTCTTGGAAGCAGGTTTTTGAGTCTCCCAATTGTTGTAAAATATATGTGGGATGAATGTGTTTATAATTTCCCTCCAGTAAAGGGTGTGGAGAACTCCCTTGCTTCTGACAGTACTTCTCTCAGATGGACGTGGGACCTGGGGTCACTGTGTGTAATTCCCTGTTCATGTAATTTGTCCTATTCACATGAGTACTGTGAAATTCAAACTGGTCATTACACCGGGTAGAGTATGAATTGAATTGTCAGAAAAACACAAGAAAATTGTACTGGGTATGTTCGCCCATTCTGATGTAAACCCATAAATAGCATTTTAGATTTAGCTAATCTGTAGTTGGAAGAAAATCTGTAACAGCAGACAAGGACCAGTATGAGATGAATTTCATGTGAGAAATGAAGGGATTTGGCTGCAATGCTGGACGTGCTTTGGGGAGCATTGGTCCATACAGGTGCTGTGCAGGCGCTCAAGGAACGAGACTTCAGCAGACTCCGGGTGCGTGTTTTTCCTTGAAGCGCTTCTTGTTTTCTTTTTCTTTCTTTCCTTCTGTCTTTCTGTGTGTCTTCTATGATCTTGATAATGAAAACTAAGAGACCTTTGCCTTTCCAACCTACCTTAACATCTCCAGAGTTGCTCTAGCACCAACAGCTTCCTTCCTCAATGACGAAGGAAAGATGCTCAGAGAGGCCAGAGCAAAACTTCCCTGTTCCTTCCATACTCACCCTGTTTTCAGACACTTAAATCTTTGCCAAACTCCCTCTTTGGGCAGAAATTTTCCATGCTGCTTGTCCGCCTTGTGCTGATTTTTGCATTAACTGTGAAGTGCTTCAATTGTGAGATGTGTATAAACCCCAGCTAAACAGGTCAGCTGTTCCTTGAGAGCAAGATTTAGAAGAAAGGGTGTTTTTTGTACCCGCTTTATAGAGAGGAAACTGAGGCACAGAAACATCGAGATTAAAATATATAAAATGTCAAGCTGTTGTTTACTCACTGCAGAGTGTTTGAGTTTATGAACCTAACAATGTTCTTTTGACAGTTTTGTGAGTGGGATAATACCTAAATAGGAAAATGAGATGACAGGTTTCACAGCTTCCCTGTTTGAGGCAGTTTGGATTTAAAAACTCAGTTTTGCATGCTCTGTGAGGAGGAAATGTCAAAAACACAGAAGCACGTGGTTAGAGATGGCGAGGTTCCCTGGCTGTGGATCCAGCCCTGCAGAGGTGCCCGGCCACCCCATCAGGAACTAATCTGGGATGCACACAGATCAATAAAACAGGCAGAAATTGGAAGTTTAACATTCCGCTGTGATCCTGAAGATACCTGCTGTCCCGTGTGCTGGTAGAGCTTGGTATCTAATGAACATTAGGAGCTACCGGTGCTTCAAAATGTGCCGCTGAATGAGACGTGTGGCTCAGAGCAGGCGCTGCGGGGCAGAGACACGATGACGGAGTCGTTGCTGCCCTCATGTCATGACTCTTGCTCACAGGGACATTGGCTGTGCCCGTCACCTCGACATTGCCCTCTGAACAGCGTGGCAGCCGAACAAACCATTACCATTAACAGCAAAAACCCCCAAAGCGGCGCTAGGGAGCTCAGAGCTGTGGGATTTTCCTCCTTTTCTCGTTCACAGAAGCATTAACTTTTTGGTCCCAATTGTCATGTTTCCCAACGGGAAGCCGAGAGATGTGCTTCCAGCTCACCCGGCTGTTGTGCTGAGCTCAGTCCCCGGTGTGGGAGCGCTCTGTGGCACTCGAATCCAACCCACACCGAGGCATTTCTTCCTGGCACCCCACGCCACAAACCACCTGTGGGGCAGCAAAAGGCTTTGTTCCCTGTTATTAAGTGTGCAGCTGGCAGTGTATGTGTTTTGAGGTAAAAATAAAGGATATTTGCATCTCTGAAAGGTTATGATTTGCATTGTAACATCCCCAGGCTGGTTTTGCTGCCCTGCTGGGGTCCCTCTGGGGGAAGTTTCGTCTTGTCCGTGGGGCAGAGCAAAGCGAGAATCCTTCAGGAATAAACCTCACGGGACACACAACACTGGGCACTGGACCAGCTTCGGAGCTCTTTCTAGATTTTAGCACACTGTAGAAACCGATAAATGACAGCTTTACTGTGCTTTACCCCTTTCGTGTGGCTTTGTGTCAGTGAGACAAACAGATTGCTCCATTTCCAGACATTAAAGGAATGTTCACCTAGCCTAATTTTGCAAAAGCGGTGAGGCTCAGGTGGTTATCCTCCTCTCGCTCTCCCCTCCACCAAACATTCTGAACTCATGTGGCCCATTTCCATGGTGCCCTCAAGAATAAAAGATCCCTAAAATGTTTTATGGGTGGAGACATCCAGTTCAAACACATGCGCTTTATTAGATGTGCGGGAAGCCACACGGATGGGTGCGGGAGACTGGCCTTGGCCATCCTGGCTCCTCGTGGGCCCCTTGACGTGTGGCCATCGGATGCTGTTTGGGCAGCACCCGGTTGCAGCCCCCGTGGCCTCCAGCCCCTTCTCTGCATGATAAAGCCGACAGAGAAGTCAGAAAGATGCCCAGACTTTGGATCAGGCTTAGCGACCTGAGATAATCCCTCACTTTGTTATAAGATGGGATTTTAAAACTGCAGAGCAATCAAAAGCTTCCACTGGGCAGTGTGAAGAGAACCCTTTAATAAACATAAAAATCCTATTAAAAATAGATATACATAAACTGTGCTGCCACATGGAGGCATGGGCGACAGCTCTCCCAATTTATCATGAATTTTGCAGTTGGCAGCGCTTTTATTTTTAATGCCTGACCATTGGAGTCCTGCTATTGCAGGCACCCTTTTCTCTATCTTTTTAGTACAAGCCAGAGTCTAGCTGTCATTTTTGCAGAGAGAGGCAATAAAAGGTGAAATGAGTACAGCATAAGGGATCTAAAGCCAGGAGGCTGATCTAAAGTCAGAAGGCTGGTCAAAAAAATCCTCAGTATTTTTATATTTCATTATTTTTCAACATTTGGAGTTAGCCATGGCTACAAACGTAAGTCCTATAATGATTAATTGAATAAGCAGTTGGCGCATCCAGAACAAATCAAGGAGCCGCACATCACCCACAGTACTCCACTATAATGCAAGTTTGTGTGCTGAGTAAAGATGAGTGCTTAGGAGATGATCCAGCATCCCCACCAAAGAAGCAAACCAGCTCAGTGCCTTCATTTCTCTCCAAGCACTACAATAAATCCATCTGATATCTACAGTTTCACTTGAGAGCTGATAGGTGTCCTGAAGTGAGTATGTGAAGTTGTAACAAGGTCCACGGCAAACAGTGCAGGAGGCAGAAAAATGTTGCTGTTTTCCCCCCGTTGTGCAGACCCACATGGTTGGGCTGACTCTTTGGTCAGGGCTCTAAACCAGGAGATTTTCCTTCCCTGCTTTCTGTGACCACCTTGGGTGCCTGCGAAGACCCCTGAGCTGGAAGCTCATCATCTGGCCAGCATCTTCCAAAGGTGTTTTGAGAGTTCTCCATGGAGCACCAGCTCGCAGTGCTCACAGAATTTCGTAGAGCTCCAGCGGCAGCAATTCAATACCTACTTGGGTTTCAGCCAACGTTTGTTGTCCTCGCTGGAAATGGTATTGATTATTTGAGCTCAGGAGCCAATTATGGCCGATATGATACTCACCACCTCGTGCCCCAGGATGACGTGTGCCATGGAACCTGCTTTGCTTCCACTGTACCTGCCAAATGGGCCAGTGAGGCTCCGGACAGACCTCTGGCCTTTGAAATCACCCATGGTGTGAATAAGCAGTTCAACTCCTGCCCTAAGCCAGGGGTGTCAAACTCATTTTCCCCCAGGGCCACATCAGTTGTGGTTGCCTCCAAAGGGCCAAATGTAATTTTAGGACTTATACAGTGGGAAGTGAACCATTTAGGACTTATACAGTCCTCAAATTACATTCGCCCCTTTGAAGGCAACCACAAGGCTGATGTGGCCCCCGGTGAAAATGAGTTTGACATCCCTGCCTTAAACCTTATTCGACACGTTTATTTGGTTTGTTTTGAGCAGGGATTGGCTTTTGTTTAATATCTCCCTTGGAGGAGCTGTGTCCCGCGCAGCGTCTGTCCGACTGGTGGCACTGCAGATTTCATGCGGGGTGGAGAATTTTGGGTGAGAGAAACCGCTGTGCCAAGGGGGAGTTGTGCCACAGGCTATTGGAGCCCACCAGCAGTTGGTCCTTGGTGTTGCACTGCCAGGCAAAATCATACATGAGATGAGTGCTGTGCTTGGGCTATCAGGATGGTCACATCTTGCGTAGGTTGGTGGGTTCCGTGGCAGCTACCAGATGATGAAATGACAACTGAAGTCCGTGACCCACCTCCACTTGCTGGTCATGGTTGTGATGATGGACAGCAAATGATGGTTGTGATGGTGGGCAGCAGTGATGGTTGTGATGATAGACAGCAATGATGGTTGTGATGATGGACAGCAGTGACGGTTGTGATTATGGGCAGCAGTGATGGTTGTGATTATGGTTTTGATGATGGACAACAATGATGGTTGTGATGATGGACAGCAATGATGACCATGGACCTGCGACAGCTGAGCTGCTCCTGGGTGACTTCTCCTGGCAGCAGGTCTGCGAAGTGTTACATAGCAAACCCACGAAAGATCAAAAGGCTTCACACCAATGCAAATTCAAAACAAAGACCATGGCTATCAGAAGCAAAGCCTGAGTTTCTGACCTCTTAGAGGTCCTTCTCAGCCAGAGGTGGATGTCCCCAGAAGTAGGAGGGACCTGCTCTCAGATAAACCAGGTGCAAGAGGATCTCGAGAGCCCACCAGGGAGATTTCCATGCTGAGATCACAGTGTGAGGACAGGGGAGGCTGCAGTGCCGGGGCTGTGGGGCAGCAAGAGCTCTGGGGGAAGTGCTCAAGGTGCTGGGTTGGTATTGAAACATGGGCAATTCCTCATTTTGCTCTTTATTTATTACTTTATTCTGCCTCACTGAGTCTGCATTAACGTCTGGTGTTCTCAGCCCTCCTTGGGTCTACTGCATTTAACAGCTTCCTGGGCAAAGCACCTTCCCACGTGGCTTATTTGATGCTATTTAGCTGAATTTGTTGAGCCTCTAGCCTGGGTTTGTTTCGTTAGAATTCGAGCTGTACTTTTCCATCTGGCTGCCTAGTGGAAACAGTGTACCAAAATAGGTATTTCAGCCACTTTATATACATTTTTTGCAAAGTTAATTGAATTATGAGAGGCAGGTTACTTAAGCAAATGCGATGACCCCTGTCACACTTCATAGGGTCTGTTAAACACGTAAAACCGAACAGGATCAACACTTGGCAGTAATTACAAATGCAACCAGCAAATCAGCCCTCCTGCCCCGTGAGGAAGAGGTTGACGAGGTCTCCTCAGGGCAGCTCCTCTAGCATCGCTGCTGCCAGGGTGAAATGTGATAATTCCTCTGTCCACCGTGAAATACTGCATCTTCCAGCGTATCCCTGACCCAAAATTGCATTTAAACTGGTATTTAATGAACTGCAACCAGCCCCACGTCACCCGTACAAAGCAGGAATATCATCTACTCTGCTTATAGAGAGGGAAATGAGTTGTGATCTCGAGTCGTTAGCGGACGTGGGCACATCTGGGACGCGGCCGCTGCGGGTGGGACGGTTGGTCCCCGGAGCACACGGAGCTGTGTCTTGCACAGCTGTGCTGCCAGAGCCTTTGGGGACGAGTTTGCGGAGAGGAAAAGTGTCACTTGACCTTTCTGTGATTTAGTTGCCTGGCTGCTCTAATGGCTTTGGGATGTGGGAAATGGAAGTGTAAATACTGATGACGTGCAGGTGGCCTTGCCTGTGCCTGCCCGCTCCGTCCTGCCAGGAGCAAATACATCTCCAAAGAAAGAACACTTTTTTTTCCTTTCCTTCTTATTTATTTCACAGGCAAGGAGTAGAGGTGGGGGTAAAGGAAAAAAATATGTCAGCTGCTTATTAGATCAGCAGCAGTTGTTTTGAGCCCTAGCGTCTCCGTGCCAGGTGATGCAGTTGTTTTGGGGGTGCTTTTCTGATGCAAAGGGCCGTCTGATCAGAAAATGGTATTTTGCTGCAATAATTTTGTGCAAGCAATTTGCACTGGTCTCTCTGAGGTAACATGCTGTTGATTAATGCGCAAACTTACCTGCTCTCCCTGGTGTCTAGTTTTCATTCCATGCAAGCTCTGATTATTCAGTAAAAAAGAAACATTGGCCTACAAAGCTAAACATCAAAATGCAGGAGCAGAACCCTCAGTGTCCCCACTGTTTGCAGTGTGTTTGCTCAGGGTTATTTTCATGCCACACACAATTGAGGTTATTGAGGAGAGCAAAACGAACAGTATTTGTTATTCAGTTCATTTTGGGTTTTCAACGCTGTTGTTGTCTCACAGCAGTGGTGCCTGGGGAGCCAGGGGGGTGAGGTTATGAATTTATTACATGGTGTCTGGATCTGTTCAGAAACAGCTCCCAAAGGCCTCGCTGCAGGAGAAGGGAAGGATACTGGATGGAGGAGCCAGGAGTGGGTGGATAGAGTAGGAAATGTGGGGATGGAGACACGAACCAGCTTGTTCATGGTGCCAGGGCTGACTGCAAGAGCAGTGATACTGGGATTTCTGTTTTGGGGCTGCTGGGCTGCATTTAACCTCCAAACAAAGTGTGTGGGTTTCCACTGGGACCTCTGCTGTGTGTCAGCTGGCTGGATCTGCATCTGAGGTCAGGTTCCTTGTGGCAAGTAGATTTAACTGGGATTATGTATTTGTAAGTCTGGATCCAAACTGTTTGTTTCTGTAATTTGCCAAACCAAAATCCAAAGTCCAGAGAATCTTAGAGAAGTTTATACCTTAATTCCAGAGTCCATGTCTGGTTTCACGGGCTGTTGATACATTAAGGTTTCTTTAAAACAGTTAATGATTTGTATGAAATGGTTTACCTGCAGATTTTTAACTACTTAATGACAACAGACGAAGAGCGGGGACCTGCTTTGCATCTCTTGGGCTTGTGCCCAGGCTGCTCTGTCAACCTCCATCACAGATCCAGGAGAACAACGTTTGGGTTTAGAACATGAAGGATGAAACAAGAGAGACCAGAAAAGCTCAAGTGAAATACTTGGAGAAATTGTGTCATAGAGGAGGTGCAAGTTAAGTCAAAGAGTTCAGGCTCTTTCCACTTGGGGAAGTCAGCAGTGCTGGTCACCAGTGTTCATGTGAATGGCTGAAGCTCGTGTGATTCTTTGTGTTGTCCTTGAAAATCTATATGAATCCTGCAGTGGAAGTTGAGGCGATCAGTATATCTATAGAGCGGCACAGTGCTGACCTGTGAAGCAGTGTGGGAGGCCCAGGAGGTTGGCTGGATAAGTGGGCTCATCTCATTCCTTGCACTGAGGTCTACGCTAAACACGTACGGACCAGATGGTGGACCCGGCTTTCCCTGCCTCTAAAACAACCACTGTCCTCCTCTCTGTCTCTTTGCAGAGCTCCCTTCCTCAGAAAACTTGAGCGTGGCTGATGCGACATGGCTTGCCCTCAACGTGGTGTCTGGTGGAGGTGGCTTCTCTGGCTCCCAGCCCATCGGAGTGACCAAAATTGCCAAGTCAGTCATAGCACCCCTAGCTGACCAAAACATCTCTGTGTTCATGCTCTCCACCTATCAGACGGACTTCATCCTGGTAAGAGGACTCGAGAGAGCCAGGCAGAGTTATCTGCCACCATATGAAAGTTCACTTGGGCAGTTTTAATGACATTTCTGGGAGCAGGTTGAGTAGCAGCAGAAGTACCAAAGTCTGCTTTCCCCAGAGCTCTGTGCCTCGTAGTGAGGCTCTCTGACATCTCAGGAGCTTTTCCCTGGGATGAGGCAGTTGTTGGTGGGGTTATCTGGTGTCTAATGAGAGTGCTGAGCCCACACTGCAGTCTGTCCCTTAATGGAGGCACTGGCAGCATTTCCTGCCTTCCCTCGGACTTAGGTTTTCTGAGAGTTAGAGGAACATAGTGTCTGTTGTCGGGTGGGCTGGTGACGACCAAGAGGCTCCAGAGATGTTTCAGGGACGGACAGTCAGACTGTCTTTCTGTCTGACATGCATGTGTGTGCACTCACACAGGGCACGAACACATAAGCTTTATTTTCTTAGGAACAGAGGCTGAAGAACAGGCAGTGCTGAGTTCTTGAAGGAATACTGGAAAAGAGGTGAAATATCTCCTTGTTAGAAGTCTCCACACTCTATCCATGATCTTAAAAGCACTGTGGTGCTTAATCCTACTGATATTTGCAGTGGTGTCACCAACTGTGCTTCTCTAGACACACATGCGGATGGTAATTATCCTCACACACCAGCTGGCTCCAGCAGGAGCGATGCGTCTGCTTTTCTGTGCCCTGAGAGCCCGTAACCTCCGCTGCAGTGGTGCACACCATCACGAGCTAATCCTGTCGTCACCCTCAGGTACGTGAGCGGGACCTGCCCTTCGTGATGCACACGCTGGCTGCTGAGTTCACCATCCTCCGGGTAGTGAATGGGGAGACGGTGGCTGCTGATGACCTCGGGATAACGAATGGATTTGTCAAACCAAAACTGGGTAAGGACCAGCGTGGGCTCAGCTTGCCAGGGAGTTGGTCTCCGTGACATATGGGGTCAAAAATCTGCCTCCTACCTTCCTTCAATGTTTTGGTGAATGTTAATGTTGTTGTAAGGTAATAAATTATCTTAACACGTGCCTGAGTCTATCCCAGTTCAACCAAGGATTTGAGTAGGTGCTTAACTTTCTGAGCAACGCTGATGAGCTTTGCTGAATTTCAGCCTTTTAATGCTAGTTTCATATTTCCAGAGGAGACAGAGGTTAAAATACAGTTAATTTCAGTTGCAAAAATCACAGTCTGTAGCCCATACTTCCATCTTTCAACTATTCAAAGGAAAATGACTTATATAAAAGCTCAAGTGTCGCAGTGATTGATGCACAGAGAATACTGTTGTTCAAATTTCACACTTCAGTACCTGTCAGGATCAAGGCCACTGTCAGCCCAGGGCTGTATAGAACGTTAGGATGCTTATAGTTCAGAGGAATAAGCATCAAGCAAAGAGCACAATCAGGAAGAGGAACTACTTAAATACACATGTTTACCTACACACCTGTGTGTAATTTTATGCCCATAACCAAACAAATCAGGGATCAGTTATTAAAAAGTGCCACTCAGCCTCGTCACTTGATAGCTATAGATAATCTTGTTTAAGAAAATGAGCCTTATACAAAAAGCATGAGGGAAGGGCCCACACATTGATTATGCACAGGTATGCAGTTCACTGTGTTGCTGTGGTTGGTAGTTGCAAGCCCACATACCAGCCTCTGGCTGCAAGCATGTTTGCCAAGCTGCTCCATGTCAGCTGGTTTTTACTTTTTGTAGATATTATGGCTTCCAGAAAGGAGCGGAAAGAGGGTGTACTGCCAACAACCACAGCCCGAGAAATGCCTTCCGCAGCCCTGCCTTTTAAATGGTGGAAGCCTGAATTTATTTGGACTTTTCAGTTTGTGTTGGCAGCTCCTCGGGTTTGCCCCTTGTCCCGTGTGGATGCACCCGATGGCCTGAAAGCCCCTGTGAGCAGAGAGCTGGCCTGTGCCCCGTGCAGGGCAGGGTGCACGGGGTGATATCACAACCCACAAGAGCAGGTTGTCCCCAGGCCCTCGGTCCCTGTCTGAGAGCCAGCAGCGCTTCAGCAGTGAGGAACTTCCTTACAAACACCATCAGTTTTCTCTGCGACTGCTGTGTGGGTAACATGTCTGGTGGGATGTGAACCTGCTGCAGACGTGGCGTCATATTTGTGTGTGTCTATGTGTGTCTCTTTCAGTTCAGAGGCCCGTCATTCATCCCCTTTCCAGTCCAAGTAACATGTTCTGCGTCACCAGCCTGGATCCAGATACCCTTCCCGCTGTTGCTACACTCCTCATGGATGTCATGTTTTACTCCAATGGGTAGGTCCTGGCAGGGAGATGGGCTCCCAGGCGAGATGTGGCTGCTGTCTGGAGGCACAAATTCATGTTGCCGCTCCAGGATGCCCAGGGATCTGCTGTGGCCTTGGGCTGCTCTGGTGCCCTGCACTTAGCGAGGTTTCAAAAGCTCAAGAGGATTGTCATGACAGGGGGAAGCAAATTAGGAGATTGAAGGTGCCCAAAGATATCCATTGGCTTTGGAAAGCTGAGCCTTTTCAGGCTGAAGCTAAGAGTAGCAATGCAGTCAATGTGCTGGATATCCATGTAGGACCGGAGGATGCACAGATGTGCTGCTGTCCGGGGTGTCTGCAGCTCCTGGTCCTCCTGCCAGAGGACCTTAGGGCAGGCCTGGGAGAGTTTTGTCAGTTGTGGGGAATGGCATTTTATTCCCTGCAAAATCAAAAAAGGAAAAGCAGTATAATATGACAGGACTCAGGGTCACTTCCCTAAGTTAGCGTATGAACATTTCTGCTTTCAGTGGCTGTATCTGCTTTAAGAGCCTTCCTTTGCTCTTCTAGCCACGGTTAACGCTGTTCTCTTCTGTTTCATCAGAGTAAAAGACTCGGTGGTGGGCAGCGAAGACTCAGGACATATTCGCTTTTTCTCCTTTTCTCTCATTGAGGGTTACATCTCCTTGGTCATGGATGTCCAGACACAGCAGAGGTGAGCTTTGGTCTTAAGGTCTCTCGGGCCCCAAAAAAGCACCCAAGATGTTCTCAAAGGGGGCAGGAAGCAGCTTAAGCTCCTACATGTTAATTCTTGGGAGCCTCATTGCATGGGTGCCATGTGCCTGTAAACCTTGTTCACATTTCCGAGTGCAGTCTGGCATGTGAGTTCCAGCTCCTGAATTTGGGCTTGTCTGTCCAAGCCCTCAGTGAAATCACAAGCCAATGTAATGTAGGGCTATCTCACTTTTGAAAAAGGGACACTGGATCAAAGCAATTTAGATGTTTTTCTTTTCTTGTTGATTAGTTGTATTTTAAGAGAAAAAAACAACAAAAAAAATATTGCATATGTGGTTGAAGTTTTGCTGTTAAAGGCCAAAAGTAGGGTGGGGAGGTCAGCGATGCTGTTCTCCCCCTTTGCTTTTACACATGGCTGGGCTTGGTGCGGACTCTGGTTGTGATGATGATGTTCTGAGTCATCCCTGTGCAGCGGGAGCCCATGGCTCGTTTGTCTGGCACGGAGAAAGTCAGCCAGGGAGCAAGCAGCAGCCTGTGTGTGTGTGTGTGTGTGCTCGGCAGCTTCGCATCACAGAGATCTCTGAGGTCTGCAGGCCAGACAGGATGCTGTGCTGAGATGCAGGGCATAGATTTAGTTTTGAGACACTGTGCAGCGTTTGGTTTTGATTGCAAACTGTTAATTGCCCTCTTGAAAGTTGCTTCGACCTTAATTGTAGTAAGACCTGTCTGCCTTCGAGGGAGGCTGGAGGGCTGGAGCAGCGCCAGGTGCTTGGGGAGTCCCGGTGGCCAGTTCCCTTTCTGCCTGCTTGACCTTGGGCAAGTCCTTTGGTCACTGTTCTTCTTTCCCCTGCTAAGAAACAGGGGTCTCTGCAGGGATTCCAGGGACAGTAAGGGAAAAAGCACTGATGATGCAGGGACACAAAAACAGGGGTCACCTCTCACATGCCTAGGAGAGTAGGTATGGAAACATATTCTGTCCCTAGATGTTTAGAAATGCAGCTCAAATCACACCTGCAGATTAATGGTCTTGAGATTTGTAAAGCTGAGGCACAGCCTGGTTTTTAGAAACCATTTTCCCTTCCTCTCTGGGTGCCTGTGTGCGCTTCCAGCATCAGATGCCGATTTTCCATCAGACATCTGGAAGGCCAGGCAGGTGCATCTGTCCTGTTTGATTTGAGTTTTCTCAGTTTCACTGAGCTGCTGCTGCTGCTATTGTTGGCTTCAAGCAGCGCAGGGATACAGGAACAGCAGCATCCCTGCAGGCAGAATCTGACACACTGCTGTGCTTTAATTGCCACGTTTGGTGTTCCTTTTGTTTTGTTTTGTTTTTTTTTACAGATTTCCTAATAATTTGTTGTTTACAAGTGCATCTGGTGAGCTCTGGAAGATGGTGCGGATCGGCGGGCAGCCTCTTGGCTTCGGTAGGTAAACATTTGGGGGATCAGTCGGTGCGCAGGTAGCCAGGTGCCTCAGGGCCTTCAAGGATGATGGAAGAATCCATCGGAGGCTGGAGCTTTTTAAGAGCTTAATATGACTTCACAAGCTGAGATTTTCCAAGAGGAGTTGTCTTACTCCTCCCTAATAAGTCAGGCTTCTAAGTGTACTATTGAAAGTGCTGTGTGACCTGAGAGCTCCATCCTGGCATTCATCTGCTGGACTTTGGGGGTAGCTACGGCTGGGTCTCTCTTTAAAAAGAAGAAATGGAGAAAAAGATGGCATGGGAATGCATTGTAGATGATTGAAATGTGTGGTCCGAAAGCACTGTGCAGTCCTTGGGCAACACTGTGGCTTGAGTAGATTTGGGACAGATTTATAGCGGTCCAAGTGGGAGTCCTGTTCATAGTCCTGTTTCACATCCAGCACTGCAAACATTTCTCTCTTCAAAAGAATATTGGACCTACAGAGCAAATGCTTCACGTCTGCAGAGGTGTTCTTGTTATTTTTATGTCCCCTGTGATTTTAAGGACGCCGATTTGAATACTGCAACAAAGGCCTGATCTTCAGAAAATACTGGACTCCTTCCCGTGGTCTCTGAAACAGTTACAAAACGTGGGATTCAAGAACATGTCTGAAAAATGTTTGGCCAATTTTTATATTTAATTGCAACTTCTACACCAGACAACCAAAAGTAGCAAGAGGGAAACAACTAAAGAGAAAAATGGAGGTTAAGGGCTTATGAGACTGGTGTTGGTGCTTCCTTCCTGAACATCATTAATTGCCTTTCTTTGGATCTCTGGAAATCGTTCCAGTTCTAATGTTTTGTGCCTTGGGGGGATTTATATTTCTCTATAACAAAAAGAAGGCAATAAAACCAAATGTGCAATATATCATGGTGGCCCAAAGACCCCGATTCTGTGAGACAGAACACATTTTAGTACAGAGATCCATTCTGATTGGAGTTTGTGAAGACAAACTCCTCGCTGTATAGGCACAGAGCTGGCGAGACCCAGGACTTCTGTGAGATTGACAGGTGTCATTCAGACAATGATTGATTTTTTTACCTCTCCCACAGATGAATGTGGAATTGTTGCTCAGATTTCTGAGCCTTTGGCTGCAGCCGACATCCCAGCCTACTACATCAGTACTTTTAAGTTTGATCACGCGTTGGTGAGTATCAACACACCGTCTTTGAAACAGGGGTGATCTTTTCCCTGAGAGAAAACTCGCGATGAGAACATCATTCCCCATCTGCAGAGCGTGTTGGAGTTGCCTTTGCTCTGACACAGCCCAGCAGGCACGTCTCTCCAGCCTCCTGCCTGTCACTGCCCTGGGTCAGAAGCTCCTGACCCAAGCCCAGCCCCTACCCCAAGGCAAAGCTGCATTTTGGAGTCTCATTCTTGCAAAGGGCAGGTCTCTGTCCTTAAAGACCTGCAGCAATGGAAACTTCACAACCTCCCTGAGCAGCCTCATCCACTGTGTCACTATCTTTTATTAGAAACAGCAACAAGCCCTCCCCGTTTTCTTGCAAACGTCGTTGGAGGCTCCAGCCTCTCAGGAGGGTGCCTGTGTTGGGGGGAACCTTTTGGAGACTCTCCTAATAGCAGACCCCTGCCTTCATCTCCTGCTACCTGCATGGCACTAACCTTTGGGTTTTGGGACCTGTCTGTGGGTCCTGCTGTCCCTGCATCATCCTCATAGTGTACGCTTAGATAAAATAGAAATAATCATCAGGACAGCGAGGGAACGTGATTTTGAAGCAGAGAAGGATGTTGTGTGTTTGTTCTCATTGAGTGCGCGTCACCAGCACGAGGGTCTTGCCATGTACGCAGGGTTCTCTTCTCTTTAGTACTGCTGGATACTTTACCTTCTAGGCCTACCTCTGCTCTTCCTTTGGCTGTATAGGACACGCTCAAAAATCACGGATTTCCCTGAAAAGGGAGAATTACCGTGTCTGTAGCCACAAACAGGATGGCGTTTGACTCGGAACCTTGTTCCCCAGGCACTGAGGGCAGGAGTCAGCAGCTTGGGTGCTAACAAAACTCAGCTGCTTTCATCTTTTTGTTGTTTTTTTCTTAAATGTGCCCTCTATTGCTTTATACTTCTCCTTTCACCACTGTAAATTCACCGCTCAGGCCCTACATTTGACCTGTAAAAGCTCCAATGAGTTCAAGGCGGATTTTTGCTTCAGCTAATTACTTTGATTTTTCACAGTTGGTGTGAACCATTTGCAGCCTATAGGTCATGTGTGTAAAGAGTAAAAGTAAATATTATTCCAGATAGCAGAGGTCAAAGTGTTATATAAGTTTGTCTTATTTTCTTGAATATTAACTGTGCTGATAAGATAAGCTAATAAAACACCATTTTAAAATCAATACTGTTAGCTTTGCCTCACATTCCTACCTGCCGTTGTGGCCCCAGGTGCATGCTTTCTGCGCAGAGTGCTCCTAGTTGTCAAGCAATATCTGGAGAGCTCAGCCCTGTCGCTTAAAATAGAGGTTTCACTTACAGCTTGTGCCGTACAATTGTGATGACTCTGCAGGCAGCTCCTCCTTTGCGAAGCGTCTCATCCTGCCTCACCTGAGCCCGCCAGGTCCCCCCAAGCAGCGGCCAGGGCAGGGTTTGGGCTGTATGTATTTCAGCATTTTCCTCGCTACTCACTGTTTTCTTTTCTTATGGTTTTAAAAACCTTTTTCCCTGAACGGTGCTATTTTACCTGTCAAACCCTTCCACCAAAATGTGTTGGATGTGGGTGCATTTCAAGCCCTCCTCTGCTTGACTTGGCTCCGGGAGCGGTGCCTGGACTGGCTGCTTGCTGGCTCAAGGTCAGTTTTACTGGCCTAAACCTCTAGATTTTTACATGTTTTCCTTAATTTTGCTATCTTGACTTCTAGTGACACTTACCGAGGTCAAAGTGCATCTTGAATCCTTTCTCCACATCCTTCCTTTCATTATTTACAGTTCTTCAGTACTTGTCAACAACTTAGAGCACTTCGTAAACCTGGTTGTCCTTTTTCACCTGATCTTTTTTCTCCTGTGCATTTTAGGGTGGTTTTTGTTGCTTGAGTTTTCATTTGACCTGCGTATTAACACTCAGGTCTTCCCGCAATGCTGTAGCTGTAGAAGTTTGCCCTGAAAATCAGGATTTGCGCTTGAGAAGAAATCTCTTTTGGAGACAACGCTGAGATGGGAACCTCCAGGTCTCTGCTGGGTCCCCTGGGTGACACAAGGGAGAGAGCTGTGGTTTCCAGCTCCCTCTAGAGAGAGCAAGGGAGAAGAGTCCCGTTCCCTTTTCCAGGTGCTCTGCTCCCCCTGTCCTGTGCTTGGAGGTGTCTTGCTCATCTTCACCAGCATTTTGCATCTCATGAGGCTGAAACTGTGTCTGGGACGTAGTTTGGAGCTTTACTTTTCCCTTCCTGGTAGATGCTTTGATCTGAACACGTTGCCCCAGCTGCCCTGGGATAGAGATCTTTTCTATACGACACAGAGGGGTAGGACTTCTCCGCTGGTGGCAAGCTAGGATGTGTCCTACAAATCAAAACTGCACATCTGTCCTGGAGAAAATCCACGCCAAACATTAGTGGTGTGGTTGAGACCATTCCCTTGATGTTAGGGGAGTCGAGCGTCTGCAGTGAATGCAGGTTCAGCCCGTTGTGTTTCATGAGGAGCTGGGTCCGTGCAGGTCTCATGGGCCAGAATCGGTTCTGCCTCCTCCTGCTCCTGTTCCGCACTGACAAAGCGTGTGGACAGACCCACTGACCATCTGCTGAGGCTGCTTAAGAAAATGGGTTTTGCAAAATTGATTCCTATGTCCTTTCTCATTATCTTCTGGAGAAACAGTCATACAGCCTCTCCCACTGCAAAGTTCAGCATACCTGGAAAATGATGGAGGAGAGGCACTGGAGAGTCCTGTCTCCAAGGTCTGTTTCCTACAGTGGAGGTTTGCTGGGGTTTTCCTCCTAACCCAGAAGGATTTGCTGTGTGGTTGTTTTAAGATGATTTTCTTCCTTCCCCAGCTGACTTCTGTTCACACATCATCAGAGTTAGCTGCTCCTATTCCATCTTCCCATTGGAAAACTGAACATTTTTCTTGTTATTTCTCATTGGCTTTTTTCCTCAGTTTTGTTAAAAGCCTTGCAGAAAATCACAGTTCAGTTGTATTTCCACTGTCTGAGCTCTGGAGGGTGTCCAGTGAATCCAGGTATTGTGCTCGTGGCCAAGGACTCAGACACCTCACAGACGGGATGGCCCCTTCTTCAACTTACTTAACGTGAATTATTTCGGCTTCTTGCAGCAGCTCACAGATCACTTATTTTTCCCTTAGTCCCCTTTCCACGAGCTGTCAGCTGTCCCCTGAGTGTCAGATTCGGGTTTATGGAACGGTCAGACACCTCTTGTCTGTCTGATGTAACTTTAACTTGTGATACTCTTTGCTACCGACAACAGTCACTCTTGAGATCTTTCGCATCTTCTGCTTTTTCTTGCAGTAAGACACCTCCTAATGATTCTGTATGTGGACTTCTGTGGTTAATTCTCATCCCAAGACTGGATAAGAAAGCTCAGGTGCCTCACCACGCCACCCGGGACTCCCCACTACAAGCACATTGGCAGTTCTCTTCTTCTTTCAATGGACGTCCCCCCTGTCACCCAACATGGTCTCCCCACCCACACTTATGGGTCCCAAACCTTTAGGATGCCCTGGACAGCCATTAGGCACAGGCACTTTGTGTGAGCGAGCTCCTCTGTACAAATGCTTTACCAAAAAAAGGAGGGGGGGAGGAAGAGGAATCCCAGAATGTCAGGGGTTGGAAGGGCCCTGGCAAGCTCATCCAGTGCAATCCCCCCATGGAGCAGGAACACCCAGATGAGGTTACACAGGAAGGTGTCCAGGCGGGTTGGAATGTCTGCACAGAAGGAGACTCCACAACCTCCCTGGGCAGCCTGGGCCAGGCTCTGGCACCCTCATCAGGAACAAGTTTCTTCTCAAATTTACGTGGAACCTCCTGTGTTCCAGTTTGCACCCATTGCCCCTTGTCCTGTCACTGGTTGTCACCGAGAAGAGCCTGGCTCCATCCTCCTGACACTCCCCCTTTCCATATTGATCCCCAGGAATGAGTTCCCCCTCAGGCTCCTCTTGTCCAGCTCCAGAGCCCCAGCTCCCTCAGCCTTTCCTCACACGGGAGATGCTCCACTCCCTTCAGCATCTTGGTGGCTGCGCTGGACTCTCTCCAGCAGTTCCCTGTCCTGCTGGAATTGAGGGGCCACAACTGGACACAATATTCCAGGTGTGGTCTCAACAGGGCAGAGCAGAGGGGCAGGAGAACCTCTCTTGACCAGGAGCAGGAAAGGAAAACCCCAAAGCTGTTGCCTCCCCACCAGCCCCCAGCACACAGACACCAGCCCGGCCTGATGTTGAACCAGAGGGTGTCTCTTGTAGGCTGAGTCCTTTCTCAGCAGAGTTCAGTTGTCCAGCAGCAAAGCCCCTGGCTCCTTGGGGCTGTTGTAGCATCATGTCCTGCCTCTCCTTCCCTTGTCACCCCTCCCTGGCTCTTGCTAGAGCATGACCTTTCTTGTTTTGTTTTCTTGCAGGTACCTGAAGAAAATATAAACGGTGTGGTCAATGCACTCCAAGTCAGTCAAGCTGAAAAGCATTAGAAATCTTCTGAGCTGGTTCCAGATGCTTTTTATTATTATAATTATTATTATTATTATAATTATTATTATTCTTTTTTTCTCACAGTATTTCTTGAAAAATCTGATTCCAGAGAGTGACATGAAAAGAGACTGTGGAAAGTTGAGCAGAAACAGCTCCAATAAGCCTTTGTTTTAATTATAATAATAATTATTATTGTTATTTTATTAAATTTATGAATGAGGGGCAGGAGGAGAGGGGGTTTCCTGACGTTCAGCTCCAAGGCGAAGCATAACCTGCCCGTGTTCTCGGTGTGGAAGGAGCTGCCCGGGGGCACCGGTGTCCCCCCGAAGCGCGGGGCCGGCCGCACACACAGGCGGGACGGACGGGCCACTTGCTCAGAGAGAGCCCTGAAAACCGTAAACACAATGAAATGTGGAATTAAACAGAAAAGACGTGGCATGGTGCTGGCTTGTCTCCTCGCATCAGACTTTCTGAGGACTGTCCATCATTGCGTGTGCTGAGATAGAATGGGAATTGGGTTATGGTTCCCCTGGCAAAACCGTTTGGTGTTGGAGAAGGGGAGACCATCCGGTTCCTTGAATTTTCCCCTTTTTCCCTTTCTCCCTGCAGTCCAAGCCCGGCTGCTCAGACAAGGCTTAGGGGGGTCATCGCTCTGGTGCCACCAAGGCTTCCGTCTGCATTGAAACTTGGCCATTTTAGCTCAGTTTTCCCCAGTCACCCTCCCACTGCGCCCAGTGTCCTCCCACTGTGTCCCCTGCTCCAGGGCAGCTGCTGTCCCCTGGTCCCACCAGCAGAACCATCCCCTGGTCCCACCATCACAACCATCCCCAAGCCCTTGTCCCCCAGGGACAGCAAGAGGGCGGAACGTGTCTCTTCTCCTGTCCCCACGGGCTTCTTTCCCATCCATGTTGTTCACATGCACAGGGATATTGCCCAAAGTCCCTGCACATCCCAGGCCACCTTGGCCGAGAGCCTCAGCAGCTTGTCCCCACCAGGGCTAAGAAGGTGCCCAGGCTGTGCAGAGACCCTCCTGTAGTTTTTCAGCAGCTCCTTCATCACCAGCATGGAAATTGCTGCTGGTTGCGGACTTGCCTCCTGGGATTTTTCCCTTAGGACACAGAATCGTGCTGAAAACATGTAAAACTTGAGTTATTTCCCTCCAGTGCTGTCGTGGGAAGGTGATGGGGGCTCCTCCCGTGGGGCAGCAGGGGTGTGTTTGCTCCTGGCTTGAGCCAAAGCTGTGGCCCAGCAGGACCCGAGTGTCGAGGCCCGTGGTGGCACCTGCCTCCCAGTCGCACCCATAGCCGCTCCCAGCCCTGTGTGGACAGTGGGGACCGGTGCTGGGGAGCAAGTGTCCCCCAGCCGCAGGTACCCACAGCCCGCACGGCGCTGTGACTGCAGCCAGGGTGAACCCGTCTGCACAGGACTCTGCTTTTACGCTTAGGAGCCCAAGTGTATTTTGCATTACCAGCCTTCTTCCCATCTCATTTTTGATATGACAAAATTGCAGGTCTTACACTTTTATTGAGGGCTTTCCAGCCTTGCATAACAGCCTCTGGCATGAGGTTCCTGAGGCTGCGTCTTGCAGGTTTGAGTCAGGGTTTTGCATTAATCTGGAGGCACTAAGCAAGTACCTGAAGTCATGCCGCAGGTATGGTTTATGTTGGTGTGGTGGACATGCAAACTGGTCTATACTGGTGCGTAGGACATGCAAACACACTGGCATACAGCTCGCTGTTCAGTTCTCCATTTGCGGTGCTGGAGGGTTGAGCTTAACGTTTGTGGTTTCTGGTGCTGCTGGACCCAGACGTTGAGTTTCAAATCTTTGTGATTTTTGATGGGTGAGGTGTTGTGTGGCAGCTAGACAAGGAATCGGAGCATGCACAGGAAAATGTGGGGGCTACTTGCCTTTGTTGGCCCTAACTGAGTTAAATCATCCCTGCTGAGAAACACTGAGGCACACGTTTGATACTTTACCAAACAGTATGTTTGGCTGCTCCCTTTACATGGCTTTTCAGAATTGCCCCATGATATGTTATATTCCCTCCAGATTTCTGGAGTAAATGTTTATTCCAGGTGTGGTACCACACGTCTCTGGATGTTTGCTTGGAAAGATGCTTTGGTCTAAGCATGCGAGCCGGGGCCGCGAGGTTTAAAAGCACTCGGAGACGTTTCGTGGGCATCTGCGCAGCATGTCTGAGCGAGCTGAGCTGAAGGGCGTGCGGGGAGCTTTGCACCATGTAAATTGTTGAAGGGTTTCTCCTGGGGACGGCAGATCGGGATGTTTGTAGGACTGTGCAGGACATTTTTGGAGAGGGATACCGGCAAATCAGTTGGGTGCAGCTGCTGAGTTGTCACCCAGGTTTTCTGGTGTGCTGGGTTGAGCCCGAGCTTTCCCTGCGTGTGTGGGTGGTAGCACTGGGACAGGGTCTTCCTTGTGCTCCTGGGTTTTGTCCACTGTTGGGAAATGACTATTTGTCCACTTTCCACATCAAAGAGCAACATACGTTGCCCTCTGCATGTGCTAGTGCTGCTTTCTAAAGACCGTGACATGTACGGTAAGGAAATACTTGAAACAAGCAGCAACTTTACTGAGCCTTAAGAGAAAGCGAAAAAATAATAGTTTTGAATTTGTTGGGGTGTTTTTTGGTTTTTGCACTCAGGCTATTTTAGAGGCTGATATTTGACTTTTCCACTTCTTTTCCCAAGGGAGTCAGCCATCAGTTTGTGAAATCTATAGAAGTCTTTGGGTGTTCAAAAGTTCACAAAGCAGGTGGATGTCCAGGCATGAGAAAGCCTGAAAAATTCACGAGGTGTGAAATGCCACTGGGGGACTCTCTCTGCCATCATCCTCCACTTCACCTTGTTATTTCCTCTCTCGTTTTGTCCTGAGAGCCAAAAAGATTGTCCTACACAACTTGGGTAGTTTGATACTTTCCTTTAAGCGTCCCCGCATTGCTTTGCTGCTGGGAACTGGGATATCCCAAATGTAGCCAGAATTGGTTAAACCTTGACCCAGAGCCTTGGGGAAGGGCAGTCCAGCGAATTTGATAATAGATAAGGCAGGAAGGGGAATCTAGGAGACTGGTTTAAAGAAATTAATAGTATTAATAATAATATAACACCACAGTGCTTAATGAGCCTAAAACAGTAGCTCTTAAAGCAGCTCAACAACTCCCGCTCTCCCAGCACCTGAGGAAACAATGAAGGGTCTTGTCGTTCTTGTTTTTAAACGCCTTATGATAAGAATGTCTCTGAGCACCCCTGGCACGGTGCTGTGTGTCGCTGGGTGGCCGTGGGATGCCCCCCCCGGCGCTCCGGGATTGCTAAAGGCTGCGGGACCCCCCCGGGCCCTCTGGGCTCCTCTCTCCTTGCACAACACATTCACCAAACAGCGAAATGCAAGAAGCGTTTCCAGCCCTGCAGGGAGGGGTGGGCAGGGAAGATCAGCCCTCCCGCATCCTCCTTGTTTCTCCGAGGCCTTTGTTTTCTTAGGAATTTCAACCTTTCTCACGTTCTCTGTGTTACTATGTAGATTCTTGTCTTTTTTCCCCCCGCCCCAATTAGACTTTGGCTGCAAATTCTTTTCTACTGTGCAAGTGTGTGCGTATGTTCATATAATTGTAAAGTGTTTACATAGAAATACTTAGTATGTCTCTATTGTAGATATATAAATACCTGTGTTTTATGTTCCTACGGCTATATACTGTACATAGCATATATACTTGAGCAATATAGGTTAATATATACTGCGTGAGTACTTGTGTGTATACTCCAGGCACACGCTCTGTGTGTTTATAGGTATGTAGTAAGTGCTGTATACACACAGTTATTCACCATATATTTTTAAATCAAGTATATAGGCAATATGAATACTTAGCTTCGCTCTCGGGATTTCTCTACGTGGTTTTAGCAAAGAGCAGCAGCAAAGCCAACCTGGAGCAAAGCTGCGGCTCCTCCGCTCGCTGCGAGGGGCAGAGACACAACCGCCCATTCGCAGCATCGCGTTTTCCTGCAGAACGCCCTGTTCCTCTTCAGCTTGGTGCCCCGAGCACAGAGACTGGAGGAAAGTTGCTCCTTTTTCTTCATAGCTATTTAGCCCTGAATTGCTTCAGCCCGTAAGCAGCGACGGTTTGTTTGCAAAGCGCCCGCAGTGGGGTTTGCAATGGGGCTTCCAGCACCTCCGAACCTCCTGCCACCTGGTCTGGGGTGGCCTGTGCTTGTCACTGCATCCGTTCCAGTGTCACTCCATGGTGGCTTTTTCCAGCGTCTCCGGCTGTTCTGCGGGTGTGTGGTTCCCTGGGACGTGCCTGGTGGTGGTTTGGTGGCCAGGAGACACCCAGGGCTGACGCAGAGAAACTCGCATTTGTTGACCTATGAGGAGCTTTACATCCATGGGTTATTTTTATTATAAAGAGATGGAAGTGTTGGAGGGCTAAAAGCAAAGAGCTGCTGTTTGGACTGCATCGCTGGGGTCTCTGCACCTCGGCCCCAGTGTCCTGCTCAGGTGTTTGGCAGGTCCAGGTGGGACGAGGTTTTTACCCAGAACATCCATGGTTTGATGTTTCAGTTGCGCTTCCCCAGGTGCAGCTGATCTCCCGGCTCTTTGAGGCCCCTGGTTTTCAACCCGGCCCATCGGTGTCTCCTCGCAGCGGTTTGTGCAGCTTTTTGGTTCGTGTCAGACGTGGGAGTCAGTTTGGTTTGCGGTTGGTAGAGTTTCTGAAATACTGTGGTTTACGTGGCGTGTGGTGTCGGTGCTGTGGCCAGAGGGGCCAGTCGCGTCCCTGCGGTTTTCCCTGTACCCACGTGTCCTGTTTGAGAGCACCGGGATGTTCAAACTCTTTGTACATCCCGGGATGTTCAGACACTTTGGAGCAATCAATGACTTGAGTTGATGCCAGGTCCTGTGTTGGCACAGTCCGTGCTCAATGAGAGAAACATTCTTGTCTTGGCACTGGATAATTGGTATTTTCTGATAATGACAAGGGAGAAATTCTTCTTTCAGCCCGAGCGTCTGTGCCGGCTCCCGAGCGGAGGTTTCTCGCAGCAGCGCTCGGTGATGGACAGGAAATCATTTTCTGATGAGGATTTCGTTTCTCTCTTACTATGACTGTTGGGGACATCTCCAGTAAGCAGCTTAAGGCATCTCACTTACCTGTGCCAGTCCTGCCTGCAAACGTTGGATTGGATTAAACTTTTATTCCCTGCTAGAGAGTAAAACCCAGTAATCCTTTGCCAAATAGTATTTACATTGTATAGCAAGTGCTGGGATGTGTTTACATTGGCTGAGGTGTGCAGAGCTGCCTCCAGATTTAGATACCTTCTCCCCATGAGCACATCTGTCTGTCTGTCTGTCTGTCCCCTGCCTGGGCTGTATGTATCAGGGGCAGCGATACCAGTGATACCAGCAGTATCCCTCGGGCATCCTGGCAGCCCTGAGCCAGTATGGAAATGTTCTGTGCACGTCTCCACCGAGGGCTGTGGGACCTTCCCAGGAGAGAAGGGAAGCATTTAACTGTGAATCTTGAGTTACTCTGTTGTCTCCAACCCACCCCCATTTGCCTTCCGTCCGCCGCCTCCTTTATTTAATCCTCATGAAGCACAGCTGGGTGGAAATACCAGCTCTGGTGAGCACAGGTGAAGAACGATGGGGTTCTGCAACATGGGCCGTGCACTGGAGGCTGATCAGCAAGTCCTTGCTGTGGCAGCAGCAGCCGCTGCAGCAGCTCTGCTGAACGTGGAGCGATGCACAGAGCCCGGTGAAGCAGGGGAAAGAAATGAAGTATGTATCAAACATAGTATATTATAATGATAGGGTGTGAATGCGCAGAGAAGCATACCTCTTTGGAACATATCTAGCCAAGATGTCCCTTTCTTGGTCTCTCTAGACAGCACCAGCCATTTCTTCCTCAGGTCAGGAAGGTGACATGTGTACTGAGCCAAGGACTGAATGTTACCTGGGAGCTGCAGATCACAGGTAGAAGCTTCTCCCCGCTCTGTAATTCCCTCTTGGAGATGATCTGTGGTGCTGCCTGGTTTGCCCAGGATGGAGCACGAACCCTGGGCAGCTCATCCCCCCTAAAAGCCCCTAAATTTAGTGTTCAAAGTGGGGGAACGGCAGCCCCCACCTCCTGCGCTGGCTCCAGCCCAGCTCGGCTCTGCCCCAGCTGGCACCAGCTGCCTAATTCCCTGGCCTCCCTTGGGGTTTTTTTACCCTTTTTTAGCTTTCTGTAGAATTTTGTAAATGAAGTGTGGGTGGATTTTGGGATCAGCGACGGATGGAGCTGCCCAGCAGGAATCTGGCAGGGTTGGAGTTCTGAAGTATCCCCGGGAGCGGAGCAGCAGCGCGTTGCTCCCTGTCTGAGCTGTGTCCCCTGCCTGTGCCATGGCAGAGCTGATCAGTGTCCCTGTCCAGGGAGACCCAGCCCAACCCAGTCCTCCCACCCCTAAAAGAGAATGCCAAAAAAAAGGGCTTCTTCCATCCTTCATTGTGCAGGGCTGGTTGTTTTTGTCCTCCCTGGGGCAACGTCTGTGTCTCTCGTGTGGCCCACTTAGCAAGACGCAGTTGGAGGCTGGCTGCAGTGCGGGGTCACGCTGCTCCCCCCGGCTTTCTGCTGCTATCTCAGCATCCCAAGGATTTGAAACCAGCTTTCTGCCTTTTATTTTTTTTTTCCCAAAGGATTCCTACCAGCTCTTCTGTAACTTGAAAAATACAGTTTTTCCAAGGACCCGCTGCCCCGGCTCTTGTGGGAACGGCGCTGGCAGCACCCGCTCGCTGGCACGGCCGCCGGGGGATTTAATGCTCGCGCGGGTCCCAAGAGGGGAGTTCAGCCCTGTTTGCCAGCTGAAACACTCACTGGAGCAGCCACGGGCTGGGGGTCTGCCCTGGGGAATGGGTTGTATGGGAGATGCAGCCCCGGCAAAACGAGCTGCCCAGACCTAGTGTCCCCGCTGCCCGCACAGTCTGTCCCAGCGGCTGGGAGGGAATTCCGCTTTTGCTGAAGGAAATCAGCAGGCTCTGGTATGGGTTTGTGGTCGGTGGGACGAGCAGAAGACCGTTTGCCATACGGGAGGATGAAGGAAGGGGCGAGGGGGTTGTGTGCATGGGGCAAAGGAGAAAAAACCCACAGCCTTTTGGTGTAGTTGGTTTTGTAATTATTTTTAAGGTGATTTTTTTGAATTACTGAGATCACTGAGATTACATAAAGAGCTGTCTCTGCTGCTACAGCTGCAGGAACCACAAACCTTCCTCCGGCAGTGTTGTCTCTGGGCAGGACTGGGCTGTTTGGGGCACAGGGACCATTCGGACCCTTCCCACTGCAGCTCCCCGCAAGGCCCGGGGTGTCACGGCTCTCCCATCCAGCCCCACGGTTCAGCTGCAGCAATACGTGTAGACAGCCAGTTTAACTAGACTTGTTCTTGAAGAATTCACTGGATGTTGAATGTCTCCTCTCACGTTTCCCTTGCGGTGCGTGTTGGTGGCTCCAGCCTCACGTGGGATGGTGCCTGGGTTGGGGGGGTTGAGCGTACGAAAAGGACGGCTCTGCAATAGGAACTCCCTGTTTGTCCTTTGAAGGGTAGGAGGAGACGCCGTCAGCTTTGGCTCCATGACCTCAGCCTTATTTTAGTTTAATCATAGGATTAAAAAATGAATTGTGCCCTCGCTCTCCCCACCCCAACCCTGCCTGCCAGGGTCCCCTTTTGCAGCCCCACGGTGCCCAAGCCACATCTCTGTTCTTCCTTTCTCCACGTTCTTACTGGCATTTGTGAACTGCTCTGATAGCGTGGGGAGAGTGGGGAGCACAGGAGCTGCAGCTCCCAGGGGACAGCTGGGTCCTTTCCCCGTGTTCTGGTTGTGCTGGAGCTGGGACCCAGACCTGCCCTCGCCTCTCACTCAAAAACCTCACTACTGCTGCTAAAAATACTCATGCTGATTCCGTGGCCGTTGATCGCAGGGGTGTGAGATCTGCATTTTGGTGCCGCTGGTGCCCAGATCAGGGCCTGGTGACACAGAGGGAGGTGGCCCTCGCCAGTGCTCAGTGTCACAGCCAGCGTGGTTCCTGGCCCTGGCACTTCTCCCGTTGTCCCTCCTGCATGTGGGCTGCAGGCTTGGATTTGGGGTTCACGAGACATGAAGTCAAGACGTGGGCCCTTTGTTTTTGCACGGTGGCAGCCGTGTTTGCTGGGTGTGGCAGTGACAGCCAGGGGGACACTCGGGGACACCCATCCTGCCGACAGGAATGGGACAGGCAGGGAGCAGGAGGCTGCTGGGCAGTGACTCGTGGCAGGATCAGGCTTTGGATGCTCCGATTCAGCCTTTGGAAGAGCCCATCTCCCTCCCTCGCCATTGACTCCCCACTCTCCCCTTTTTATTTTTCACTAAAATTAGGGACTGTGATGATCCCAGTTTGGTGAGCACACACAACGCTCCCACCACTGAGCCGTGCCAGCAGGTCCTGGTGGCGCTGGGATATGGCTCGTCTTGGTCACCTCCTGCTCCTCAGGCACAGGGAGGCACCGGGAGGGTTAATTTGGAGGGAGCCTCATCATCCTCATCAGTGCTTAGGGACACATTTTCAGTTTGGTTTCTCTGTTGCGCAGCAGGGTCCCAGTGCAGGTTCACGCTGTAACTCCCCTGCGTTGGGCACGTGCAGAGCTGGATGAGTCTGGGTCAGCCCTTCATTAGTGTCTCAACTGGCTTGAACAAGACTAAGCACTTCTTTCTTTCTCCCCACTTTTTTTGACTTAATAAGGAAACCAAGTTGTCCACAGGTGCCCAGAACAGCTGCAGCATTGACCCAAATTTCTAGCGGGCAGCCAAGAGGCTCCTGGTGCAGGCTCTGCCCAGCTCGGACCAGTGTCTGCTCCCAAGGGCCATGTTGGCAACACAAACCTTCTAAAAACTGTTATTGTGTCATTTTCTCATTAAGTGAAATACCACTTCTGGCCTGGGACACCCACCAGACTGGCTGAGGACACCGGCAGCCCTGGGCATCCCTCCTGCAGCCTCCACTCACCTCTGAGAAACCTCTGGGGGGGAGCAAATAATGCCTTTTTTCCCCCTTTAATTACCAGACTAATGGAAAGCGAGTGGAGGGGTCCACCCTGTGCAGGGGTCTGTGCTGCACCCATGGGAAGGGGCTGTGCTCCGTGGGGCAGCAGCTTGTGCGAGTTTGTGGGCACAAGGGACGGACAGAGTCAGTGGCTGGGGCATCAGTGGCCTTGGTGGTGGCCTCTGCGTGGCGGGGGGACCTTACACTGGGGGGGCGTTACACTGGGGGGACGTTACGTTACACTGGGGGGGCAGGAGCGGCAGCAGATGAGGATCGTGCTCTGGGCACAAAGCGTGGAGCTGAGAAGTGGATGCTTTGCTTTCCCAGCGAGTGCACACGCTTTTCTTTGCTGGTCTTATGCTGAAAAGCTGAGATTTATGTACTGTATGGAAAAACAACAACACAAAACAAACAACAAAACACACACAGAAAAAGAAAAAAAAAAAAGTCCTAATGTTCCAAAATAAATGACAGTATATTTTGTACTTTGTAAAGTGTTAATTAAAATGAAAAAGAATAAAAACTGAAACATACGCTGTCTGCTTTTGTACTGATCAAACTGATGAAAATAAAGCAGAGCTTGGCATTGTCTATAAGCTGCAGCGCTCTTTTTTGTTCACCCTACAACCGCGCTGACCCTTATGCCCACCCTTCAGCTCCATACACCCGTTGAGGTGTCCCCAAGGCACCCAGTGGCCCATGTGTGCAAGAAATTAGAGGCATCACCACCCCATCGCAGTTACAACCTTTACAATGGATGTTTAAAGGAAAGCAGCTTGCCAACATAAACTGAGATCAATTATCTCCTTTTTTAGCATAGCGTAACCCATTTTTGAGCCTTCTGGTCAAGTGCAAGAGCATTCACATCAGAATTCAGGGTGGGATTGCTAATCTGGGATGCAGCCTTCATGCACAGTGTTGTCATGAGAGTTTAATCCAGTTTAAAATAAAACCAGCACCCGCAGTGCTGTGCAATCTCAGGGCTGCCTGCAGCGACCTGCAAAAGCAACCGGTGCCTTAGGGTAAATAAGGCTTTAGGCTGTTAAACTGGTGCCTAAACCTCCTTCACGCCCTGGTGCAGGAGATGCTGAGGGGGCTCCGGCCCCTTGTAAAAAACAAAGCAGCTACAAAAATAGATTCTGATGAGTCATGACAAAGTAATATCATTTCAGGAGTATTTTCAACACTTTGGGCTAGTCATTAGTTCTCTGAGTCATTTGTTTTCAAAGGATCCTGTAGAGAAAAGAGTTTGCTGTAATAAAGCAAGGAATAATCTTTGGTTTTATGGGCTTTCTTGTGTTTTATCCGCTCCTGATGGGTGTCGCAGCCCCGCGCCGAGGTGTCGCGATCCGTACATGTACACAGCTCCAAGTGTTGTGTCCTGAAGAATTTCAGGCTATTTTAAGCCAAACACAACAGCACGGTGGTGTTTGGAGGGCAAATTACTCTTGCTAATCAATGCAAAAATCAAGTAGGTTATTTTAGTTCTAATCTGCGCTGCTCCTCGTTTGCATCCCTGGCCTTTACCCGCCCTCACTGCAGGTGTGTTTAGCAATACAGGTATATTTGGGGCTGGCTGATTGATGACCTTGAAGGACAAAACAGTGCAAAGTTGCTTTCCAGCACTTACCTGTGATGACCTGGGGTTGCTGCACCTGCATGGGCCTGATCTCGACCCACGAATTTTCCAGCTTATTTTCCCATTTTCTGTTGATGGAGAAGAGGACAGAGCAGCTGGGGAACACCTGGCCGAGGTCAAGACCCCACTGTAGCCCCAACAGGGGTCAGTGCTGGTGTTTTCCAGCCTGCGGGCTCTGCCGCTGACCCCACTCCCATCAACAGCCTCTGCAACAAAAGCACAAACGCTCCCACCGCCTTGAGCCACACAACACTTCCATTTAGGGCTAAAGTCCTTGCTGGCATCTAATTAACACACAGAGTTTGCAATTTACTGCACAGCAAGACTGCAACACAACCAGGTACGACACGGCATTAATTCTCATCCCAGGCCCCGAGTGGCATCAGGAAGCGCTTCTGAGCGAGCGGCTCACACCCTGCAGCGCTCCCAGCACCTCCAACAGCAACATCCACCAAGGGAAGTGCTTGAAACACCTTTTTACCGCCCTTTTTTCAATTTGTTTTCAACACTTTAATAAGCTTCTTCACGTTAAAAAGGCATAGTTACTCCCACAAGGCCAATCAGACATTTGGGCAGCTCAAATTGCCCAAGTCACACATAGAAGGGATAAATTAAAGCTAAATTAATGGGAATTCACAGCAGTGAAAGTCTGCCACAATTTAACGGCAGCTTTCTGCTTGTTCTGCCTCAACCCACCACAGCAATACACAGTCACGTTAATAACTCACACACTCTTTACTTCTGTGTACTCTGTTTCACCTTTCCTATGTTTTATGCAAAGCCCTTCAAGAGTAATTTAATCAAGGTAGAGTTTACCCCCCGAGTTTCAGTAATTACGCAACAGATATGATACAGAATTCCAGTTCATGGAGGCAAAACGCGAGGCCATGGTGGTCTGTGGACACGGTGCCTGCCTAGAAAGTCTCAGTTCTGCAGGTGTGCAGAACAGGTTCCCCCTGTCACATCACCGTGAACCAAAATGCTTGTGTCTGAATGCAGAGTGCAAGACAGAGCAGCTCTTGGGTGACATCAAGCTCAAGAATATTTCCATCACTCCTGATAAAGACTTTATAATCACTTTATTAAAAATATATTAGCTTGGATTTTGCCCATTACGACTCTTTCCCCTGCTAGGCACTACCAAAAAACCTGGCTTATTTAAAAGGGCTCTTTGCAACTAAGAGCCACCACACACCTGAAGACAGAGAGCACAGGGACACCCAAAAAATAATCTAAGGCCGCTGTTTGTGATCAGTGCATGAAGACACAAGTACCCGATGAGCAGCAAGCGCTGCTCGTGCCCACTGCACAAGCACCAACCCTGCTGGAGCCAGGAGGAGCTTCATTCCAGCTGACCCCATGAACAGGCTCCACTGGCTACTGCCACCATCAGTCTCCTTGCACAGCAACGGCAGCACAGACAGCCTGTGATTTATCTTCCTGTGCTTAGTTAACAGTCCTTTCCCCTTGCAGATGAGTTCTCACCCTTCCAGTGTAACAAACATGTTCCTTGGGCGTTCAGAGTCCACGCAAAAAGCCACCATGTCCTGGGTGAAGAGCACAGCGGCTGCGTGATCAGCTTCTGTGGTGATAGCAGCCTGGGCAGGGCGCAGCTGGCAGGGGACACCCAGGACAGCCGTGCTGGAATCCAGCAGCCAGCATGACTTTTCTTCCACATAAAACATAGTTATTAAAAATCCCTTTCCCTGGAGAAATGGTTTGGCTCAGCCCAACACTGACACGCCGGAGCTGGTGACAGGGAAAGCATCCATAAATGTGCTACAAATTCCACCTCGTGCCAGTTTTCCCTGAGGGAGCTGCTCTTCATACTTACACGAGGGAATGAGCAGCTGTGGGCTGAGTCTCGGAGGCTTTGGGAGCTCGTCATGAACCAACCAGAGCTCTCCCCTCATTTCCAGTCTCCTCAGGGAAACACAGATCTTTCCTGCAGGCGGGCTGGAGCGTTTCAACAACACGGACATGACAGCACGCACTGCTGTGGCTGCCTCTGCTCGCAGTCACTTCTTGCTTGGCTTCACGGAACGAGTCTTCCTTTCCAAGAAGCTCGTCACCAAGTCCCCCATCATCTTAGCGCAGTGCTGAGGCCCAACAACATGCCTAGATGAAAGACTTAACCATGCTCACCATATGATCCACTCCACACGCAACATCCACCACCTCGCCGGGTACCGTAACCTGCAGCAGACACACAAGAGTGGATTACTTCTCAAGTACCTGATACTTCCTATTTCTCATCCTCCTTCTGCTTAACATGCCAGTTGGTTTCACAGGGACATGTACCTATGCAAGTGCCATCTTGAAAACCCAGAGAAAGCAAGATTCAGCACCAGACATGCGTGTGCCCTGAGCTGTGAAATATTCCACTTCTCCCTCTGCAGAAGCATGTCAGCCTTGGGAAGGACACGGAGAGAGGTCTCACTAGCAGACAGCAAGGAGGCTGTAGCCTCAGCCCATCTGTTCAGCAGCAGAAAGAGCATGATGGAGCAGAGAGTAATCCACACAGCAGAACGATCTGCCCAAGCATCACAAGGATTTGCCTCTTCTCTCATCAGCAGGGACTGGAGCGAGGCAAAAGCTCAACTCAGCCTAAAGCAGGTTTTACTTCAATGCTCAGCAGACCCTGCTCGCTCACGACTGTAGTTATAGCACTTCCACTTACAGTAGACTTCAAATACAAGGAAAGCAGAGGCTGTAAACACCAGTTTTTCCTTACAGCTAAGGGAGAGGGCTGGTTCTAGGACAGGAGGTGACAGATAAGTACCCTGGTAGCGGCCCTTGCTTTGGTATATGGCTGTAGCAGTGTCAGGCGTTGGCTGTTTCAGGGAGCACAACCCTCTGTGTCCACACAGGGAAACCTGGACATGCCACGCTTGGCGAATCCAGAAGCTCCACTCAGCCACAGCAGTGAGATTTTAAGCAAATGCTCCAGAGTTGTTTTTTTTGCTCATTTTTAAAAGAAAGCATGCTAAAGAAACACATCCACACATGGGTGGATGTGGGTGGTCCAACTGATTGCCTCCCTCCTCTCCTACTTGGCTTTCAAGAAGAGCAGGAACATCTGTTGGGCTGAGTACTGAACTCCAGAGCCAAAGACTCTTCTACACCCACAGAGTCTGGCTCTCAGAGCCACCCGAGAGAAGGGTGTGGAACTGGAAGTGTTGTGAAAACAGTTATAAAACCAATTCGTGGATAAGGATCCCCTGTTGAACCACACAGCGACCCACCACCAGAGCTGCTTGGCTCGGAAGAGCAGCAGGGGAGGGCAGCTCACTGTGCTGTGGACCTGCTGCCACCATAGTCTGACCACCAGGACTAAAACATTCATCTCATTCAGATGTGCAAAGCAAGTCTTTTGGGTCACAGATGACCAATACTGGTGGTTTTCTTTGCAGCACGTACAAAAGCGAAGTGCAGGTTAGAAGGGGAAGGGTCAGTAAGGGGAAGGAGGTAGAAGACTATGGACAAGAGCAAGTGAAGAACCACTCAGAAGTGATGGCACAGCATAAGATTTTCCTTTGGAATGTGAAATCTATACTGAAACAGCAGAACCAGAAGACTCAAATTTACTGAGTATCTCCATCCCTAAGCAGGCTAGGTAAGGATCTCTGGAAAATGAAGCAGTTCTACAGTCATCTTAGGCTTCCACTCTTTCAAAATTACTCAACAAAACCATGCAGCACATGATGTTTCTTAACATCAGGATAACAAAGACCAGCTAAAGAACATACTCATGGCCTTAATACTACCACCCTTACCCTCCATGGAAAGTACTGGTCTTCCATTCTTCCAGTTCCCAGGCACCCTCTTAGATTCTTGCCCCATACAAACAGCTCCCCTCTGTCTATACAGGAAAACAAAAATAAATAAAAAGAATAAAAAATAGGACAGAGACATTAAAAAGGAAGAATTCTATTTGTGATGCTGGCAAGTGTGGCTTCAGTTCTTCTGGGAGTATAAAGGGTTATACATGCAGCATGAAAGCCATCGGGTTTAGTCCCAAGTACAATAAATGTACTTGTGCTTGGGGAAAATGATGCCCAATGAGCAGGACAAGCATCAAGTTCTGGGCACAAGTCTTTGCTTCCCCCTCTTGCAGCTCTTGCTTTGAATATTCTTTAAAGAAAGAATGCAGCAGAAGAGATTCCAGGGGATCATTTGTGGTGAACTGAATCATTTGTGCTGGAAGTTAGACAATTAGAGCTGATCCACATCAGCTACCAGCACAGCAAACGGGGTAAGCACGGCGGTGAAATCTGCCCCCAGTCAGCACCCAGGGACTGGTTATTCAGCTGCCTGACAAAAGTGACATAACAGCAACTGGGGAAAAGAAAAAAACTTGTGTTCAACAGAGTTGGAAAGTTTTAAGCTCCTCAGCAAAACATGTAGATCTCAAAAGCATTCAGATCAGCCCCACAGCAGAGGCAACCAAAACGATCTATAATCAAGATTTAATGGGAACACAGTTTCTAACGCTTCCTGAACACCCATGTCACGCACGCTGCTTCCCCACGAAGGACCAAGCACTTGGCACTTTTCACCAGTGCACGGTGACTTTTCTCTACCAAGCACATGAGTTTGTGCTGCTGCCCTCTGCTGCCCATTTTTAAATGACCTTCACATTCAAAACTTTAAAGGCTGGTATCAAGTACATGGTGTACATACCTTGTATCGTACCCTGTGCATATTAAATGTGCAGGTCCTCTCACCTCAGATTCCTAACTGAATGGGCCAGAAGAGCCAAGAAACCCTGACATCTACCTCTGATTTAGACTCCCAGTTTTGTCCATTTATCACACGAATTCCTGCTGCTTCTAAAGTGCAACTGACTGTCAGTCTGTACAAGGAAATGAAAAAACCTTCCTGGGTTTTCTGTCTGAAATCTTTTGTTTGCTTGAGAAGAATAACACATCCTTAATTAAAGCATAAAGTACTTCTAGAAAGGACAGGTATGTAATAGCCTTATGTTCACATTGTAATAAGCTTTATCACAAGAGCACCTATGGTAAAAACCACGCTGACACCTGTAAATGTGCTGCCCACCCCTCCTGTTGCATTCCAGTCTGCTTTAAGTTTAAATAAAGACGGGAAGGTTTTTTTTTCCTTCTAACTACCAGTAACCTGGCAGCGCGATGTCCCCAGAAGAGCAGGACTAGCAACTTACTTGTGAGTGCTGCAAAATGGCTGAGTCCACAGCGAACGTGAGCAACACGGATGTCTGGATTGAAGTCCGACCAGCCAAAAAGACTGGGTGGGATCATCTCTGGCACTGCTGTCTCTATTAGGTTTGGTCCTTTCCCAAGAATTCCATATCCCCAGACAAAAACATTTCCTTCTTCTGCATTACAATGAGAACACATTCTGTAAGAAAGTCTGTGCTTGTGCAATGCATGCCATGACCAGGAGTTAATCAAATCCAAAGGGATATTTTCCTTTCTCCCAGAGCAGTCTAGCACCTTTTGATTATATAAATTAGCAAACAATGCATTCCCATCCAAATGCCTTAATTTTTTCCTAAGCTGTGCAAGTAGATCAGGTTTCACAGGCAAAACTTCCATGGGGAAATAATGTCAGCACAGTGCTGGCTAGATTAAATACCTCAGCTTAATGACTGATGGGACAGAGGTTGAGTGTTTATTATTGCCGCTTTTTCCTTTGAGGCATGGCCAAAAGAGCAGCAACTGGCTGCTCTGCCTGGCATCCTGCCTTACCTGGCTGCCTGGGAAAGGCAGCAGTCAGACAGCATAACACAGTAAGGTGCTGTGTCTGCTCGCTCTGCTCCCTTCGCCCCAGAAGCTCCAAAGTCTTGTTATCACAACAACTTCATCATATATATGAAGGTCTTCCTTGAGATGATCCTTCACAAAGGTAGTACACTCCTCTCCCCGTTTCTCAGTGACTTTGAAGCTATGCTCCCCTGGCCACTGCCAATCCAAAGCAGCACCCAATAAGAAGCCTGCTGCAGAGTTTCACTGTTCTCAGAACTCTCTACTCTTCACCCCAGTTTTTCAATATTTATTTACATGTCAGATTTACAGTAAGACTGAAGGGCTCTTCTATCTCTCAAGTGTTGCTCTACTTCCTACATCCATCTTCACTACAGACCACACATGTAGTGATCAGCAAACAAGGGATCTGAAGAACAAGCAGCGACCACGTCCTTGTCCTAGTTTGCATGAGCGCTCACACAGCACATACTGGAAGCTCTGTGGCTACTGAAAATAGCTCCCCTAGTACATTCCTAAATCACAGGTTTCCCAGTCTTCCAGCTTTCCTCCTAACAGACAGTACTTCCCTGTTTCCACTGAATAAGATGTCTTCTCCATGATGTTCCAATCCACCTGCTGCACAGCTTTGCACAAGACGACGATTGTAAAAGCAAACTCACCTGTTAGCACGACATTGCCAGTCCCTCCACACGCAGCCTCCTTTATCTTCCCAATCTTGAACGGCAAATGTCTGGGAACATTCACCTGTATGAGGTTGCAAGAGAATTGTTAGAGATAAGGTAATAAACTGCAAACTAGAGGTACACTTTTACCTTGTTCTTTAGTTCTGGTTAGAGCTCACATACACTCAACTCCTGATAGAGTCAACCTTTATTGCCTGAATAACAGAATGAATGAAAGTCCAAAGGTTAAAAAAACTATGTGAAATTCATTAAGGCTGAGAGTGCAGACAAAGTGGAAAAAGTTACCCACTGGAAAGCCTACGTGCATGGCACAGAGCTGGGAATGCTTAAGGTCCGCTTATATCCCTGGCTCTCCAAGTCAGACACAATGGAAATGTCAATAGCTGAGCACATTTGCAAGTCTTCACAGTGGACAAAAATCACTAAAATTGGTGGCATTTTACATGGTAATACAGTGGCATTTTTAACATACTAGGGAAAAATCACTTGAAGGAGAATCACTCATATTTTGTACATTTTAGCACAACAGGAACCTACATGGCTTGACACATGTAAACAGTGATCTCAGATTTCACAGACAACATCCAGCTCTTCTATTCCACAATTCGGACTTTATCTATATTGTACCTAAAACTCACGCTAACTTGCCATTCATCTGTTTCAGACCCCTCTGACCTCCACCAAGCACCCAGCCAGAAAACTACTGCACTATTTAGCCTGGTCATTGTCTTCAGGCCTTACGGGTCTTGGTAATTAGCCCTACATTGAGGATGCATCAGGAGAGGTGTGAATAACACAGGTATGTATTTTACTACAGCAACTGTCCACTCTCAGCCTTCTGTCAAGAATAGCTTGAGTATTAATTACCTGACTCAATTTCCTACACTAACTGTAAGAAGACACCAACTGCCTAATGACCTCAGTACTACAATGCTTAGTGTCAAGTCAGTGCTACATTTTTCCTCTATGTAAGTTTGCTCCAAAAAACTTTAATCTGTGAAACACTGGAATTTGTTAAGGATTCAGCTATAAACCTACTAAGGTCGTTGGTGAAAAATTCACCAACAAAAGGGTTGAGTGGAAGGGACTTTCAAGGGTTACCTGGACCGACATCACGCTCAAAGCAGGATGGCTCAAAATTCTAGCTAGCCAGCCAAAAAACTAATTCCTGTCCAGCACAAGCACTCAAGCTGGATCTCAATTTGGTGGAAAGTCCATGGGATGGGGAAAGGAGAGAAGAGGGTGGACTCCTCCTTCATAACAAATGACACAGACTAGGGTGAGGCGACACAAGTCTTTGCCTATCCATAGCTGGGACACATCCTGCCCTAAAGCCGTACAACGGCTTCAGACAGATGCGGTTTGTAAACAGAGGTAAAACCAGCCTGCTAGCGGTGTTGAATTGATTTATGCTGCTGTCAAAAGAACCCTGAGCAGGGAAAAGTGTGTGATTTTTAACTCTGTGTGCAGCAGCTGAACTGAAACATGTAAAAACACACCCCCAGGCTCACTGACCTGAGTGGTTTCTGTCACAGATGCCAACTGCAAGTATTCTGAATTTCCCCAGCCAAAGACGTCTCCTTCATCTGAAACAGCCAGACAACAGTCCCCATAGGAAGAGACCTGGATAATGTTCACTCCATCGATGTCACCACGTAGCTTAGTAGGAACACTGGTGATGTTGTAGTGTCCAAGACCTGAAAGCAAAAAAGCAGAGAGATGACAAAGAAATTTTTCCAGACAAACTTTCAACACCTACATAGGACCATTTTGTCATGTTATAACCCAATCACACTTCCTCCAAAAGAAATCTCTTAACTGCTAGCTTCAACAAGCAGTCACAAGCACCAGTTCTACTGGTCAAAGCTATGTCTTTAGAGTATGAAACAACTTTATACAATCACATCTGGAAAACTGTCCACATTCTCATCTCTCATCTGCGTGGACTAAAGTGTTTGAGAAAGCATCAACCAAGCTAGGCAGATATCCCGACGGAGGTGAAGATTCACAAACTAGCTGCGTCCTGCAAGGAGAGCCACGAGCGACAGCGCACTGCCATCAGGTTATACAACAGCAGGTGAAGCAGCAAGAGGCTGGGAAGCAAACACGTTGCAGGACAAACAGCTGTCTGGACAAGAGGCCTGAATGTAGATGACAAACAAGATGTGCTACAGTATGTCCACCCAAGAGAACCATGGGCAGAACCCAGCTTCAGGAGCAGCAGGATGGAACAGCAGGAAGGACTGAAGCTCTCTGACAGGATGAGCAACCAGAAAAATGGCCTGGCGAAAGATCCCATGATAAGAGCATGGTACCAGCCAACAATCTCTGTTGGTTCAAAAGAAGGAAGAAGTAAAACAGACCCCAAAATGAGAATTGGTAAGGCAAAGTCTGCACAGAATGAGGGAGCTAACCTTCCCATGCCATTTCCACATCCCTCCACAAGCAGACACATTCTCCTCAGACTGCATGCTTGGATCACCAGCAAGGCACCCTAAAGCTCCTCTAAAAATGAACTAGTTTGTCTCAGTTTGGTTACACAAGAGTATTGGGAACATCCACACACAGCTGGAAATATACCAGCCCCTTTCTGTCCACATATGCATGACAAATATATATCACAATCTCTGAATCAGGACAGCTTCCTCACTGAAACACAAGCTGAGCTGAGCTCCTACCTGTTTGTCCATCAGCTCCCCAGCCACACGCATAGACCGCACCTTTCTTGGTTCTAAACAGGCTATGGTCCTGCCCGCACACAACCTGCACACAAACAGAAGGTCAGAGTCGGTCAGGAATGGCCACGTGTTCAGAATCAATTCAATGAAGCATTACTTGGCAGACAAACTGAGCAATGAACCTCTAACAGAGCCCATCTGCTCAGATTTTGACCTTTTTCTCTAGATCGAATGGCTCTACAGGCAGGGCAGGACAAGAACAGCACGATGCAGCAGAGAAAACAGCAGCATTTTCTTGTGGAAAGTGATTCTGCAGTTGATGTGCTCTGAGATCCACAACAAGGCCTAGTTAACACAAAGCTCAGTTCAGGAGCACAACACAATAAACCAGCGAAGAGTCAATAAGAGATCTCCCTTCCCAGAGTGCTACTGCATGGCTCTCAATGCCAGCTCCAAACTGCTACCAATTCCTTGCCATGCGAGCACTCTAGGAACACATCTGTTCTCAAACTGACATTGATGTTGAACTAGCAATCCTGTCTGCCACAGGCTTGGCATGAATTAAAGCCAAGATCTTCAAAAGCAGACATTAAAAATTAGCCAAAGATTAAAGGGATCCAACAGTTAAGAGATTGATTACCAAGAATATTAAGCTCATAAGTGCTGCCCTCAAAATACAAACAGGTACCAATTGTTCAAACCCCTTGAAAAAAAACAAAATCATAAAAATCCAAACAGAAGTTTATGAGCCTAATTTAAAACATCATTAGAATGTACCACAGCACATTCTCATCACGTGGACCTACACGAATGACCTTTGCTTTCTAGGATGCTGCATGGAACAGGAGCAATGTTTGCCCAGAGCACTGTTCCAGTGGCACAGACCAGTTAGCTGCTCCTGTGTCTCGAAATTCTGCAGCTCTGCAGTCCCTTGCTCTCCTACAAACTTGGCCCTAGGGAAATGCTGGCCCACCTAAGAAGACAGTCTCACAGCTCACTTTGGAAATGGGGAAGACAAAATTCAAAATAAAACAGTTCAAGTGATATAAAAGTGCCAAAGGGGAACAAGAGTGAGGAACCAGGACAGGAAGAGATGACATTTCAGAACAACCTCCCTGCCGCAGGTGTTACCTAGAAGTTGAGCAAGCAAACGCTGCATCGACATTCCCAACAAACTCTTCAGGAAGGTGAGACCCTGCATTGCCAGTTGCAACTGTTCCACTCTGCAGAGGCACGGAGCAAAATGCCATCTTCTGCTTTATATAAGCAACCATATAGTAGATCACCTTATCATTTCAAAGAGCTTCAACTACTTCAAAATCACAGACTGGCTGAGGTTAGAAGGGATCCCTGAAGGCCACCTGGTCTAACCCCCATGCTCAAGCAGGGCCACCTACAGCAGGTTGTCCAGGACCATGTCCAGATGTTTCTGGAATATCTCCATGGATGGAGACTCCACAGCCTCTCTGGGCAACCTGTACCCGTGCTCAGTCACCGCAAAAAAATGTTTCCTGATGTTCATCGAGAACCTCCTGTGTCTCAGTTTTCATTAGTGAAGATGATCGGACCCAGTATTGATCCCTGGGATACCCCATTAGTTACTGGCATTCCACTAGTCTTCATGCCACTGATTACCAGACTCTGGGCTCACTTATTCAGCTAGTTTTCAAAGCACCTTCAGAATTCAATAAATAAGGTCCTCTTACCTGGACAACTCTGCTGTCAAACTCCTTCAGCTGATGAATTAGATGGCTTTCACTGGAGACCAGCAAACCACCACCGAGAAGAGAAAAGGCAACACAGAGGATTTCAGAGGACTGCAACTGGAAAACGTGAAGGTAAAGCCTGGCTTTACTGAGAGCCTCTTTGTTATTACATGAAGAGAGATTATTTCACATATTCTTTAATACAGACAAAGAGCACAGATCCAGTGTAAAATTACTGTGCAAAGAAGGAAAGTAATTTTGCATTCTCTTATTTAAGTAGTTCAGAGCTGTCATTTTTAAAATGGGAACTGGGGGTGGGAGCAGCCCTCAGACACGTTCCCTAGTCTGGAGTGAGCACAGACACTCATAATACTGCAGCACCTACATAAACGCTGCACTTAACTAGCGATTAACCAGATTTAAATGCCAGAGCACAAACAGTGTAGTGTTAACATCCATTTCATTCTTTTACAAAAAGAGGAATCCTGAACAATCCAACTACAATACTAACTTTCAGTATTCAAGGCAAAAAGCAGGCTAAATCACAGCTATTTTCTTAAGCTGTATAGGCCAAGGCTTGTGGATCACAGAGAACAATCAGCAAGATCTCTTCTACACCCTACCAAGGAATCAGTAACTTTCAGCATATTCCCACTATCCACTTACACAGCTATTTTACAGAGCATTTTGAGAATATGCCTTGGTGTGGCCCACAAAACCCCTGTAAAGGAAAAGTACTATGGATTCAAAGGCAGATACAGCAAAGAGATTTGTCAAAAGAATGCCTCTTATTGTTAAACGGCATTTCTAACACCCTCAGAAATAGCACCTGCACTCTGACAGGCTGAAGGGAAAAAGAGCAACTGCTAACACCAATTACCTCAGGCTATTTATGAAGGTTGGATATTCTCACTCTGCCTTGTGAAAACTGCCACCTGCTGACATCATTCTGTCTTTTGTGAACGTGGTCACAAGAGAGCTTGTGCCCAGCCTGGGTTTAAAGACAGGTCGTTCATATGACACCTGAAATGTTCTCAAGCTCCTTAATCTTAAATGGTACCTTATGCTACCAGATTTTTTCCACCCCCAGGTTGTTTTCATGCAATTTTGTTTTTAACATTAAGGAAGTTCAGGATCTTTGGATTCTCACCTGTAAGTTTCATCTTCAACAACCTTACGGCCACACTGTCCATAAGAATTGTTCCCCATGGTGAAAACTGGAAAACAATGATAAAATGCACTAGTTTTATTACTGTCCAATCCCCTGAAAGCCTCTTTTCAAGTACACAAAATACTTTCACATGGTCCTCAGTATGAAAGCTGGAACACAGCACTGTAAAAATTGGCATAAGGCTCCTTCAAGACAAGTCCCTCAATTCAAGGGACTGAACCCATTTTTCATCAACAACATCCCGGTGATATTGTTGCAGGCCCGGTAGCGGTACCTGGAGCCCACTGGCTGTTTGTCAGTAATTGCCTGCTTCACGCTGCCGTTGCCAAGGAGACGCAGAAATAGATCAGCGCTCCCACAGGAGCCTTAAATCAACCAACCAAGCAGCTCACCCGCTGAGAAGCAGCACTGGATCGCTCAGCACAGCACGGAAGCCACTGCACAAGAGAATTCTCAGAGATGTGGAGAGCCAATTCACAAACAGAATCTTCTGTATAAAGACCTACTAATTAATCGCTTTTATAAATGTAGCACTCTGGGGCTTCCAGGGGAAAGTAACACAGGAGTATTGGCATAGCCATCCAAAACTGAATTCCAAACCACATCAGACTGGACAAATCGGCTATGCTTAAATGAGGCCTGGGGCTAGATAAACAAACAGTATTTTGCAACACTTGTAGCGAAAAAACTTCCAACACATTTACAGCTGAAGCTAAGCAGAGCTCAACGCACAGTTATCGGCTCACAACTCCAGGGAGCAATCGCAGCAAGGCCAACAACCACCTGCACCACATTCACAGCACGGACAGCCCACCAGGGTCTAGCTTGGCAGGACAGAAGACAATATTTTCCCAAGGTTTTAATGGAAGCGGTGAGGTGTCCCCTGTCACCAGCACAAGCGATACTGTACCTCCTTCGCTGTCTGTCAGGACCAGGGAATGGGCTCTCCCACAGGACACTTGCAAGACTCGAGTCTGCTGCGGCTTCTCCAGTGGTAATGGAATTGGAGATGGTTCCAAGACATATTCATAGCCTTTAGCTTAAGGAAGAGAAAAATTCTAAAAGTCGGTAGCTTCCACAAGGCAAATTCATAATATATTTGCCAATCCTGTTGTACTTACACTCGTATTTTGTTCCAAAAGCAGATACATTTTAGAAAGCCATGATACTAACCAGAGTAAAAGGGTGACTGGGATTCATTAGGGGGAGGCGGAAGTTAAAACTATAGGGATGACTGAAACCAATAATCACTGCCTAATCAAAAATCATCCATACTTAGAATATGAACGTTATTAAGGCCTGAGGTGGCCAGACCTGAGAAACACAAGCTTTCAGCCATATGTTCAACCACTTTGGTGAACCAGGCTGGATTACTGGAGAGCCTAACGACAAGCACCAAGTAAGTACTCTCTGCAAGTGGGGATATTCCAAACAAGGTACAATCACCAGCATCAAACCACAAAAAGACAGCACGAAAGCTGAACAAAAAGATCTCAGGGCTTCATATTTAAAAAAGGGTAGATTAAAGGCCCTTTCAGAAAAAAAGGAATGCAAGAAAACATTAGCTAGCCTGGCTCCATAGGGGATAAGAGATCTAAGGTTTACGAGAGAAAATGACAGGCTGTACTAGAAAAAGAAGATTTAGTAACTTGAAGAATATGTAATCAGTTACGGTCAGCTGGGGAAAAAAAGGAAAAAAAAAAAGAACAGCAAAACATAAATCAGCACTAGAGAAAAGGTTAAGGGGAGATAAAAAGCTTTGATATCAAAGAAAGCCACTCTAACAAGTGAAATCAAATCCCAGAGGACCCAAAGCAGTATTCCGCTCACATGGAGCAGTGCTTTAACCAGTTCTCACTGCTTTCAATTAAAGAAATAAAATAAAATAAAATGTCCACACACTCTTTTTTCCCTTTTCCAGCCAGACACTACTTTACGCGAGGATGGGCATCACAACTGGCTGTTTACAACGGCAGGAGCTGCCATGCAATACAGCAGGAACTGAAAGACAGCAAAGTCTGTAGCCATTTAAAAATGTGGAAGTTACAAAGCAAAAAACCTTTTCCCCTCTCTCTGTTCTTTCCAGCAGAGCAACAGAGGCTACCGGGATCTGCGGGAAACATCATTGATATCTGAGGGATTCTGGAAAAAAAGAGGCAATGAAGTGGCTAAGGCAGAGGAAGGCGAGAGTAAAGTATCAGTAGTCTAGCTCAGGAACAGCTGAAGTCAGAGCATGAAATACGACCACCTGAAAGAGAGAAGGCTGCAGATTGCCCTGGAAACGAGCCATCTATGGGGACACAGCGTGAGAACTCGCATGTGCCAAAGTGAGGTTACAGAACTGAGCACCGAGCAGCACATCCAACAGGAAGCTTGTCTGTGGGAAGTTAAATACGGAGTAGTAGCAATCCCGATGGTCTGCGCTGCTCTTCCTACACATCCTACCAAGCACTGAACGGTCCTTGACTTACAAGGGCTTGAACTGTGTGACCATTTAACCTATTTCTGGATTCTCTGGCAAAAATAACTTGCAGGTCAGATGGAAAACAAGAACAGGTTTGAGAGCCTGGTATGCAAGAGAATGACTGAATCAACATGTTTTTCCTTCAAAATGTGATTTGGTATTAAAATTTAAAAAAACCTACAGTTTTACAAAAAAAAACCAAAACACTGACTGCATAACATGATCTCTGTGGGAAAGCAATTTAGTTTATAGATGCAAAGGCAACAGAAGCGAGCAAACCACCTTGCCAGAATAATTTTATTAACTACTTTGCTACAGTGTCTAGTATCAAACTATGGAGAGTCACAGCAACACCTTAACCAAAACACATGCACTTCTGCAGAATAAATAGTTACTTAGATTTCAGTTACATCCAGTGCCGTGCAAAGAACAGATGTATATCTTGACCAACTACAAAGCACACAAAAAAACAAGCTAAGTTCCAAAACCAGAGCTCTTTAAAAAAATAAAATAGAATAAGCACAGTCCTGCCATGTGCAGCAACACCTCCTAGATGTTTTCCACGCCTTCTAATGCAAAGTTTCGCAGTAAGGGAAACTTCGCCCTGTAAGTCTTTAAAACAGCCCAATCCTTACTGCGATCTCTCCTGCTCCTCTGGAAGCCGAGCTGGGAATCCTTGTTCAGCCCCATGCCCCACACCTTGATGATGTCCGTGGTGGAAGAGGAGAGCAGCGTGAATCCGTACCCGCAGGCAGCAGAGGAGATCTTTGAAAACACACCAAAACAAAAGCACACCGTGAAGTTATAAATTATGGCCTAGAAAGACAAGATTCACCATCACTCATGCTTCACTAAGTTATATCCAAATACGGCCCAAATTCATGGCACGTATGGTCTTTGCAAATATGACCAGAAACACGCACAATGATGTAAACTTAAGTCGAGCGTTCCTGACTTAGAGTTTTGAGTTTGTGTGCATACATCTTTATTTTTGCATTATTTTGCAGCCACTCAAACACAACAGGAAGACCCATCTGCTGACCTGCAGCAGCAGCAGGTTAAGAAAAGCCAAACACAAAGAGATACTAGGAGAATAAACTTCTCCTGTTGTAGCCATTTTGCCAAAAAAAAAAAGCCGTATTAAAGCTCTGACATTTGTTAAACTGGAGAGCACAGGAAGGGCTGCTGGGCATTGGAACAGGCTGCCCAGGGCACTGGGGGAACCACCATCCCCGGAGGGGCTGAACAGCTGCAGACAGGGTTGAGCGCTACATTTAAGTTACGGTTGGACTCGATGATCTTAAGGGTCTCTTCCAACCAAAATGATTCTATGATGTTTCAAACACATAGGCAAAAGAATAATATGATTTTTAACAGAAGGTTTCAACTCGGTCAAGGTAAAAATAGCCTCGAAAGCCACTGAAAATCAGGCCTTATTGCTCTATAATGGTGTTTACACTCTCACGCTCCTATTGCTCTGATAAAATTACACGAGTACTTTTTTTCCTGCCTGCTACTGCTGTTATACCAAAAATCACCCTGATGAACAGCTCCATGCCAATAAAAAACAAAAACAAAACTACAACCAAAACAAAGCAATGACAAAACACACACCAAACCAAACCCAACCCCAGAACACACAAAATCCAGACCGCGTGGCAATCGCCCCCCGCCCACCTTCTCCGCCGTCTCCAGCCGGTATGGCGTGGACTGGATCCGTCGCGGCTTCTTCCAGCCCGCGTCCGGCCGCACGAAGCTGGGGACGCCCAGGGCGCCCGAGTAGCTGAAGCCCCACACGAAGACGCGGTCCTTGCGCTTGGCCGCCTTCCCCGCGTACTGGAAGACGGGGGCGGCCTCCTCGGCCTCCCGCAGCTGGCGGACGCTCCGCGGACCCGCCGCCTTGGCCAGGCCCCTGCGCAGGGCGGGCGGGGGCGGCGGCCGCGCTCCCCTCAGGGCTCCCCACATCGCTCCCGCCTCCCGCTGCCCCTCAGGCCGCCGCCGCCATCTTGCCGGCCTCCCGCCCCCTGCGCGCACGCGCCCAGCCGCGGCGTCCCGGTGACGTGCAACGTGAGGGTCGTGTCTTAAAGGGGCTACGCCGCCCCGCGCAGCTGGTGGGGCCCAGCGCACACGCTGACCCAAGCCCAGGTCTAAATCTAAACCTAGACCCAGACCCAAGTCCAAAACCAGAACCAGACCCAGTGCCAGGGTCAGACCCAAATCCAACCCCAAACCTAGTCCTAGACACAGAACTAGACCCAAACACAGACCCCAACCCAGACCCAAATGTAGTCACATACTCAGAACTAGACCCAGATTCAGAACCAAATCCAAATCCAAACCTACTCCTAGACCCCAAAGCAGACCTAAAACCAGACCCAGGCCCAAATGTAGTCACACACCCAGAACTAGACACAGATCCAGACCCAGATCCAAACCCAGCCTGTTCCTAGACACAAACACAGAACCCAATCCAGACCCAAATGTAGTCACATACTCAGAACTAGATCCAAATTCAGACCCAAATCCAAACTCAAACCTATTCCTAGACCTAAAACCTAGCTGCTCACCCCTCATCGCTCCCACCCCACCTCAGCAAACACCGTACCCCACATCCCAGCCCTCGCTTTCCACCAGAGGGAGCGAAGCGGCCACTCTCCAGGAGGAACCTGCCGTGGTTCATCCCCCCACAACCAAATTTCGTCCCCACCGGCATCTTTAGAAAGACACCCTTGCCCCAACCCCCGCGGGACACGTGGGGGAAAAACGCCTTTCCTGCGGCCATGCGGTGTCTGCATTGACCGAACATCCATACAGATATTGAAATACATCTATAAAGTGTCTCTCCTTTATTGGTAAAAAACGGAAAACCATTCAAAATACAGATAGGGGATAAAGGGGGTCCAGTGGCGAGGGGTCTCCAGTGGCTGTGGAGGCCTCAGCCCCCCAGGAGCCAGTGGAGGGCCTGGGTCACAATCATAGAATCGTAGAATATCTCAAGTTGGAAGGGACCCACAGGATCATTGAGTCTAACTAGATCGGGACAGATTAATGTACTCCACTTCTTCACTTCGTAGGAAAAACAAGGGTTATCATTACTTCTCAAAAGAGCTCATTTACAATAGCAAGGTAATACTAAAGCAATACCGAACACTTTCTAGAGTGTATTTGGAATTTTATACAGCTTGGCAGCAGAATAATTATACCTATAAATGTGCAAAACCCTCCTCATGGCATCATTAGGACAGCTCGGGCTCGCCGTGCCGGTGGGTGAAGACGGGCCCTGGGCTGAGCTGGTCCGGCCGGTGGCCACGGGGATCCCCTGGTCCGCTCTGAGCCTCAGCCGTGCAGGAGCTGGTGGAGATGAAACATCAGCCCGATGGTGCGGGGCTGAGACCTCACAGGATCTTCCTCCGGGTGCTCTCGGTACAGCGGTTCAGGATGAGATCTTTGCTGGGTCGGGGAGGAACAGCAGGTTGAGCTTTGGGCTTGTTCTCCTCTTGCTCATTTTTCTCAACTGCGGATAAAGCAAATGTACGGATGGATCAGAGCTGTTCGCTGCCCAGCACCTTCATGTGAACGTTCAAAACTTCCTATGTTATGACCACCAAACCTCCTGTCTCAGCCACGTATGAAGGCCTTCCCGGAGGTCGGGGTGGTGGTGTAAGCCCACCAGCTCCTGGCTGGGAGCTCTGCTAAGGCAGGAGCCCAGGTCCAGGTCTGTGCAAGGAGCTGCTGTCTCTTGGGAAGGTCATGGATCCCACATGGGGACTATTGGATCTAAAGCATCCGCCTCAATAGCAGCCTCCTCCTTTATGCGCCACCTCCCTGTAGGTGCTTTGCTGACAGCTAACGTACACGATAATGACAGTAACAGCAGCACAGGTGAGGTGAGGTGCACAGAGGAAAGCACAAGTCCCAAACGTGGGCTGGCCTCCCACCAGCACTATATTCTGCTCCTTCTCCATCAGTCCTATAAGCAGAGGTGAGAAACCTCATTGGAAAGAAACATCTCCCTGCACAAGTTTTCGCCACAGGAGAAGGACGGACAGGCACGGTGTGAGCTCCATGTGCTGTCCTGCCCCAGCAACCAGCACTGCAGAGCACGGGCCGTGCCTGCAGGACTTCAGCCGCATCCCGCTGAGACTTACGGATGACGTTGGCCTTGTTCTGGAGATTTCCCTTCGTGTTCTTCCGGCTCTGGATGTACTTCTTGCTGTTCCTCCTGTAGATCTCCTGGCTGATCTGCTTCCGGCTCTGCTTGTGGATGCTCTTCGCATTCCGGATGGTGGATCTGCAGCAGGTTAGAAATAAAACTTTCAGTTCCCAGGCCAGCAGCTCTCACACCGTGCACTTTTCTCACTGAGGACTTCCATTCCGCACTTCCTCCTCTTCCTCACCCAGACTCCAAAATCTGCTTTTTTGGTTTTGCCTGGCAGAAGGCAGAGGCTGAATGCCAGCTCTCGAAAGCAGCCGGAGGTGAGACATGATGTACAGCACATCAGGAGGCGGCTGGAGCAGCGCTTTGGAAGCAAATACTGAAAGGTGAAGCTGAGAACAAGCCTGGAATGTAACATTGGGGATGGTGAGGCAGATTGGACATAAAGCTGAAAGGATGAGATGGGCATGAGGTTTGTTCAACAGAGTTTGAGATGCCCTGGAAGTGATCTATAGCTCTCGGATGGATGGACATGCAGCATCTATGCTGGTTGCAATGTTGGGATCCCTGCTGTGGGGTTTGGCAGGGCTCTCCAACACCCAGGATCAGGGAACGGCGTGTGGGGTACGTGCCAGCCTGCACCTGCATGTGCCACGTTGAACCCACAGCACAGAAACTACTGAGAGAAGTGAAAGCGGAGCAGCCCAGGGCTGTGTGTGCAGCCTCAGGGGAACCCCCTGCGTAGGGGACGTCCCCAGGCAGGCAGACAGATGCTACCACTGTGTCTTTATTGCCATGGGCGAGGTGGCTCCTGACATCCCCCCATGGCGTTGTCCCCCTGCTCTTGCAAGGCAATGAATACCCCTTGCTGTGCCCACCTGCCTCCACCTCCCTGCTAGGAGCCCCTGTCCACCCCAAAGCAAAGCTCTTGCCCACAAGGGCAGGTCTCCAGCTTTGCAGCAGAGCTCAGCCTAGGGACAACATTCACCACGGCGGGGCAATCACTGTCCTTGAAACAGGCCACCTCACCTCGCCCAAGGGTTATCAGGAGGCATCACTGCGCTCAAATAGGTGGATTTGGGACATTTTACACAGTTTCACACTCAATTTGTGCTCCAGCAGAGCTGGATTTTGTGAGGCTTTGTAGCAAGGCTGCTGTGTTTTCTTGTAGGCAAAAACAGATAGCAGCAAGCTCTGCCTTTCCTAGCAGTCTTCTTTGCATCGTAATTAATGAGTTATTTTTGCTTTCTACCTTTTTAATAAATATAAAATCCCTTCCATTAACTCAAATCCTCCCGTTAGATTAGGCCATTTAGCAGCTCTGATTACTCAAATCTCCCCTCGCTTCTCAAAGATTCAGTGGATGCACTTAGGAAACAAGAAAAAGGCCAATTTGAAAATTAAACGAGATCAGCCCAGAAAAGAAACTTTGCAGAAGGACGAGGAGAAATACACCGGGCTGGAGGCCCTGCTGGAGCAAGGACCGTGCAGCCCACGTCAGTGATGCTGGGGTGCCTCTTGGTCCATGGAAATTGAGGAGCACAGAGCTGTCTTTGCTGCAGCCCTTCAGGATCTGCCTCCTGGACTCTCTCTGCCCTGCTCACATCTCTCCTGGGCAGTTCCTCATTGCCAGGGCAAGTAAGGGACACCACAAACCACCGTCTGGTTTCATTTCACCCCCTTCGAAGAAAAGCTTTAGTCCTCCTGCCCCCCCGACCAGGGCTTCTTCTACCTTCGTGGAGGAGCGCCCCGGTTCCTCAGCTCGCTCTTCACAGGGGTGTTTGTATCCCCGGATTTCTGCAGGTACATGGAGGGGTAGTAACCGGTGGTTTCGTCCTTCCTGCAGTGCAACACAAAGCGATGTCATCAGCGGTCTTGGCTCTGCAACCAGCACCTCCCAGCCCGTGTCCCCGCTCGCCGGGGCACAGATGGGGCAGGAGGATCCCCAAGGTTTGCACATCGTGTCCAGTCTGTGACTCTCCAGAGCACAAATGCAGCTGAGGTTCCCCTTGGAAAGTCCTGAGTTTGTGGGGCAGGCCAGGGCTGGGATGAAAGCTGAGGTTTTGCAAAGCAAAATGTGACAGAATACTTAGAGGAAAATAACAGATACTTTATTTTCCACCTGCCTCCTTCTTGGCTATTTCTGAAGCCCCCAGCTGCAACGTTTAACATCTGGCAAAGCCACAGGCTACTTGAAGCAGCCCTGCAGGTGCTGGGCAGCGGAACCAAACGGTCCATGGGTTTCACAGCCCCAAGGCACAGAACTGCTGGTCCATCCCTTCCCTCCACCTGAATCCCACTTGCCTGGTTTGTTCACAGCATCTCTCACCTGACGACCCACCAGCCATCAAGGAGCTTGTGGATGACTTCAATGGTGTCACCCTCCCGCAGGGTCAGCTCGTCCTCCTCCACGGCTGTGTAGCTTTTCTGGACAATGTACTGCTCACCTGCAGAGAAAACAGGCTGTGTGCTACCAGCCCAGGATGGGCTCAGCCTCTCCAGCCCCTGAGAGGAGGCACCAGAACATCTACCCTACGTTTTAGGGGCGACCCAGAGTACTTCAGGTCTCCAGGTTTGGGTTCAAAATTCCCCCAGCCGTGTCGGTGCCTGTGGCTCATCCCAGCCCCTCTCCAGCAGGAAGCTGGTGAACGCAGGCAGCGGGGGCACACCCGTTTCTGCTGAAGAGCATGTTTATAATTCGGGCGATTAAATGAGGAAGAAGAAAGTGTTGTGCTAATAGAGCCTGTTGCAATGTTTCGAAAACCATGAAGACAAAGCCCAGAGAGCAAGCGGCAAGAGTCTGCAGGATCCTCCCTCTGCTCTGTGTGATAAGGCACCGCTGTCACAGCAGGATGATGCAGGGCGCTGATAAGGAAAGTGCAGAAGCCAAGTGCTTGGAAAGCCTGCGTCTCGGTTCGGATGCTGCGCCAAGCTCCTTTGCTAACCCAGCAAACTCAGCTTGTACCCATCTAGCTTAGGATGGACACTGGACGAAGATGTGCATCTGTGATCAGCCAAGCAGGATTTAATTTAGAGTTGCAGGTCATGGGAAGCTCCTGAGGTTGATGCTGAAGCATTAAACCATGAGATTTATCTCTCCTGGCAGCTCCTACAGCAACATCTTTGTGCCCAGTGGTCCTGCTGCAGTGGGGGCTGCCCAAATGGAGTGAGAGCTGTGCTTTGGTGCACACCCTGCTCACCCCAGCACTTTACCTGCATAGTTGGGCTCCTGCTCTTCAGATTCATCAGGACCATCCATGGGCTCCAGATAGGCAGCTGGCACCCAGCCCCGTTTATTCTTCATCTGGCAAAACCACCACCCTGCCAAAAAAAACCCGAAAAAAAGCAGCTGTAGCAAGAGCAGGGGGTGTTGTGGGAGCACCATGGGGGCACCAGGTCTGTCCCCAGCCAGGGTGGGCACAGGGATCCCTGTGGCCTGGATGGTGCTGGGGCTGGTCTCTGTTTACATGGTGCGACCATGGAGCTTGGCCAGTTCATCCAGTTCCCTTCTGGGCAGGAAACCTCACAGGCTGAGGCATGCGAGGAGATTGCAGGGTTTTCTAGGATTGCCCCACACTGGCCAAAACTGACTGTCATGTGGCTCCATGTGAATATGATATGTGTCCCAAGGGGGTGGGAAGTGCCAAGAGGTTCAGTGCTGCCAGTTGCATTTGCTCTGAGCTTCTCCTCTCCATCAGGAGACACTGACAGAACCACCTCCCTTTTGACACATGCACCCGCATTAACTCACATGCTGCATTTAGATGTGAGCTGCAAGCACAGTCCTCATGCTGAAATGGTGGCCAGGAGGGCTCTGGCCCTTGGGGGCTCTCTGGAGAGATGGACACATACCACTCTCAATCTTCTCCACAACATCCACCATGTCCCCGGCTTTCAGAGCCATCTCAGACGTGGAGCTCTTCTCGTAGTCGGCGATGGCTCGGTACGTCTGCAGGACGATGGGACCCGTGATGTCTGCGGGGCAGAAGTGAGACATGTTCCCTTTCCCAGCCCCCTGGCACAGAAATACTCTATTTCAGGCAGGCCAAAAGCAAGCCAGGACAGCCCAAAGCACCCTTCCAGCATCTTCTGGACCTAAACCAGCCAGATCCCAGGACATGGACTCATTGTCCCCAGGCTGTGATTTCCTCCCAGATGCAGCCCTGGCTCAGGAAGGGCTAGTTCTTGCCCCATGTTCTCGGCCACAGAGGCAGCTGCTCATACCCCTCAAGGCCTCTTACCGCTGGGGTTTTTCTTGGCATCCTTTGGCAGGAGGAAGACCTCGGGCTTCTTGATCCTAGAGGGTTCAGAGCAAAGGCAGCTCGATGTCGCAGCCCCTCACCACCAGCTGCCATCTGCTCCCCGCAGATGCTGCCAGCGCCTGGGGCCGGGACGCAGGATTTCCCCAAAAGAAGTGGCAGACGGGGGGACTCACTGGCTGTCTGTGACGGGGTTCATGTCATCGGGACGGACCTTGAAGAAGTTGACCACATGCAGGCACCGGGAGATCTTGTGGGGCAGGTTGACCAGCACATAGCAGTACTCGGACAGTGTGCCCTGCCTGTTCTGCGTCGAGCGCTGCCCGTCAAACCACTTTGGGGCTGGGGGAGAGGGGACAAAGCAGACAGACCACCAGGTTTTTACAAATTTCACAAGCAGACTGCTCCGAATAATTATTTCTGTCCTGAAAAAGAGTGGGTTTGGCCCAAGGGTGCTGCATGGCGTCCATAGGGTGATCCTGGTCCAGCCTCCCCTCGCTGCTCTGCCCCTGACAGAGGTGGGCGCCACGCATGGTGCCAAAAAAAGGGGAGAAGCTGTTCCCAGGGCCACAGCTGTTTTGCAGAAGTGCTGAAGCTGTGGGTTCCTCCTTTTGAAAGCTGGGCCGGGGAGGCCATGGGCAGAGCGGAGCAGAGGGCGGTGCAGCCGGACTGGTCCCCGCAGCCCTCGGCACCCGCTCTGCAGCACCGTGCAGGTTTATTCCTCCTCGAGAGGCGTCAGCCACAACCTGCAGCTATTTCTCATGCTCCTTCCCGCCTTCCTCAAAACAGGAAATTAAATAAAAGGGGGAATCTTGCCAACCTACACCTTGCTTGGGGACAAACTGTCTGCTCTTTGCATTGTTTCTTTCCCTATGATTGAAGACATATTGCATCACTTCCTCTTACAAATTCTCTGTGTTGCTGCAAGGGCACTGAAACCAGTCCCAGTGATAGTGTCACTGAGGAAGGGCTTAGCTGAGCTCAGCTTAGGCTCCCCAAAGCCAGACCCTTTGCACCGGCCACTGGTCACAGCCGATGCTGCAGCTTGTGTCCCCAGGGTGCCCAGCTTTTGGGGAGCAAGGATGGGGTCTGCAGGGCTGGCAAGTGTTGGGAGAAACCCCCACCGCTGCTCAGACCTTTCTAGGGTTTTGATTCCAAGCCCGGCGAGCAGGAACAGAAATCGCGGTGAGCACCTGCGTGGGAGGCGGCCAGCAGAGCTCGGCCTGCGGGGGAATTTCCCAACCAGCTGCAGTTTCTATTTCAGCCCCAGCACCTGCCCCTCACCTGGCAAGTGCGGGATGATCCGGTTCTCCATGTTGATGTCCCCGGATTCGATAGGAAACATCTCCTTCAGCGCTTTCTGCCGAGCAGAGCCAGGCTGTGAGACCGGCACCAGGGGACCCCGGTGACACCCACACCCCTGCCCGTGTCTCATCCCCTTCCCGCTGCCCTGTGCTGGCTGAACCCCGCAGCTCAACCCCAGAAACCAGCCGACGGAGCAGAGAGCTGACAGCTCCCCGTTTCAAGAGACAAAGGAAACTGAAGCACGGGACACGGGAGCTTCTTTTGAGCCAGATTTGTTTTGGGGCAATTTCACCTTGAATTTGCCCTCCTTTTATTTTCCCCCACCCCATGCTTGCGGTGCAGCAGTCTGGGGCCATTGCGCCCCCCGGCACGACTCACGTGGAACTCGTATATCTCGGTAAACCGGCGGTAGATGAGCTTTTCAGAGAGGTCGTTCCACTTCACCAGGAACATGTAGACCTGAGGGGCAAAGCAGAGGTGCTGCAGATCTGCCGGTGAGAGGGTCCCCACACCCCACTGTGACCAAAGCCTCGGGGAACCCCGTGGGTGGTTCAATTTCAGATAAATTGCATGTTCTTTCACCACTCTGGTGGGAGCAGCTCGGCTCAGGCATCGAGCAAGGTGGGCATTAGGGAAGCTCAGCAGGGAGAGAGAGGGGACAGAAACATGCAGACGGGTGGGAATCAAAGAGAGAAAAGTCCTTTCCAAGCCTGCAAAGTAACCAACGGCTTGCAAAAGATCTGCCCAAAATCTTGTGTATCCAGTACCTTTTAGCCTCTGGCTCATGCCAGCAGGCATGACCCCCGCAAAAAAAGGATGCACTTGAGCCCCAGATCATATTTATCTAAAGGAATTTGCTGGCCAGCCTTTTTACCCCAACCAGTCCCGGCTGCTCAGCTTGCCAGAAGGTCACTGCATACTCACATAGTGCTGGCTGGGGAAAAACCTCTTCTCATAGCCCAGCAGCTCGATGTGCCGGATGAAGACATCCCCCATCGCTGCTCCCCGCTGCGGCCCCTGCTCCTGCCCGTCTCCACGGCCCCAGCTCCCCTCTGCCTTCACACGGCTCCGCTTCGCCGTTAAAGCCCCGGGGAAGAGGAAGTCCCGCTGCAATCGCACCCGTAATTGTTTACCCGCTGTGGTTTGTATTGAGTTGGTGTTTCCCGTGGGGAGTCTCCAGCCCGGCCCCTCCAGCAGCTCCAGGGCTGCAGAGGAGGCCTTGGGGACACCCCTGGGATCAGACAACAGAGAAGGTCCAGGGCCAGGTTGACTGCCCCAATGGCCAAGTGGTCCCTCTGACCGCTGATGCTGTTCCCTGACGGCACAGGGTGCTGCAGCGCCCGCTTTGCAGAGGGTCAAGGACAGACAAGTCCCTTGGCAATGGTGACCAGAGTCTTTACACTTTGGCGCAGAGCTGGATGGGCTGAATGAAGCACACAACTCTCCCCCAGAGCCCAGGTATGGCAATGCCATCCTCTGCACGGCTGGGGGACCATCCTGCGCTCCCAGGGCAGGCGGGGGGGCACAGGATGGGCCAAGAGCTCCTGCCCTCTCATCACCGTTCCCTTTCAGTCACCTGCAGCTTCTCCAGAGTCTGCCACCCTCAAGCAGCCCCCAAGGACCTGAGCCAGCCCTCACCTGGTCACGGGGACACCCAGAACACGAGGGTCCCCAGAAATCCCCTCTGAAATGGCACCAGCGTCCTCATCAGCCCCCAGCTTTGAGCAGAAAGGCCAAAAGGGAGGTGAGGGCTGCGCGGATCCATCCTGCGCTGCTCGCAGGCAAAGGTGCACCCAGGAGCACGTCTGTCCCCAAGCAAGGGCACCTGAGGGCACACAGAGCTGGGAAGCCAGGGTCAGCCCCGCTGCCCTCACGAGCTGTAAAGAAAAAGGCCTGCTCTGTCTGCATTAAAAAAAATCAAATACTAACTACAGCTTTCCCCTGGATCACAAGCATGGTGCTTTCAGGTGCTGAGATCAGAAATATTGGCATTTAAATTTGGTTTCGAATTATTTTAACACGGGGACTTCCCTGTACACAAGGCAAAATTACACAACCGGTAATATTAAAAAAAATACCTCTGGGGCTGTTCAGATTGTGCTCGGCTAATAGCCAGATCACTGCTTCTTATGCAGAACCACCACCAACTTTGTCACGAAAGCTGATTTCATAATTGCAAATTCTTTGTACTACATTTAGAACTGCTTTACAGAGAGCACATCGCTGGAAACCACTTAATTCATGTTTCTTCCTGTTTCCTCATCTTGTGATGTGAGAAATGAAGCGGAGCTTGCAGATCTCAGTGCTGGCGATGGGTTTGTTCGCAGTGAGACAGAGCCTGGAACTCTGTGACACAACGGTGGTGTTTCCACCAAGTGTCCCATGGTCACCGGGCATCAAGGACGATTTTAGAAGAAAATTCTTGGAGGAGTAATGACCCATCAGATGGACAGGCTGAGTTTATGGAGTTGAGGAGCTGATTCATGTTCTGGACAAGGCTGGTGTGTGGCTGCAGGACCTGATCTTCGAGAAATGAACTTGCACTGGCCTCTGGACAGAGAGCTGGTACCAGAGCTGTGCTGGAGCGACAACAGTAGATACAGGACATCAGGTGACAGATGCCAATCAAGGTTATTGAAGACAAAGCACTGAAGCTTCAGCCTCTTAGGCAAAGGGAGTATTCTCTTTTCTGCAGTGCTCCACCCAAAACTAGTACCAAAACCTCCTACAAATTGAAAGCTGAGGAAAGGAATGACACCCTCATTTTGTTCAAAATGTGATTTTTTAATTTTTTTGGTAGTTTAAAATTAAGCTTAATTCAATCTAGAGCCACAGGAGGCCTTGCTTACTTCACTGATGCCAAACTTCTGTGTGTGAACAGCACGACGTGTCCTGACATCACAAAAGCCCAAGTCTGCCCTTAGTGGTCTGTCAGAAATGAAGGAGAAAGGGTTCAAGTTTTGTATGTGGAAAACTTCATCAACCAAAGAAAAACCAGTGGTGAGCAGGCAGATGCCAGAGATGCTGGAGCCCATCTGAGCTCGGGCGGCCGGCGCTGTGCGACCATCGGGGTGCGGTACCCGAGGGACACCCCGCTCCACCACGGAACCCCCGGGTCCCGCACTGCTTGGATCCGAAACTCCTGCTGGAGAGAAAAGTCGGCCCAAGGCACAGGACAGGCTTTGAAAAGTTCACTAACGCCTGGGGAATAAACATTGTTTGCTGCTTCATCGCCACAAAGCTTCTCTGCTGGAACAAAGAGTATTCGGAGCTCTGGTAAGTTGTTTCAAGTTTATTTATTTATTAGTACAGCCAAGGGTGGTTAGGGCGTTATCACTCAATACCCAAAGAGTGACAACACCTCATGTATTAGTAGTTTGAAATGAGATTTTCATACATGGTCAACATCATAAAAGTCTACCTGTTAGGACTATATATAATCTTTAATATAAAATTTATATTTAGAAGGTATAAATATTGGCACAATTATTTTGTCGGTCTATCTTTTTTCTATTGAACACAACTCAAAAACGTCTGACACCAAAAAGAAACCTCAGTGTTGAACTCGGGCGCACCCACCAGCATTACTGCAAGCCCAGGGGCGGGACAGACACCGCCACCAGCTCCCAGTCCTTCCAGTAACACCACTGCAGCGGTTTTCACTTCATTTTTCTTTTCCCAGCTCCTGCACACGAAATTGCAGGGTGTCCACACTCCGCTGCTACACACCTGACGAGGCAGCAGCCTGGAACTACTCCACAGTTCTTTCGCTATGATGTCTCACCCTCATTTGGAGTGAGCCCTAATGACTCCAGTAGCAATTTATAGCTGGCAGCTATGCAAAAAGTGTCCCCCAAGACAGCTGTGAAGGAGGGATGGACCATCCTTCTGCTTTTGCGAAAGGGGAAGCGGAAAGCAGCTGAAAACACGGGGAAAGATGCAATAACTCATTTCCCCGTTCTACACATTTCTAGCAGCAACTGTGAAACTGGCCATTGCTCTGATAACAACCTGTTTATGGAAGGTGAATTAATAGAGTGTGTCGATTAAAGTAATCAGCACTGAAATACCTTGGTGTTTGTAATTCGGGACAGTACCCACAGGTAAGTGCCCATGGGACTGAGATTGGGGCTGTTTGTGCTGCGGATCACTGGTTCCACTCTGGAGCTGGAAGGTACAGCTGGGACCAGCGCTTTCCAAAAGCCTCAGTGCACAACTAACCCTGCTCCTACTGACAGCAACAGCACAAGGTCCGAACGTTTAAGTGGGAGCTGCTACATCTGCACAGAGCAATCGTGAGGACGCAAGCACACGGCCTACAGGGCGCCCTTGCCTCCAGAACGAGCTCTGAATTCGGCTGCTGAATTTCAGGTGGCTCCCTGGGAACAGACACTCCACCCAATTGAATTTAAGGCTTCAAAATTTTCCTTGCAGATACAACGATCTCACCCACCCGGAGCTGCGTTTCCATCTGAAAGGCACGACTGGAACTTAAATTCCTTTGCTGGAATGAATATGCTACAGCATGCTCTACCTGCCTACAGAATTACTGCTAGAACTTGACTTGTTGTAAAATATACTGCGTGGACAGTCATGAATACCACCAGACAGGTCTTTATTTCTTAATCAGGGAATAAGATTTACCATTTGTGCATAATGCAGTCATCCCAAACTCATGCCAATAAAAGAGAAACCTTGATAATAATCTGCATGTTCTCTCTAGAGATTATAATTGAACCAGAACTTTACATCCCTTATGGTTTGTGAAACTTAAAAAAAAAAAGTATACATGAGTTTTTAACATGATCTGGGGTGTAATCAGGACTATGAGAAACTTATCTTTTGACATAGTGAGACTTGGAGCAGCTTGTAGCATACGTTTCCATAACTAGTTCTGGATCACAGTATCACAGTATCACAGTATGTTTGAGATTGGAAGGGACCTCAAAAGATCATCCAGTCCAATCCCCCTGCTGGAGCAGGAACGCCCAGGTGAGGTCGCACAGGAACATGTCCAGGTGGGTTATGAATGTCTCCAGAGAAGGATGACCAGAAGAGCATCTGCCACAGCTCCAAACAGCTCTCACACAGCTCCACACAAGTTCTGCGAGACCAGACCCAGCGTATCTAAACCATCTGATATTCTGATAAAACATGCACTTACTACTTTGAATTAAATGGAACAGACTACAACAGGGTTTATTTTAAATTGGTTCCTAATCCACACGCTGAAATACTGGCCATTTCACAGTCCATCTCATTAATGCGTACTGACGGTCAAGTGAACCAGTTTATCTTTTATTTATGAAAACCATATGAATTGTGATAGATACCATAGGAAAAATTAGTTCAAATATACAGATACTATTGTCCATTAATAAGAACCAAAACTTAATGTTTGTTTGTTTGTTTTCTTTTCCCCAAAGTAAAACTAACAAACTGAACTACTTGCAGGAATTTTTCTTCATTACAAAAGCTGAGATGCATTCAGGTGGGGTGAAATTCAGCTTGGGAGGTGCAGCCAGCCTCTGTGAAGTCTTTGTTGATTTTAGCCCCTGTCATCTCCCCAGCACTGTTGCAGCAAATTTAGTCCTTATAATATATTCCAAAGGAAAACGAGCTATTCCAAACCGCAGAATAGTTCGGGTTGGAAGGGACCTCCAAAGGTCATCCACCCCGCCATGAGTAGGGACATCTTCAAATCTCTAGTCCTTCTTTAAGTCAATTCACAGAACTGCTGAAAAAGTAGACATTTCTATCTAAAAGTACAAAACCGGTTTGTATAGAAGGTACTTCTCTTATACAGTTATATTACACAGCTCAAGACAGTCCCGGCGGGCTCTTCTCAGAACTGGATACTTCTGACTAGAAAGAAAAATTACAAAAAGGGGTTAGTTTCATCGCAGCTCTGTGTCTTATTACAAATATGAGTAGTTTGCATTTCAAAACAGAGCTTTGAGTTCTTTAGGTTCAGAGAGCACGCAGAAGCTGAATATTGCTCTCAAGAACTATGAGATTAAAAGCGTGCTTGAGGGCTCTCTGTAAGAACTTAAATCCAATATTTGCTTTGGTATGGCCTAAAACATTCGAAAATCCAAACCACGGCGCGGCTCTTGGCTGCTCAGGCTGGCAGAAATGAACCTGAGCTGGGTTGTGCTGAACGCTCGTCTATGAACAGGAACAGTCCACACGCATTTTCTTCGCTGGGACGAACACAATGTCCTTTTCTTACTAAACCTAGACAGGTTACAGCTCGAGTGGACTAAACAAATGCGCCTGACTTTATGTCAGCCAAATGACTGAAGTATCAGACACCACGGAATAAGGAAAATACTTGGTTTGGGGCATTATCAAAAAACTGAAATGGGAAAAAGTATTACAGAGCTGTGATCGCTGAACATGGCTCTTTGCTGTGGCTGATGCGCACAGACTCACAGCCCAGTGGGTCAGCATGTCGTGACACCACAGCATCACTAGCATTGCTCTCCGCCTCCAGCAAAATGTCATTGTTAGGAATGAGCAAAGTTAAAAATAGTATAAGATAAAAACCTGGACATTTTTGCATTGGAAATGAAACAAAGCTTTTAATAGAAGTTACTGGAAAAACAAATTTAAATTAACTTTTAAATTAAATCAACTTTGAAGTTGGTTTGTCATCACAGTTAATAGCGTTACCAAGCGTCCTGAGCTTAGACAATATTGCAGCCACAGTGAAGAGCTCTCCTGCCCAATCACAATTTGGAAATACACATGGTTTACCAAGAATAACAATTCTCTTTCACACAGCCATGTCAGAGCTCTTCACAAACACTAATTCCCTAGGCTTTCATTTACTCTGCCTCCGAGGTATGTAATTACCATCACCCGCTTTTCCTTATAAGCCACATTTTCCCAAGACTCACCGCCTGACCAATTTGAACACAATGTGATTTACGTTGCACCTGGATAAAGTAGTGAAAACATCCTACACTTCATAGGTGAGAAACAAGACAAATAAAATAATTCGCAAGTGAAGGACTGGCACCTGCTGGCATTCAGTCATGGATCTCAGCCCTCTCCTCGCCCCCCCAAAATATAAAACCATTATTCCTTGACAGGTGTTGACTTAAAGAAACACTAAATTCTTTTACCCAGTATTGATGAGGTCCTACCACGTCGGGCCCGGTTCTTGCTTTATATGAGAAATTTCTTCTGTTTCTGTGATACCTGTTGAAAAAGTAGTAATGAATGAAGAAAAAAGGGTCCAGGACTAGGGTAATTCACCACTACAAGGCCAAGCCATTTCACCATATGATTTTACACCTTCCAGCCTAATTCTCAAGTGATTTTGAGTTCTTTAGCAATTGCATGCCTTTTCTCAAGATCATTCCTCTGGTAACGGCGTGTGAATCCAGTTTGAGATGATAAATTCAAAAGCACATTTCTTCCAAACCACCACTTTGAAGGCCCATATCTAGATTTCCTTCACACGAGGGTATTCATGAACAACCGTCTCTCCTCCATCATCTAACAACTTGAGTGATCCCACATGGTTTTGGCATTATAAAGGCATTTGATGTTTCAGCTTTCAACAACTGTGACCTTAAGTTTTGGAAGAACAACAATACTCCCCTCCCCAATGCACCCTCCCAGCTATTCAGGCCAATAAGGCATTCAAATTCCCCAATTATGGCAATAATTCGTTAGCATAAATTGTGGAAACCACTGCGCTGAGTAACTAGATGCATCGCTCAGGACACGATTAAAGACTCAAAGCCTACCCTATTTCCCCGAAAATAAGACAGGGTCTTATATTAATTTTTGCTCCAGAAGATGCATCAGGGCTTATTTTCAATGGATGTCTTATTTTCCCATGAACAACAATCTACACTTATTCTTGAACAAAAAAATAACATTTATTCAAATATAGTCAAGTCATCACATTCTGGAACATCATCACAACTCTCCAAACCCTGAATTCCATCATGAATTTCTTGTGACGCTACTTCCTTTTTCCATGTACAACAATCTACATTTACCGATATTCACGAACAAAAAAGAAATCAACATTTATTCAAATACAGTCACGTCATCATCTTCTGGAACATCACCGTAACTCTCCAAAGCCTGAATTCCATTGTGAATTTGTGACTCTATTTCCTTTAGAGCCCTTGGCCCATCTTCTTGGAGACAGTTCGCATCGCTGCAGGAAGCCATCCAGCCAGTGTTGCGATGCTTTGAATTCTCCGGGGGAGATTTCCAACTGCGGCGCCACCGCGAGGGCAAATTCTTGGATATCAGCCCTGCGCACAACCAAAGCCTTTGCTCTCCTGTCCGCGACCCATTCACAGATCACGTCTTCCAGCTCAGGAAACAACGGCTGCCGACCCGACCCACACTTGCGCTTCTCGGCGTTGCCCTCATACGCCTGTTGACTGAGGTTATTGTACTCCGCTCGCCATTTTCGGACCATTCGGATATCCAGCATCTTCTCTTTGCAGAAAGCAGTCAGATTTTTGCCCTGGGAGTCTTCCACGATTCCTTTCTTGTACTCGACGGAATAGCTCTTTCTCTTTGCGCTCGTGTTGTCTGGGGGTCAAAATACCAGTATGGTATATTTCTTGTTCATCTGTCTACATATGGCACTGTATGTAGTAAGTGGTTGATAGACCCTTCCCCAGGAAAAGCAGACACCCCCAAGAGAACCACACTTAAAGACCCCACAATTGTTTTGGGGGTGTCTGCTTTTCTTGGGGAAGGGTCTATCTGTCCTGCCGCATTCTATTGCCAATTAATCTTACTTTTTTACATGTATAGCTAGCTGCCTGGACACTATTTAAATCGACTTGTTACGAACTGTAATGAGGGCTTATTTTTGGAGTAGGGTTTATATTTCATCATCCTCAAAAATCCTGAAAAGTCATGCTAGGGCTTATTTTCGGGGTAGGTCTTTTTTTCGGGGAAAAAGGGTATAGTCATGACTTACCAACCAAGAACAAGAGTTCACAAACTTCCCCTGTAGAATTAATTGAATAATAACTTTTGCTGCAGAGCAGTTTTCACATGATGCTGCATGACATTAATACAGATGAAAAAGTGTCCTGAGAACCAATAAAAGCCCTTTTTTTCATTTTGATCGACCTGCCTCCTTTAAAAAAAACATGCAATTTTCTTCAAAATGACTTAAAAATAAATATTTGTTGAAGACAAACACTCACCTCCTACAGATACTTCTATTCGGCTTGGTTCAGCTGCATCTTAAATGAAACAAATATAGTCAAATGAATACGAATATAGTTTCAACAATATCATATAAGTATCATAGACAAATAAGGGAAATTGTTTTCCCTAAAAAAAGCTTCATTTTTTTCTCTTATGATCAGACTCAAGTATATTTGTCTGCAACAAACATGTGTATCTATAGAGTCTGCAGCAAAATAAATTACAGACTGACAGGTGCTGGAAAAGCCATTTAACCTTTTTAACACTACGGGTGGGTCAAGGACAGACAGAATTCAGCATGTTCACTGACCATCAGCAGCTGTTTTCCTCCCTCCTGCCACCTCCAAAGGTAAATGGAGGAGCCTGCAGTTTCCTTTATAGTTATTTCCACCATACAAGTGTCCCTTATTCTTAAAGTGTTTATTGAACGTTTTCATTTAGTTTCCCAGTTTCTTTGAGTAACAGCTTATTCAGTCAATTGCTAAACTATTTCCCCCACTACTCCAACTTGGGATACACATTTTTTAAAGGCCTGCGAACACTCAGAAACCATATTGGGTCAAAAGGAAGTTGCTCAACTACATTTACTTCAGCTATTCAGAGCATAAAGCTAAGTTCTTCATTCAGACTAAGCGTGATGTCTGTGCACTCTAGACACAGCCTAGCAGGGGTTTCAGAGCTCTGCAGTGGGCAGAAATACCATCAAGACCCCATTCTAGGTCCTGACACGTTACACAGGCAAACTGCACTTGGCTGAACATCTATCTGGCACAGACACACACTTGGAGTTAAGCAGGCATCAATAAATGCATATTGAATTGCCTTTATATATTGCCCTTACTAATCCTTCTTTTCAGCTCACTCATCAGCTGCAAAAATCAAATCAAGGAACACACCGGTGACAGAGCCTGAGGTACGCGATGGCTCTTTCTATTAATTTATTAATATTTAATAGCTATAAAAGTCCCCGTCGCACACCATCTGTCAAAATAAAACGGCTCATGATGGGCAGCGCGGACCCTGGACATGATTACTAATATCATCTGCCAATAAGATGGAGAACTCCGCTCCCTCCCCGTCCTGCAAGGACACGCGTCCTGCTCTGCGTCACCTGGTAGGACTGGTGCTGCTGGGGGTGCTGCTTCTGCTTCAGCTTTTTCCATCAGCTCTAAGATGAGACATGATCACTGTTTAACTTCGCAATGAAAACGGTTCACATGCAACACAAGGGCAATCTTACTTGTCGAATCTGCAAATCCTGAAACTTGTCGCATGAACAGGTTACTAACACTTGTGACTGAGCTGCAGTTCAGCATTTTTTGTTACACAAACAACATTCCCTGTCTTGCCTGCAAGCACCAAAAAGCTCCTTTTAAGTTCCCACATGTTCAGAAGAACAAGGCATCATACCTATGAGCAGTAGACTCAGAGCCTTTCAATCATTCAGTGCAGTATTTATCAATATCAGACCATTATGATCTTAATGGATATGGATAATGCACAAACCCCATGTGTTGAATGACCAGTCACCTCCTCCAGTGATGGAAGATGATTGGATATCTGTGTCGTTATTACTCAGCATATGATCTCACACCAAACACACGCTGACAGCTACGCTGGATAGACAACAGTTTAATAGATCCCTTCCTTTCTTATTCAGTCCTCTAGAAATGCTATTACACACTTATCTGCCTGGAAGGTCCCGTTACAGAGGGATCTCTTTCCCTAGGACTGCTGAGCAGGTCAGCGTGAGTTACTGGCTGCAAAATCCTCCTGAGAACACTGAGAACAGTTCACAGGCCTCCCTGTGGCTGGATGCAAACGAATGAACGCTGGGTCGCTAAGGCTCAGGCTGGGCAAGGCCAAATTAACAACAGGAGGTTCTATTTGGCCTCTGAATTTCTAATCTGACATTGGCTAAGAAAGAACATGACACAAGGGACACTGTAATGACAGTATTTTGTGATTTGTTTTCTCTCTTAAATAAGATCTAAAAAATCAGGTCACCATTATTTTAAGCAGCTGAAAATACTAAGACCTTTCCCCCCGCCCCGACAACAATTTCATTAACGTGGCCAAATTGGCCACAGCACGTCAGGTAATTACACTCTGCCTCTCTAAATTGTTCCAGTTTCAGCAGAATGCAGAATTTTTCACTGGAACGTGGTTGTGCTGCTACTGGAAAGTTCTTCCTTACTAACTGCTACTGGAATGGGTTGATTAGAACCCAAAACGTAGGCACTCCCATGTAAGGCTGCTGCTCAGTCTGTGTCCTAAATCCCTTTGGGACTTTGCAGCTGAAAAACACAAAATCAGTGTCTTGCCTTTTCATATCAAAGTTAATGCTAATATTATACTGTTCTGTAAATTTACCACCCTGCTCTCAAGTTAATTGCACATGCGTGTTTGGTCAGGAAATCTTAATGAGAGAGACACAGACAAGAGTTATACATAGACCTTAACCACGGCGATGCCTCTGCCACTAAGCCAAAATGTAGAAAACTAATCTCAGTAAGTTACAAAAATAAATATGCCATCAGTGTGTCATAAATACTTACGATTGTTAATCACAAGTCCTGGAAATGGTCTGCAAAAACAAGAAGAAAAATTACTGATTCTAAAATGTACTGCATGGGGTCTTCCTCCCAAGGCAACCTCCCCAATGTTTTGTAACAAGAGGTTGTGCTAGAATACGAACAAAAAGTCAAACAAAACAAAGGAACTGTCATAGCAGCTCTCGGGCACCATGCTTTGCTCACCAGCGTTTTGAAAAGCAACATACACAGAAAGATCTAAATCCTTCTCTTGCTCAGCGCTAATTAACAAGGGAGTCACCTCTTCTTCAGAGCCCAATTAAACAAAACATATCAAGCAAGGGTCCTTTCAGTCAGAACACTTGGTGATTAAGATATTTAAGAAATTTTTTTCTCTCTAAACTGACGCTTTCCGACTTCTGAGAAAGATAGAATGGACGTGTCCTTCAATCTTACCATCTTCATTCACGCTACGAACATTTCGGCTTCATTTGTCCTGATATATTGTTATCCAAAAGAGACAGCATCTTCTACTATTTAAAGACGCACTGCAACTCCTATTCTTTCAAATCTCAACTTATCCAAGCTACAGAGTTGTCCTCGCAACACCTGTACCATCTGATCACTGGCAATCACATACCGAATGACAGTAAATTTGATGAACTCTGCTGATTCCAAAATCTTCCTCATCGAGCTGATTTCCAGGTAACTGGGAGCTTTAAACACCACGCCGGGCGGCATCCCATCCACCACCACACAGCCGGGGTTGACAGTGATCTTCCTGTACGGGACTTTCACAGGAAAATTCATGCCGATGGCTTCACCTAAGTGAGAGAGCTCATGTTTACTTTCAAGTCTGCATATTTATGATTATGTTGAAGACAAAAAAGTCCTCGGATGTTTAAGAAACTAAAAGCAAAGCCAAGCTTTCTATCTGGTCTGAAACTATGGAAATTCACTGGACAATGAAACAATTACAGTGTTAGAAATAGATGTTCTGAATTACACTCATGAACCTTACTATGAGAGCATTAGCTACAACTCCAACTCCGACAGCTCATCATATAAAGAACCCAGATTCTGTTTTTACTGAATAAAAGGCATAGAAGAAGAGGATATCTAAGGAAACAGCTACCTGAAGGAAAACAAAGCGTTTCCTGCAATGCCATGAAAAGCAACTCAACACAGCACTAATTAAGGTATTTCAGATAAAGAAGCTCAGGTCATTATTGCTGTACAATGCAAATAAAAAGTAAAAAGAGAGAAAAAAGAGACCTATACACAGCAAAAAGCTTAAGTTACACTTTTAAAATGACCTTATAACACTACTATTAAGAGTTCAGGATTATGAAGCCCTAAGAATCACGGATTGCCAACAAAGTAAATATTTCATTCATGTTTGTACAGAAAAAACAGGGGGGACAGGGAAGAACATAAAGCAACCTATATTCTTAGGATTTCTTGTTTAAAACACCACACTGCATCACTTACAAAAGACTCTTTTTCAAGTCAAAGCACAACATCCAAATACAATTCTCATATTTCACAGAATCCCAGAGTGTCAGGGGTTGAAGGGCCCTGGAAAGCTCATCCAGTGCAATCCCCCCATGGAGCAGGAACACCCAGATGAGGTTACACAGGAAGGTGTCCAGGCGGGTTGGAATGTCTGCACAGAAGGAGACTCCACAACCTCCCTGGGCAGCCTGGGCCAGGCTCTGCCACCCTCACCAGGAACAAGTTTCTTCTCAAATTTAAGTGGAACCTCCTGTGTTCCAGTTTGCACCCCTTGCCCCTTGTCCTGTCACTGGTTGTCACCGAGAAGAGCCTGGCTCCTTCCTCCTGACACTCCCCCTTTCCATATTGATCCCCAGGAATGAGTCCCCCCTCAGTCTCCTCTTGTCCAGCTCCAGAGCCCCAGCTCCCTCAGCCTTTCCTCACACGGGAGATGCTCCACTCCCTTCAGCATCTTGGTGGCTGCGCTGGACTCTCTCCAGCAGTTCCCTGTCCTGCTGGAACTGAGGGGCCACAACTGGACACAATATTCCAGATGTGGTCTCCCCAGGGCAGAGCAGAGGGGCAGGAGAACCTCTCTGACCTACTGACCACCCCCTTCTAACCCACCCCAGGTACCATTGGTCTTCCTGGCCACAAGGGCCCAGTGCTGGCTCATGGTCACCCTGCTGTCCCCAGGACCCCCAGGTCCCTTTCCCCTACACTGCTCTCTAATAGGTCATTCCCCAACTTATACTGGAACCTGGGGTTGTTCCTGCCCAGATACAAAACTCTACACTTGCCTTTGTTATATTCCATTAAATTTTTCCCGCTCATCTCTCCAGCGTGTTCAGGTCTCTGGATGGCAGCACAGCTTCCAGTGTCAGCCACTCCTCCCAGCTTGGTGTCATCAGCAAACTTGCTGATAGTCCACTCTATTCCCTCGTCCAAATCATTGATTAATATATTGAATAATACAGGCCCCAGTACTGACCCCCGAGGAATGCACTAGATCCAGGCCTCAACTGGACTCTGCCCACGTGCCCATTGACCATGACTGTCTGGCTTCTTCCCTTCAGCCAGTTCACAGTCCGCCTCACTACCTGCTCATCCAGACCACACTCCCTCAGTTTAGCTGTTTGTTTTAACGATCATATATATATTTGTTTGTTTTAACAATCATTTACATCATTCACCGTGATGTTTCCGTAAATTCAATATGAACAACCTTAACTGCATTCACACCTACGTAAAAATGGAGAGTAAGAAGCAATTACCAAATTTCCGGCTAAAAAGGTCATTTACTTGCTCTCTCAGTTGTCTTGCCTTTTCTACTTTTGACAGCCTCTCACTTTCGTCATCTGGAAGAAATTGTTAGAATAACATCAGAATTAAGCAATTATTTTTTTCCCCGAAACTCATTTATCTCTGCATGTTTACTCAAAGCAGCTACACCCAAGTGCTTCAAAACAGGTGCTGCCTTTGCTCCTGGTTTTAGCAGTAATGCAGAATTGTAGAAATATGTAAAAATAGATGGTTCTTAAGAAATCCACGAGAAGCTTCAAAATATTTGCAGAAACAACAACAGCTTTACTGCCTAGAGATGATTTTTCAAACTTAATCTAAACCCACAGATTATATTTTATTTTCTTACAGTATATATAGTGGTGGGGAAAGCTAAAAGCAAAGTGACCGTTCAACAGACAGCCACAGCATGCAATGTTCCTCACAGTTTCTAATGAATGTAATAAATGCCTGAGAAAGTACTAATTAGCTTTGGGACAGAGCAGTTCAGTCTCCATGGTTATTCAACTCAGACGGAGTATTTATCTGTTGAAGTTGAGAAGAAATTGGAAATTCAGTATTTAATTTATTACACAAGAAAAAAGGGAAAAATGTGGATACTTCTTAACTAGGGGGTCGGACCAAGAATATTCTAGAGATGTCACTGCACAGATATTCATGAGTGTTAGAAAATACCTGACATCTCAGCACAAACAGAATACTAAATTATGCTCTTTGTTGACTGTATTTGCAATTTCAGTGAACCAGCTTGACCGCAGGAAAAGGCTTCAGGCTAAGCAAGTGTCATGAGGAATATAAGCACAAAATGATGATGTGAAACCAGATAGTGAACACACCTGGGATAGTCACCTGAATGATGTTAAGATCTTCAACACCTGCAGCTGTGTTCACTGCTGTGTTTGTTGTGGTGCTTGCTGTATTTGCTATATTGGATGAATTATTTTTCCCTAAAAGTAAAAGAACTAAATTTTAAAAACATTCGTAGAGAAATGAAAACCTTGAATAACATATATAAAGAAAATACTGCAAAATAACAGATGTTTACAAGTTTTGAAAGCAGACCTAGTTCCATTTCAAAGCAGGACATACTGAAGGTACATGTTACTGTCTCTTTGCAACCCAAGGGAAGAGCTAGATTAAAAGTAACGCTAATCTTTATCTGGTTTTCTAAGAAGTTTATAAGATTATTAAGGGGGGGTAAAAAAAGAATATATGGAGCATGTGTTTTGGTATTCTTATTACTAGAAAAATCATAGCACTTGCAGTTAATTCAGTAACTGATCATTCACCAAAGAAATCCCTTAGTTATATCTGTGAGCCACACTGTCCAGTGGCACAAACCAGCACAGTTCAAGCAACTCAGCCGAGTTGTGCAGAGTTTACACATAATAATACAACTCAAAACATTTCATCCATGACCTGACGCAGTTCTCCTATCAGCACTCCTGACTCTGAAGTGCTTGTCATTTCTTATTAGATGACCTGCGTATTAGGAGCAAATAATTCATCTCTAGACGTGAATTACTTCTGTGAATCACACGTTACCTGTCACATTTTGATAGAAGGTATTAAAGAGTATATTAGAGGCATACTCCCTTGCTAAAGCATAATTTAAACTGTAACTGGTAGGTGTTCTTCCCATCTCAAAAACAAACCAACCAACCACAATGTAGAATGAGTCTTTCAAGAATTCTTTAGCATCATGCAGCTCTCCTGATTTGTATTTAATCCTAGAATGGTAACCGTAAAACTCACTTTGGGGGCTTACAGCAGAACTTTCCTTAACAGCTGCCTCAAACATCTCGGGCCTGCAAACAGATCGAGCATATCATGTACAATAATAACATTACATTAATCAACATTCTGATATTAATTTATTAAAGACAAGGACCAAGTTATATCCTCTCAGCCAAACAGCCAGCCAAGAATGCAATGGCGGAGAGGCTCCATGACTTCTCTTGCCACTGTTTCTACACTTGCACGTGGGTATCTAAACATGTTCTAGACAAGAAAAATAAATTCTTACATTCCCCAATATACCAGTCTTCAGTTCTCAGCTCTTAGTACGCTGCCAGCAAGTTTTGTGAGTAACCCATAAGCATTCCATGCAGTACAAACTAAACCAGTGGTGTGATAACTGAAATGGGTTAAGAAATCTGGACTTGCTCCTCCTCCCAAAACAGGCTGTGAGGCTCTTTCAGAACAGATTACTGTATCTTGCTCCACTTCTACAAGAGCTTTCTGACCATTTTGTCATTTACTAAAAATACTCTAGTGTGTACTCTAATTAGTAATTTAGCAACTCGGCAACACAATTTCATTTTTTGGTCTACGTTTCAATTCTCATAGAATAGATTATCAAAGATGCACGACAGCCTTACTTTTTAATAACGAATTTTATCTTAGATTTGTTTCTCAGGATCTTCTCCAGCCTTGGAATTCCAAAAGTGGAGGGTCGGCGGAACGGCACCCCCTCAGGTAGCCCTTCCACATAGAAAGCCTCTGGGAAGGATTCGAACAACGCAAACGGCACCTTCACTGGTTTAGTCAACCCCAGCGCTTCCCCTGAAATGCAACAACAGAGCAAGTGAGCCACCAGCCAGATAACTGCTGTGTATCCAGAAAGGAAAACCTCAGGTATAAATGGTATGTTGTAGTGGGCACATGCATAGTAGATTAAGCGGAACCAGCAGGCTTTGTGTTTTTGTGGTTGCAGTTATGAGTAAGCTGGAAGAAAATGAAAATCAGTCTCAAACAGAACTCATCCTGTTACAGTAAATCTGATCATAATTTGCAGTTGAAAATGAATAATCTGCAGCCAGTTCATGCCACTGGCTTGGTCTGCACACCAGACTGTCCCATTTGTACTCCGCTTTCTTACAGGCAACACAGAATCACAGGATGTCAGCGGTTGGAAGGGACCTGGAAAGCTCATCCAGTGCAATCCCCCCATGGAGCAGGAACACCCAGATGAGGTTACACAGGAACACGTTCTGTCTCTGCTAGAGAACAGCACCAAGGGCAGGTGAGATCAGCGCTCTTGTTCCAAAAAACACAGTGATAAGTCAGTATTTCCACATTCATCAGCTTCCAAACAGCCTGCGCTAGAAGAAGCGCTGGGATACGATGGAGCATGTCTCTGCAGATCCCATCCATAGGTTGAGTCACGCAGAGACTGATGTCACACAAAGTCCCACTCACAGGAGTGAAGAAAGCTCAAAAAGATGTGCCAGGATGTGGAGTCACTGTGTCCCTGGGTCATTAAAGAAGCAGTAATCCAACCACAACTTCTCCATTTCCACACCCAAATAAAAATAACTAGTGGAAATGTGACACAGAATTGGAAGCAACCTATGTGAGAATGAATGCAAATGAGAAATTGCCTGAAGTACACAGAGACTGCAGGACCTTTGGAATAAATGCATGAACGTATCTCTCATACATCTAACTGCATGTTCATAAGAAAGACATCTCAGTGAAAAAGAATCAATAAACTTACCACATTTTTCATTAAAAAGGTTTTCAACTTTCTGCTTTAAGTCAGTAATTTTGGCATTCCACGCCTCTGCCAGGAGGAAATTGGAAGAATTAAATCAATACTCACACAATCAATCAGGCCTTGAAGAATATTTTAATAAAAGTTTAATAAACTATTATGCTTGATAACTGACTTACTATGGCAGTAAAATGAGCAAAAATGGCTTTCATTCTGCAGACGGCACTGAAACCTGCTGCAATCTGAACTTACATCCACGTCAATTCTCATTTTCCTAAAGCTTTGAAAGACACTGCTACTACACACAGCAAGGGCAATCAAAAACTAAATTAATCCAAGCGTGATCGAAATTTACGGTATCAGGCAGCATAAAATTTACTCATCTGAACCAGTACTCAAAATAGTGGCAGAAAGTTCTTCATATGTTCCATGACACAGTCCTGAAACACAACTGCATGGCTTCCAGTCTGGTCTGGCTTTTTCTTTACTGTTTCCCAGAACTGGAGAGGTCTATAATGGTGACCTTGTAAAATCAGCTCCAGTAGATCACAGCTCACTCATGTTAATTCACAGAATGTCAGGGGTTGGAAGGGCCCTGGAAAGCTCATCCAGTGCAATCCCCCCATGGAGCAGGAACACCCAGATGAGGTTACACAGGAAGGTGTCCAGGCGGGTTGGAATGTCTGCACAGAAGGAGACTCCACAACCCCCTGGGCAGCCTGGGCCAGGCTCTGCCACCCTCACCAGGAACAAGTTTCTTCTCAAATTTAAGTGGAACCTCCAGAACAGGCAAGGGCACCTCAGCACTGTGGAATATTAATAACAGAGCCGCAAAGGTCTAAAGGGACTGATTCTGAACCCAAGTGAATAAGATCTAATGGACCTGTGCTGCATTTTACAGTATTTTCACCCAGAATTCCTCCAATGCAACTTATCCTACATGATGAAGAACCTAGTGTACATGAAAACAAGAACTTCAGTCACTAACTGTAAAATAAAACACAAATTCAAAATATCTCTGATATGTAATCACTAGAATTTTCGGTACCAACATTAACAGAATGCATGTGTGCTAATTCCCACAACACTTACCAAAAGAGAATTCTTTTCCTCGGGGCTTGAAACTCATATTGGACCCATTGGTTTGCGAATTAGTTCGAACATCTGGTGTTTGTGGTTTGTTAGGACCTGTAAAAAGACATTAGATATATACATGCAGACAGCAGCAGCAAGCCATCATATGAAAAGAACAACGCATCAAACTTGATTACTAGAGAGAACTTAGATTCTGAATCAAGAATAGAATTTAAAAAAAAACCTTAACTAATTCTAGGGTTTTATTTGAGCATTTGACACTACTGATCACAGCTGTCGTGTCTCTGCTCAGGACTGCATCAGCTTCTGCATCCCTGCTTGGAAATAAAGGCCCAAGAAAACTGTTAAACTCCAACATTCTACATAATCATCACCTGCACAGAATCCACTGGTATTCAGAAACAAAAAATAAAACCGTTTCTATACAAAAGTTTATCTAAATCCCCAAAATGAAACTGAGTTTGCTACATGAGGTGCATGCATAAGTTAATTATGGGCTACGAAAACTGAGAAGAACAGAAAACATTAGAAGAATAGAACATTAGAAGAATATTTAATGATATTCCTTCCATACCTTCTTCAACAGTAACTTCAATCTCTGGAACCTTTGAATTCCCTGGAGGACTTCGTGACCTTTTCGATCTCTTTGGACTCGTTGCTGTAAGTCAACACAATAAAAGGTGTAAAGCACAAACACTCTATCGTTGTATATCCTGCACAGCTAATGGAAAAGCAGCTGCATTCTGAAAGTTCCAACAGACCAAAGAATCACCTGTGTCTGTACTAAGTACAGTCTGCATTGTAAAATTGGAACAATACAGTGATGCTCACAGCCTTAAAAAGTAGGTTTAGTGCTCTTGAAAAAGGCAGGTATCACACCTAGATTTTCACTCCATTAATTCAGAACAGAAGACTTGAGGTGGGTGCCCTGGTGACCGGAGATACAGAGAAGGCGGAGATACAGAGAAGGCAGAGTTACTGAACGCCTTCTTTGTCTCTGTCTACTCTGCCGGGGGCTGTCCTGAGGAGCCCTGTACTGCTGAGGCCCCAGAGGAAGGCAGGACAATGGAGGAGCTTGCCTGGGTTGATGAGGACTGGGTTAGGGAGCAGTTAGGCAATCTGGACATCCACAAATCCATGGGTCCGGATGGGATGCACCCACGGGTGCTGAGGTCATTGCTGGACTGCCCTCCATCATCTTTGCCAAGTCTTGGGAGATGGGAGAGGTGCCTGAGGACTGAAGCGAAGCAAATGTCACTCCAGTCTTCAAAAAGGGCAAGAAGGAGGACCCAGGGAACTATAGACCGGTCAGCCTCATCTCCATCCCTCGGAAACTGATGGAACGACTTCTCCTTGATGCCATCTCAAGGCATATCAAGGATAAGAGGGTCATTAGGGGCAGTCAACATGGCTTCACCAAGGGGAAGTCATGCTTGACCACCCTCATTGACTTTTATGAGGACATAACAAGATGGATGGATGATGGCAGAGCAGTGGACATGATCTACCTTGACTTGAGTAAGGCATTTGACACAGTCTCCCACAGCATCCTCACAGCTAAACTGAGGGAGTGTGGTCTGGATGAGCGGGTAGTGAGGTGGATGGTGAACTGGCTGAAGGGAAGAAGCCAGAGAGTCGTGGTCAATGGGGCAGAGTCCAGTTGAGGCCTGGATCTAGTGCAGTGCCTCAGGGGGCAGTGCTGGGGCCTGTATTATTCAATATATTCATCAATGATTTGGACGAGGGAATAGAGTGACTATGAGCAAGTTTGCTGATGACACCAAGCTGGGAGGAGTGACTGACACTCTATGCTAGATCATATTAAATAATGTCTTTTGTTTGCAACACCTGTTTTTTTTTTTAACCACAACAATCTCTCAGTCTGTTAAGGAAGCAGAAAGTAAATATTTATGACTTGATGGCAGCAAATAATAATTAATGGTTTACCTCTAGCGTTTATTTTACTGGCCAGCCCTGGAGGCAAATAGGAAGTGACAAGCTCAGGCCTAAAAGTTGAACAGAACACGATCCAATCAATCACACGCGAGAAAAATAATACCACAAAATGTCACAAATTACTTGGAATTCGTTGAGTTCCAATTTACACAACATCAGCTCTCTATAATAAACCTTTGCTAGAAGCAGAGGTGACTCTTCATCTACTATAACCACAAAAAGTTAGAAAACATAAAGCTACATTTTCTACTCTATAATCTTCTTTTGGGTTCATTTCTCTAGGTACAAGGACATTTTTTCCCATAGATCTCTGGTGCATGGAACATGCAATTGATATATCTATACAAGTTAAATAAGGAAGGTATATCCTTTTATGAGGTAAAACATAGGAGCAAAATATTCTGTTTCACGGGAAGCGAATTTAGGTAGCATCGAAAGCCTAAAGCTGCAGGGAAGAAAATCAAATAACTTCAAAATCAGGAGTAAAAAAAAAAGAACTGAATTACAAACATACTTTTTAACAACAAATTTGATTTTGCCGCTCCCACGGACAATCCTTTCGAGGCGTGGAATTCCAAACCAGGTGGGACTCCGGAAGGGGATTCCTTCGGGCAAACCTTCGACGCTCAGGTACTCGGGGTTTGATTCAAATACAGGATAGGGAACCTTCACCGCCTCTGAGAGCCCCAGAGCTTGGGCTGAAAACAGAGAATGAACAATAGTTCACACACTCAAACGGGGGCTATGTGACCTCAAGTGATTCTAAGGACCTTGGCGTACAGAAGCTCTCCTACTCAGATATAACAAAAAAACTCAAGAGAAATATTAAATTAGATTTTCTGTTATTTTCTGTAGAATAACTGCAAATAGGGACTTGGTCCATGTTGTTAAAAAAACATCTAAGCCTGCAGTGCCAAATATTTTCTTCTGAGAACTTTTTTCATCCAAAAGCTTTTTGTGCATATAACATTTCTTGTCACACAACTGGAAAAACTATGACCTAGGATGAATGGGGCTGCATCTAGCTGGTGGCCAGTCACTAGTGGTGTCCCCCAGGGGTCAGTGTTGGGTCCAGTCCTGTTTAACATCTTCACTGATGATTTAGATGAGGGGATTGAGATCATCATCAACAAATTTGCTGATGACACCAAGCTGGGAGGGAGTGTCGACCTGCTGGAAGGCAGGAGGGCTCTGCAGAGGGATCTGGATAGACTGGAAAAATGGGCCGATTCCAATGGAATGAAGTTCAACAAGGCCAAGTGCCGGGTGCTGCCCTTTGGCCACAACAACCCCCTGCAGCGCTACAGACTGGGCACAGAGTGGCTGGAGAGCAGTCAGGCACAAAGGGACCTGGGGGACTCATTGACAGGAAGCTCAACGTGAGCCAACACTGTGCCCAGGTGGCCAAGAAGGCCAATGGGATCCTGTCCTGTATCCAAAAGAGTGTGGTCAGCAGGACAAGGGCAGTGATCCTTCCCCTGTGCTCTGCATTGGGGAGGCCACACCTGGAGTATTGTGTTCAGTTCTGGGCCCTCAGCTCAGGAAAGAGATTGAAGTGCTGGAGCAGGTCCAGAGAAGAGCAACAAGACTGGGGAAGGGACTTGAACACAAGCCCTATGGGGAGAGGCTGAGGGAGCTGGGCTTGTTTAGTCTGGAGAAGAGGAGGCTTAGAGCTGAGCTCAGCACTCTCTAGAACTACCTGAAGGGCAGTTCTAGCCAGGTGGGGATTGGTCTCTTCTCCCAGGCAGTCAGCAATAGGACAAGGGGGCATGGGCTTCAACTCTGCCAGGGGAAATTTAGGCTGGAGATTAGAAAGTAATTCTTTGCAGAGAGAGTGGTCAGGCATTGGAATGGCTGCCCAGGGAGGTGCTGGACTCACCAGCCCTGGAGGTTTTTAAACTGAGATTGGACACGGCACTTAGTGCCATGATCTAGTAAACGGACTGGAGTTGGACCAAGGGTTGGACTGGATGATCTCTGAGGTCTTTTCCAATCCAGTCGATTCTGTGATTCTGTGTGAAAGTCATTTGTGTCATTTATAGGAAAGAGTCAGTAAAAAGCAGGTAAGAATACTCAAGATTTTCATATTTACCCTAGTACAACTTTGATGTTCAAATAAGTGAAGCACAGTAAAATTTAAAACTCTTTACAGATGAGTTTTAAAATGCAGCAGCATTATAAAACAGTTCATTTAACATTTAACTTACCAAACTTCATATTAAATATCTCTTCCACTTGTTTTCTCAGCTTTGTGATCCTGACATTCCAATCGTCTTTCACTGAAAATCGGAAATGTGCATATGTCAGAGTATTACCCAGTTCTAGATGAAGTGGTACATTCAAACACTTTTCTTTCAACACGAGAACTTGTAAACTATCAACACAATGACATCTGAGTAGACAAGGACACATGAGTAATGATTATTAATGGCAGCTTAAATGATACACACAATTGCCTCTACATAACAGAAGATCATTTATATATAGTTACACATTTCAAACATTGGCCCAAGTGGGAGAACTTGCTCTTCAGAGCCTTGAGATGGAGGAAGGAATTACTCTTGTGGCTCTTACGACGTTGGAATTAATTCATCATACTGCATAAGAATAACGCTCTTTAGAGCAGAAGATGAGGATTTAAAGAGTGCTTTGCTAAACATTTTGATTAGCATCAAAAAATCATCTCCAGTTGTGCTCTCTATTGTCAATAAAAGCCAATTACAGGAGTGTTAGCCAGAGCAAGCGATTTGTAGCTTAGGTAGAGAAGAAAGCAAAGGACACTAGCAGCAATAAAAAGCACTTCATTTCTGACAAACGGTACCGCAATTCATTACTTTTCATCATAAACCACAAATAACAATTAACCACTACTGAGCTAACACCATTCAGGGTTGTGGACAGCACGCATGAAGGAAGCTATGCAGAAAGGTTTTGTTTCAAAATTGTATTTTTGACTAAAAAAATCACCTGATCTTGTTAATTCTTAGCTTCTTATATTTCCAAGGCAAAATGCATTCATGTTTTTTGCAATCTCACCTACTTATTTGATAGATTTCACAGGTATTTAACACCGGCATGTGTGTTTATACTTATCCACGTGTTGTAGTCTTACTGGCAAAAGAGTGAGACTAATTTACTTTAAATGATCCAAAAAGCCACCCGTGTTCACAACGACCCATTTATTCTTTTCAGACCTCAGGAAGAGTTTGTCAGCACACCCATCACCAAACGTTGCACTGACCCAAACGTGTTTCCCCACCAAATGCCACGATTCCCACTCGGAGACTCTTACCCAGGGTGTTTGGCTTGGGCTGAATAACTTCAGCTGAAGGGAGAGTGAGCAGCTCTGGCCTGCAAGCAGAAAACAAACCACCTGTCCATTCTTGACATAAATTCAACACCAGTACTTATTATGGCATGAATTGAAAAGTTTGGGTTTTTCGACTGTGTCTTTCACACCTGTGAATATGCTACAAAGATATTTTTGAAGACTTGTCTGGATTGCAAATACCTACTTTATAATGCAGAATATTTAATCTGCCTACTTGGTAACCAAACGCTTCATGACTTAACGAAACCAAGTGCTTGATTACACAAAGAGTGCTTTGTTTGGCCTCTTTCTTAAAGAGAAAAAAAAAAGTGTTTGGGTATTATAACAAACACGTACCTTTTGATCACAAATTTTATTCTGTTGCCCACTTGAATTATTTTTTCAAGACGAGGGATTCCATACCAGGAGGGGCTCCTAAAGGGGATGTTCTCTGGCAGCCCTTCGACGTAGAGCTCGGTAGGATGGGCCTCAAATTTCTGGTAGGGAACAGCTTTCGGCTCCGTGCTCCCCAGGGCCTCGGCTGTTAGAACAAAACACATCCAGTAACTGGACAGTTTGGCCATCAACTTTTTTTCGACAGTTCGGTCACCATCTTTATGAAAAGCTACCTAAGCTCCCAATTCCTCAGGCTGTTGCAATCATGTGATTCTGTGGAACCTTCAAGAAATACAAAGCCATGAAAGAAAATAATACTGTACTCACCAAACTTTTTAGAGAAGAGTTGATCTACCACCTTTCTGAGTTTGGTGATCCTGGCATACCAGTCCTCCTTCACTGTATGTGAGAGGGACACAGAACAAAACCAACATTCCCTCATTATTTCCAGTTGTTCAGTTTATAGCAGGCACAGCTATCCTGCATTTTCAGGTAACCCAGAAAATACTACGCAAAGATTCAACTCGCAACGGGGAAAATTAATTATTAAAAAAAAGGACAGATTATAAGACTGTATAAAAATCCATTGAACAAGTGACATTGCTCATGCTACAAATGGCAGGCAGTGTACTGGCAGGAAGAACTGCAATGCTGCCATCATCTGCCCCCAATCCGTACATCCCATTTGGAGATGGGGTTAGATTTTTTGCCAGTTTCATTTCCTAAAAAAATGATCTTGATATTCAGTGGAGAGTTTGGTACGTGTACGGGGTGAAAACTTGCTTTTAAGGAATTTTCACTAAGCACTGACAACCCCAAACCAAGATGTTGCAAATGGGTGTGCTCAGCAGTTTGCTCTTTGCTGTATATTCTTGTTGAATTTCCAGCATCCACTTCTCCCACTGTTCATGGACAATACTTTTTAAAAGGTGATTAATAACTATATCGAATTATTCTGGGGATAATCTGGAGAGTTCCAACTCTCCAAATGGTTCCTCGACACTAACTGAGACATGAGTTTTCCTAGCTACAGGGGTTTTACGGGATATGTAATGTATCTGCTTTGTCTTCATGATGAGTATAACCATATTAAATATGACAAAAACAGAGAAAAGGGCTAATTAAAAAACCCACATAAGAGTACAGTTAAGTCATTAATCTACCTACTATTTTTGTAGTCAAATCTGGTGCTCAAAGGAACAGCAGGCTATTAAGATTCAAGACACTAGCTTATCTTATACTGCAGGAAAGGTTTAATTCCTACACACAGGCTGAAGTGACATCCTTCTGACACAATTTCTTCGCTTAGTTTAGATCCTTAATGTTCACTTTAAGTACAGCCTTTGATAGAACTTTTTACAACAGAAGACTATGAGTATACAACACAACATAATCGTGCTGCAGTGGTGCAGATATGAGCATTGAAACGCTTGTGTCCCTGTCTAAACTAACAATTTCTCTGGTATTATTACAATTCACAGTTCAGCCAGGCTGAGGTTGGCAGTTAGCATTCCGGGGTTGGAATCAATTTGTTTGCTGCCACTGGTTCATGCCTACAAGCTTTCAACACTTGGCTTAATTGGACAATTGAAAAAAATGCCCTGAAGCCCAAGAGACAGTAGAACACAACTGAAGAGAAAACACGAGTCCTGGAAAGTAATTTACCAACTAATGCCCAAAGGCATAATTATATCAAAACTTCTTTTTTTTTTTTTCCTCCACACTAAACTTTTTTTTTTCCCAGCTTGCAAGGAAATGAGTTTCTGGGTGCAATTGTAACAAAAGTCTGTTCTTGTAGTCTTGGTTTTACATGGGCATTTTTGTTACCTTTGGATGGGTACTCGATGGAGACAAAGCCTGTAAGAGCATCTGCTGAGAAGTATTGCTGACAGCAGAAGCGTGAGAACACGTTGTTTGCATGAAAATGGAGTCTCATCATCCAAGCAAGTCAGATGCAACAATAACTGTCACTAAAAGCAGTATGTTCATTATTGCATTTCAATTAATCTAATTTCAATTAATCTTATTTTGGCAAATACCATATATAGATAATTATTCCATGTGACAGACAGTTCCCTACCCTCTACCAGCTATGGAAACTACCGCCTTTTCTCTACATCTCAACAGACTAACACTTAGCTCATTATTTTTCCTTCTGGCCAGCGGAATTAAATCCGTTGATAGTGTCACTAACACTGGCTTGGAGTGGAAAACAGCTGTCACTTTGTAGCTAAAGAAAATTCAAAACAAGTGGAATTATTTGCTATCTGTTATTAGTAAAAGCAAAAGACTGACAAATGGGAAATTGTATTGTACTTGCACAATTCGCATGTTTGAAGACCTACCTCCTGCAACTGGTTTGTCCAACGGTGCATCTTCTTGTGTCAAATTCAAAAGCTCATGCCTAAAAGATAGAAGATACACACTTCAGTGACACACACTTTCATAAACCAGAATTTACAGCCTACAGCTACCTGATTAGAAAATAAAAACCATAGGGGGCATCACAATCCCCAACGTTAAATTCCATCAACATCAAAGTATTGTAAGAGCTGGTTGGAATCCTACTAACAGAAATGTTCTCATTTCCTGAGATCAGCTGATCGGAGGCAGCTCGGCAGGTCCCGATTAAGCAAAATCTTCGAGGTACAGAGAAGCCTTTTTTTGGGTTTTTTTCTCCCTCAATTGGGCACTTTCACTCTCTAGAGACCCGGAAGCTCCCGGCAGCCCTTGCCAGAGCAGCTGACGCGAGTGGGCATTACTGCAGCGAGGGTGATCACACCCCTGCCGCTCGTCTTAAAAAAGCCTCCGGGACGCTGCTCACCAGGTGCTGGAAGGGGCAGTCGGCTTGTGACACGGGTGAGTAGCACCCACGCTGTGCTGCAGCAGCGGGTGTGGTAACTCGTGCACTAGGGTGTAGAGGTTGTCACTTTTGCTAGTTAGACTCTCTCACCTATTGCCACTGTCTCATACTGTTGCTGACCATGGCCTTGACCAGAAAGAGAGCTTGTCTGAAGAAGACTGTAGCAACTCAGACAGACTGTCTGCCCCGAACCGTGGCTGTTCAGGTTTCTGGCTGCAGGGAGTGCCAGAGCCTGCTGCTGCCAGATGCCGATGGCCAGCATCCCACCTGTGTGAGCTGTGAGCAGGTGCAAGATCTGCTCCACGTGGTTGCAAAGCTTAAGGAGGGGGTAGAGATGCTGAGAACCACCAGGGAGTGTGAAAAGGAGATCGACTGGTGGGGTAACTGCCTGGTGTGCCATTCAGAGAGGCTCCTGGAGGATACCCCCCAAAAGGTGATGAACTCCTTGTCCTGTCAGGCAGAGGGAGAAGACCTGAGACAGCCCCTGTCGCTGTTGGGCAGAGGTAGGGGACAGAAAAGATGACAAGGGTTGGAAGCAGGTTCCAGTTTGGGGCCGTGGGCAGTCCCCCTCCCTATCTGCTTTGCTTCCCCAGGTGCCCCTCCATAATGGGTTTGAGGCCCTGGATCTTGAAGAGGAGGGAGGTGAGGATGTGGTGCAAGGCCCACCTATGAGGTTACATAGAAAGAGGCAGTTGACTCCACGCCTCAAGACCGCCTCAGATAAGAAAGAAAGAAGGGTAACTGTAGCAGGCAGTTCCCTTCTGGGAGGGACAGAGGGCCCAATCTGCAGAGCTGCCCCTCATCGTAGGGAAGTATGCAGTCTACCTGGAACCCGGATCAGGGACATCACCAGGACGCTCCCCAACCTGGTGCACCCAACGGACTACTACCCACTGCTGATCTTCCAGACAGGTGGGGAGAAGGCCTTGGGATGGATGGTAAAAGAGTCTGCGGATCAAGTGATTTTCTCTTCCCTCCTTCCAGTTTTGGGTGATGATATGGGAGGGAATAGAAAAATTCAGTCTGTAAACAATTGGCTACAAGACTGGTGCTACAGGCAGGGCTTTGGGTTCTTTGATAACAGCTGGTTTTACAAGACACCAGTCCAAACAGTGATACGTGGGAAAGGTTTCAGTCCAAACAGTGATACATGGGAAAGGTTTATCTCGCAGGGGCAAAAGGATGCTGGGACAGGAATTAGCAGGGCTCATTTGGAGAGCTTTAAACTAGACTCGAAGGGGGATGGGGTTGTAGCTGTGCTTGCATCAGTGGGGCATCACTCCAGAGTTGATGAAGGCTGGGAGGCCTCCCATACCCCTGGGGTGAAATCGGTGTGCTCAGCTCGCTCTCTGAAATGCCTGCACACCAATGCGTGCAGCATGGGAATAAGCAGGAGTGATTCTGTGAAACGTTTTTGATGGCTGATACACATATTCACCTGAGCCATAACATTTCATGGTCACATCCAGATTACATTAAAATTACCTGGGAAGTCTAAGATGCACTTAATCAGAAACAAAGATCCAACACGTATTATAGCTGCAGAGATTAAAACAGTACAAAGAGATCTGCCCATGACAAGAAGGCCATAATATCGAAATGTTCTGATCTCAGCCACCACCATGCTGCTCTGTGGATCTGATAAGCTGAATTTATATGAGTGAACATCAAATTACTCATCAGTGCTGCACAACAACAGCTCAGTACAAATCAGTTTGGAAGTTCTTGAGGATAAAATGAAGCAGAGCGGAGGCAGCAGAAAACAATCAAACCTATAGGGACAAAAATGCAAACTTCCTTACTTTTTAATCACAAAGCGGATTCGCTCCTTTGCTAGAAGTATCCTCTCCAGACGGGGGATGCCGTACGTGGACGGACGCCTGAAGGGAATTCCCTCTGGCAGCCCTTCCACGTATAAATCTTCCACATGGGACTGGAAGAGCGGGTACGGGACAGACACGGGACCTTTTGCTTTTATAGCTTGAGCTTCAAGAAAAAAGGAGAAGAAAAAACATTAGAGTAGTTTGTGGTTCTACTCTGATATCACCCTGAAAGCTTTCAAATTAGCAAACAGGCACATTTAAACACGCAAGCATTCCTATTTGTGGGGATTTGGTTTTGTTTTATAGCTAAATCACTCTAATTCACAGTAAACAAGCTGCAGACCTGCATATATATGCAGATTCTCCTCTTTTCCCTTTACTCTGTAAACGTTTAATAACAGAGACAGCACCTGTTACAGTGAAATTTCACAGTATTCTGGTTTTGTTTAATAACACATTTTGAAAGATGAAATTATCTAGACTTAATTATAGACCAAACATTTAATTAGCTCTGATAATTATTATTATTTGTTACTACTATTGGGTTACAAGAGTCACTAATACCTTGGAGGGGGGACACAAATCCCTTCTTTTGAGTGAATTCCTAAAGCTTTGGGTATTTTAGAAATGCAAGGAATCGCTAATGAAAAAACCAATATACTTCTAACATCATCCAAAAAAAGCATGGCCCTACTAATGAAATCTCTGAAGCAAATGAAAAGCAAATAACAGATTCACGCACAGCTGGAAAATAACCTCAATGTATTTCTTTAAGTTATGAGAACCGCAATCCTAACAATACACCCATCAGGCTGGCAAATACTGGAGAGTGGCCCCATGGTTTGCAAATACCAAAAGGGCTGATTTCTTTATACTCATAAGGGTACGTTAATTTTGTAGGCCACGCAACAAGAATTCTCTATTACCATCTGACTGGTCTGCAAATAGTTTGGTACATTCTGTTGGTTTGCTATGGAAATTAGATGCAAAAAATTATTTGAGGAGAGAAAGGCCAAGCTAAGGCCAAATTAAGAGTCCAGTGATGGGGCAGCATTTCTGAAAGCAAAACTACTCAGGACAGCTTTTCAAGGAACTGAACGTACCATGAAATTGGTCTGTGGTTCAGACATTGGTGTATACCAAACAGACTAACTCAGAAATTCTTAAAGGCAATAGGACAATTTAGGTTTTAAAGGCATTTGGGTAAGATAATCTTTGAACCACTTG